>NC_081544.1:25620383-25622506 GCF_901000735.1 Corylus avellana
ACTACAGCAGATCATTGTGTGTTTGTGAAGAAATTCTTTGATGGAGAATTTATTATTCTCTTGCTGTATGTGGATGACATGTTGATTGTTTGTCGTGACACTAGTAAAATTGACAGACTGAAGAAAGAATTGAGTAAGTCCTTTGCTATGAAGGACTTGGGACCCGCAAAGCATATCCTTGGTATGAAGATCTCTCGTGATAGGAAGAAAGGAAAATTGTGGCTATCATAAGAGAGTTATATCGAGAAGGTATTGGACAGATTCAACATGAGCAAGGCAAAAACGGTGAGCTCTACACTTGCAGGTCATTTGAAGCTGAGTTCAAAGCAAAGTCCTACAAGTGAGAAAGAAAAAGATGAAATGAAGAAAGTGCCTTACGCATCAGCCGTGGGTAGCTTGATGTACGCCATGGTGTGTACGAGACCTGATATCGCTCATGCAGTTGGAGTTGTCAGTCGGTTCCTTTCTAATCCTGGCAAAGAACATTGGGCAGCTGTGAAATGGATTCTCAGGTATCTCAGAGGTACTTCGAGAGTATGTTTGTGCTTCGGCAGTGGTCAACAGGTGCTTGATGGGTTTACAGATGCAGATATGGCTGGAGATATTGATTCTAGAAAATCTACTTCAGGGTACCTGATTACTTATTCAGGGGGAGCAGTGTCATGGCAGTCCAGATTGCAGAAGTGTGTTGCTTTGTCTACCACAGAGGCAGAGTACATTGCTATCACTGAAGCGGCCAAAGAATTGTTATGGATGAAAAAGTTCTTACAAGAATTGGGTTTACAGCAAGAGAGGTATGTGCTTTACTGTGACAGTCAGAGTGCCATCCATCTCAGTAAGAATTCAACTTTTCATTCAAGATCGAAACATATTGATGTTAAGTGTCATTGGATTCGTGATGCACTGGAGGATAAGCTGTTACAGATTGAGAAAATCCATACTGATGATAATGGGTCAGATATGATGACTAAATCGTTGCCTATGCAAAAGCTTGAAATTTGCAGAAGCGCGGCGGGCTTGGTGGAGTCCCCCACATAATCGGGAGGGGGAGATTTGTTGGGTGGTCCCTCTTTATGTGGGGACCAACCCACGTGGCAGCAACACTAAGGGTTTTAAAACCCTTTGTGTGCTATATATATATACATATTTTTCTTTCAGAAAAACTGAGAGCGAGAGAAGAAAGAAAGAAGCGTGCGGCGCAGGGAGGAAAAGAAAAAGAAAAAGAAGAACATCCGTCAGAGATTAGAAGGTCGTTTGTGGTTCGATCTTGATGCAATTTTAGAGTGTTGCTCCTGACGACGAGTGCTACGTATTGACTGGTGTCGATCGTTGGAATTCCTCTCCAATCGTTTGGTTGCTAATACCCACTTGGTGAGATCTTTCTTTATTCTTGTTGGAATCCACTTTAGGGTGATGAATTTATGTTTAATCCAAGAATGCATGTATTCTTGATGTGGTGATAACCTCTAGATATTTCTCTAGGGAAGACAAATTGTAAACTCATTATTGTTGATAGTGGAAGAGTTAACTGGACTAGGTCCCGTGGTTTTTACCTTCGCATTGGAGGGTTTTCCACGTAAAAATCTTGGTGTCTTGTTTGTGGGTTTGCTTGATTATTATTTTGCTATTGTGTTACTATTTAATTTGCACAAAGAGGGGTAGATTAATTCCGCTGAGCATCTGAAATTGGTGTTCACCCCTAACAGGTACAGTGGATGATATGTCAACCTTAGTAAGATGAAGTACTTTCAAGTTTGTTAACCTCTGAGCTATACTTGTGAGGCCAGACTTTTGGAGCTTCAATGAATTGAGTGAGAGATCGAGGGAAATTAAGTTTGAGAGCTCTAAAATTACTGAAGTGATTTGACCAGAAAATGATGAGGTAGAGAGATTGAGGTTTGTTAGCCTCGAAAGCTGTCTAAAAGCAGTTGGGATACGAGAAAAATTAAAGTCATTGTTGGCAAGATTAAGGCTCTGAAGGTGAACAAGCTGGAAGAGAGTGCTAGTGGAGTTGATAGAGCCATAAAGACAACTACTGCTGAGGTCGATACTGATCACATGACCCGTGTTCTCATTGCACTTGACACCACGCCACCTGCAACAATCGCCACTTTCAGGCTTCC
>NC_081544.1:25622606-25665448 GCF_901000735.1 Corylus avellana
ACTTTCACAATAACAAATACATTTCATCTTCCTGTGCACACTACTTGGTGTGAATTTGAATATCAGTGTTATTACCATGCTCTTTCTACATGATATCTATATGTACCAAATGTAACAAAAGAGTGATTAACGTACCTTGGCAATTGATTTGTTATATCTTTCAATGTAGCCAGGGAGGAGATTCAGTCTTCCTTTTTTTGCAGCCTCGGAATTGATATCTACATATTTTCCGGAAAGTGATCTGCCGCCCAGTGGAGAATAAGCCAGTAAAGCAATATTGCAATTGTTTGGGTGGCAAACTTCAACAAGATCAACTGCAGAGAATCAAGTGGACAGACGAACTCCTCAGTTAAGAGGCTAACATAACCAAATCTGGAGTGAAATGATTTATATTGCATGATTGATCATGTTATCCTAAAATTTCCACAATACAAAATATTGTTTCATTCCTTACCTTAGTTGTTAAGAGGAGTAACCTGTTATCTTCTTAGAGTTTGGTTACCTTTCAATCAATAGTTTGAGCTCATGTTTTGTCCCTTGATTATTGTGACCGCAGATATTAATGCAAGACTATTGAAGAGTACCCTAGGTAATGTAGATAATGCAATTTGGAGTAAAATATGGTACATAAATAATATCAACTAGTAATAAAAAATTACTTAACAAAGTCAGCTGATGGACAAATGTTGAGGGCATAACTATCCATCCTTACCGGTAAATTCAGCTTTAAAGTCCAATTAGTGGAGCAGAAATGGGTATAACTGGGATCAAAATCCAATCAGTTGCCAGCCCGGCTTACCACCTTGGATTGTCATCCATACAAATATAAATCTTTGCCCCCCCCACCATGTCCGTGGTAAAATCAGCATGAGATAACAAGCACCAGAGTCAAAAATAGCCAAATTGTCAGCTTCTCCCTAAATATACTCCAATGAGAGTGAACTACTAAAACATAACATCAAACTGTACGTAACTAAACAATGCTGACAGGCCTATCTATGTTTCACCTCTAATGTCACATATGAGGAAGCCTCAGTGTTGGGAAATATTACAATTTCACAGCCTAAATCAAGCAAGCAAGCTCCTAGCTCCTTCATGAGAAAACAAGGAGAGGCTCCAGTGCTTCAACCAGCATCAGCTACCACGTTGAATAAATTCTTGGCAATAGCAACCATTTTGACAGAATCGTTTGCTCCAATACATATGGGAGCCAACATGGTAAGATACACTATCTTTTATTCACGATTTGCATACACCAACCAAAAAATTTTGATTTCCTCTAATAACTAATATGAAGATAGTGCACAAAATGAACTAACCTTCAAAACGACATGTAACTAGGAGACTCTAGCTGTTTTGAATACTGACAATCTTCGGTAGTCCTTCAACTTTTGCTACATGCACAAACTCCATCACTCCATATGAAGGCTCATTGGAAACACCAATGTAGCGTACCTAAATAGGTTCAAAAGAACCAGCAGCAAGAGAATTATTCAAGAATAATGGTAATACTCCAGTTATTTGAAAACAATCCAATAGTTGCAGCTTTTAAATTTCATTACTTCTTTCAGTTACAAGTGCATATCCAAATTCCAAAACAGCTATTACATTGTCTTTGTGTGCAATTGTCAGAAGAAGCAAACTCAAGACACTATAATAACAACATGCTATTTGTCCAATGTCACTACACTATAGATCTGGAGTTTTAATATATAGCGACTTAAGTGTTTAGAAGGATACAACATAAACGGGTATGAAAAGCCTGAACAGAAGGTTAACTTCAATTTGTTACCTTTCCTTCATCAATAAGTTCTTTACAAGCCTTCAGTTGCTCCACAAATGGTACACTTGGCCTCCATTTTGAAGGATCATATGAAAACTCACCAAACAATGCCACATAACGATAAGGCCTGGATTGTAACAGAATGCTGTGTCCTCAGAAACCACAACTTAAAACAACTTTTATTCAAATTTTCCTTCTGAAAAGCAAACAGCAGGTATAATAGGACTGATCCCTCAAATAATTGGATAATAAAGCATGCACAAATATAAACAAAGAGAACCCAGTGGAGAGATGATTAGGATCTAAGCATAAATAAACTTTTCTAGTCATCTACCATAATATAAGCAAAGAGCATCAAGCTGATAGATAATTGCGAAAATTCACAAGAAGAGATGGTGTTTGATACATCATACACCAAACTGGTGAAACCAAAACAAACAGAAAAGCACTGCAATTGCAAAAATCTTTATACCGCCAGCAGCCATATATTAAAGCATGTAGAGTTCACATACATCAGCTGAAAATGACAAATCACAACAAGAATATAGCGTGCACACTTCTATGTTCCAAGGAAACTAAACATACCAATGAATTTGCAACAAATCAATGTAATCAGTGCCAAGGCGCTTAAGGATTTTCTCCACGCTTTCTCTAAAATTTTCAGCATCGACCCGCAAAACCTTCGCATTGTCTCGTAGATAACTTGACCGTTCTGAATAACCGAATACTTTTGTGGCCAAAATAACCTATCCATTACAGGTAATACCCAAAAAATAAAAATTGCTACAGATTCTTAGTTCTTGCTTTCATGATTAACATTGCAATGTCAACTTCACAAAAAATCATTTTTATGCATAATATAACGCGAATCCCAGCTTTCGTCATCAAGATAAGAATTCGATCATAAAGTTTAATTTCAAAGAAAATTAGATATGGTGGAATAAAAAAAGAATTATATAGAACCCAAAAAAGAATATGAGGCAGTCATGCATGAAAAACAAATACCTTTTCACGATGTTGAGACTTGAGCCAGCTACGAATGTAGAGATCAGTTTTTCCTTGTGTCTCCTTCCTCATTGGAATTGGTACTGCAAAACAACAAGGTCGGAATGTCACCAAACAAAAAGCGTATGATTGTGTCTGTGTTAGTGATTAAGTTGTGAGAAAGAACGTACAGCCTCGGCAGTGTCAAGAGCATTAATGCCACGCTCAACCGCATAACTTAGCATTTCATGAGCTTTCCTGTGTTTTTTTGCTCCCCGAATGTCATCTGAAACATTAAATACATTTGTAATATGAAAAATAGCCCAACAAATCTTGGGTTAAGATAAAAAATACCAGTAATTAGACGAGCACTGATTGAAATAAAATTTACAAAAGCAGAAGTAACAGTTCTAAAAACCAACTGAGAATTGAGAATAACCAAGTCCGGACTATTACCTTACCCATAACATAAAACAAAAAAAAACAAAAAAGAAGGATTCTTTATAGTTCCAAAAGTGATTTCGCTAATAGAGAGGTCAGAGTCTCCGAGCTTCTTGTACTGCAACGCGCTCTTCTCGCCGAGTTTGGCGCAAATGCGGGTCTTCCTGGCGGGAGTTCTAGTTCCGACATGGTGGCGCGTTGGAGAGAGGGTGCGAATGGAGTAGAGGAAAGCAGGGACTGCAGAGAAGGAGGTGGAGGGTGTGGTCGAGAAGGCCACAACCACTGCCCACTGGTAAAAAAAAATGGCCTTATCGCGACGCAGCAGTTTGAATTCAATCCCTGCGAGCGTGAGACAGTGTGTCAGTGCGCCTGTGTGGGTGTGACCGTGTGAGCTTCGCTTCGTACTTGGAATGTGAGTCATGTGACCCTCCGCGTGTTTACGAAAGGTGGGCCTTTTCTGGTTATAATCATCATGTTATGGGCTTTGGACAATTGGGCAAAACCAGGCTTCTTCATGGCCTACTGGGCTACAATACCTTTTCAATTTCTCATGTACTTTTTCTTTCTTTCTTTTGCTTAATTTTCATGTAGTTTTTCTTAGGGTAAAAATGTGGATAGTTAACAACCGCTAGCTACCCGTTAACTGTTTTTGAAGGCAGTTAAGAAAATCCGCTAGCTGCCTAGGCGATTACAGTTAGTGGTTTTTGGTTTTTTCAACACTCCTAGCCGCCTATATATATATACTACTACCCAATTGACAATGTCTTCTCAAACTTTTAATTGTGACAATGTTCCCTCACTCTAAAAAATTGTCAATGTTTACCCCAATGACGAAATTATTCTTAATAAAATAAAAACAAAAATACAAAAACTTCTAGAAAAAACCTAAAACTAACAACAACAACAACAACAAAAAATCCAAGCAATAGCCAATATATATTTTAAAAATTCCTTTTATAAGAAAAAATTAGATTTTTTTTATAAACATAGAAAATTTTCGGTTTTTTTTTTAATTTATTTTTGTTTTATAATTTTTTTAAAATAAAAATTCTGTTTAAAAAAAAATTTTCGTTTTTTAAAATGAAATTATAAAAAAAAAAATCGTTTTTTTAAAATAAAATTTTCTTTTTAAAAAACATTATTATTTTTAAATTAAAATTTTTCATTTTTTATAGGGTTATTTTTCTCTTATTGAGAAATCTATATGGGTATTGTTAACTTTTTGCTAGTCTTGAGGGGGACATTGACAATGTTTTGGTAATTTGAAAGAGACATTATTACAATTGAAAGTTTGGGTGAGAACATTGTTAATTAGGTGGTAATTTGATGGGCATTTATGGACTTTACCCATATATGTATATATACTCACTTTAGTCAAGTCGTCTCCGTTTTATGGAATCTTTCATCAGAAGCAATGGTATATACTCACTTAAAGTCAAGTCGTCTCCGTTTTATGGAATCTTTAATCGGAAGCATATACTCACTTTAGTCAAGTCGTCTCTGTTTTATGGAATCTTTCATCAGAAGTAATGGTATATACTCACTTCAAGTCAAGTCGTCTCCGTTTTATAGAATCTTTCATCGGAAGCAATGGTACAGTCACATTATGATTAAGATGATGCGTTGTTGTTTAGTCCCTCCTATTGCATGATGTGATTGTTGGAAATCATCAAATAAAAATGGTATTTGATTTGATAATTATACTCAGTCAAGTCGTCTCCGTTTTATGGAATCTTTCATTAGAAGCAATGGTATATACTCACTTCAAGTCAAGTCGTCTCCGTTTTATGGAATCTTTCATCGGAAGCAATGGTATAATCACATTATGATTAAGATGATGCGTTGTTGTTTAGTCCGTCCTATCTCCGTTTTATGGAATCTTTCATCAGAAGCAATGGTATAGTCACATTATGATTAAGATGCTGCGTTGTTGTTTAGTCCCTCCTATTGCATGATGTGATTGTTGGAAATCATCAAATAAAAATGGTATTTGATTTGATGATTATACTCAGTCAAGTCGTCTCCGTTTTATGGAATCTTTCATTAGAAGCAATGGTATATATATATACTCACTTCATGTCAAGTCGTCTCCGTTTTATAGAATCTTTCATCAGAAGCAATGGTATAGTCACATTATGATTAAGATGTTGCGTTACTGTTTAGTCCCTCCTATTGCATGATATAGGAGGGACTAAACAGAATCTTTCATCATGCAATAGGAGGGACTAAACAGTAATGCAACATCTTAATCATAATGTAACTGTACCATTGCTTCTGATGAAAGATTCCATAAAATGGAGACAACTTGACTTGAAGTGAGTATATATATATATATAAAAAGAGATTGTGATAGTAAAATGAAACTTTTGCTAAAATATAATTTTTTACTTAAAAGCTCTATTAACAAAAATGTAATTTGAATCATTTTGATTTTAAAACCTCAATTTTAAATTCGATACGCAATTTAGATTCATTCAAAATTGGAGTTCTTCTTACTATGTCCTAAAAAGACAAGAAAATCCTGACCCGATTTTCCTATACATATATATATACACCATGCATTCGAGTTCTTCTTACTCTGATGACCATGAAAATTCTTATAAATATTCTTTTCATGTCATCTGATAAAGATGCATAGCGAATATCGATCATATCTTCGAGAGTAGGAACCAAACAGTAATAGATGTGAATGTTCATTATCATTACTTCTGATCAAAGAACCCCTCACATCCACGAGACGACTTGAGTTGAGGTGAGATAAAAACAAGAAAAAAATATATAATTGCCCTCTAAACTATCAGAAGTTTGTAATATAGCTTTTTAATATTTAAAAGGTATTAAAGTAGCTCCTCAAACTACCAAATTATATCAAAAAGGTTACTTATTTTTTATATTCTTATCATACCCCTATTATTTTAACAAATAAAATAATAAAATAATTGTAAAAAAAAACAAACAAATTTTAAAAAATACAAGAAAACCAATGGGCGAATAATTTTTTTTTTTGAAATAAATAATAAATAATTAATCACTGTAGTTGACCTAAATTACAAATTGTTTCATGTCGTATTAAAGTAAAATCAAAGACTCGTTCAGACTGGAACCATGTCGTATTAAAGTAAAATGAAATGTACGGTTATTGAGATATTTCAAAAAAAAAAAAAACAATTTAGTCACTGGAGTCAAATTATGTACCTTTGATTTTACTTTAATACTTTTAGAACATTGTGGGGTTATATTACAAACGGCTGGTAGTTTGGAGGGTTAGTTTTATATTTTTTCCTAAAAACAAGTATACCATACTCTGATAGTTTTTTTTTTTTTTTTAATATGTAAACCTCTTTTTATTCCATAAAAGATTCAGAGCATCAAGCTCTTAAAAACATAGGCAAAATTTATGTGGTTATAAAGTCATAGATATATCGAAAAAATTAACAATCAAAATGTATCTATGACCTCCGATCTTACTCATGTACAAACTTCATTTATGACATAAATCTACTCCTGACATATTAGATCTAAGACATGGATTGATCATATCCCAGTTAGTTTGTAAGCTTGGGATGAGACAAAATTGGAATAATTAGCACAAAGGAAGGAGCGGTGGAGAGTTGAGTAGAATAGTTTGTGATAGGGTCTGGTCCACTGCATGGACTCACCGGGAGTCAAGAGCCAAAATTTTAGACATGGAGAGGGCAAAATATAAGAAATAAATTAACATTACGTTGTTTTAGGGCCTTACAAGAAATATGAAAAAACTTTTCAGCAATATCATATCGCTCCATCATGAAAGATCCTTTGATTTTACAGGGACGACTTGGCTTGAAGCGAGATTAGGATAAGCACAACGGAGTCTATGGAGGAGATGGTCTGATCAAAGCTTTCCTTTGCATCAGCTCACTGAGAAATAAATTAACCTTATTGGGACCACACAAGAAATAATCAAAGATTTGAACAAGGCATCTGTATTCTTTTTCTAAAGTACATAAAAAAAACAAGGCTCAATTTAATATTTTCTAAAGTTTGACGGGGCCACAACACTGGCGGCTCAGTCTATAAAAGCACCTAACGTTGATCACTTCCATGTATGCTTATGTGAGAGCTAAACAAAATTCAGTGCAACATTATTATGGGTTTCTCGCCTTCTCTGTTTGCCTTCATGAGCTTTCTTCTTTCACTCTCGTTGTTTTATCTTATATTTGCTGGCTTCTTTTCTTTTGTGCATCCACTTTGCCATGATGATGAGAGCTTTGCCTTGTTGAAATTCAAGGAAAGCTTTACCATCAATCAATCTGCATCTGATGATCCCTCCGCTTATCCGAAGGTTTCGTTGTGGAAGCCTGAAAGTGGCGATTGTTGCAGGTGGCGTGGTGTCAAGTGCAACGAGGACACGGGTCATGTGATCAGTATCGACCTCAGCAGTAGTTGTCTTTATGGCTCTATCAATTCCAGTAGCACTCTCTTCCAGCTTGTTCACCTCCAGAGCCTTAATCTTGCCGACAATCACTTTAATTTTTCTCGTATCCCAACTGCTTTTAGACAGCTTTCTAGGCTAACAAACCTCGATCTCTCTGCCTCAGCATTTTCTGGTCAAATCACTTCAGTAATTTTAGAGCTCTCTAACTTAATTTCCCTTGATCTCTCAAGCAATTATGGATTGAAGCTCCAAAAGCCTGGCCTCAGAAGTATAGCTCATAGGTTAACAAACTTGAAAGAACTACATCTTAGTGGGGTTGACATATCATCCACTGTACCCAATATCTTGGCAAACTTATCTTCTTTAACATCTCTATTTCTAAGAGAATGTGGCTTGCATGGTGAGTTTCCCATTGGAATTTTCCATCTACCCAATCTTCGGTCTCTTAGTGTGAGATACAATACATATCTCAAAGGAAGTATGCCAGAATTTAACCAAAGCAGCCCCCTCGAATTTCTGGGACTTTCTGGGACGAGTTTCTCTGGTGAGTTACCGAGATCAATTGGTAACCTTAAGTCCTTAGATTATTTTAGGGCTACAGAATGCAATTTCTTTGGGCCAATACCGTCTTCACTTGCTAACCTTACCCAACTAATCATGCTACAATTAGGAATGAATGGGTTGCGTGGTTCAATTCCACTGTCAATATCTAGGCTTGTGAATCTTGAGAATCTCGATCTATATTCTAATCACTTGAGTGGCACGGTGGAATTTGACTTGTTTATGAAACTCAAAAACCTCAAGTCACTCCAACTATCAAGGAACAATATTTCATTGCTTACAAAGCCAAGTACCAACGCAACTCTTCTAAAATTTGAAATTTTAACTCTAGGTTCCTGTAACTTGAATGGGTTTCCAGATTTTCTAAGGAACCAAGATGAGTTGGGGCTTTTGGATCTTTCTGCCAACAAAATTCACGGCCAAATTCCCAAACGGATGTGGAGTTTAAGTAAAGAAACTCTTTGGTCATTAGAACTGAATTCCAACTCTCTTACTGGTTTTGATCAACTTCCGGCTTTTCTCCCTTGGACTAATCTACGTATCTTGGAGCTTAGTTCTAACAAGCTTCGAGGGTCACTCCCAATCCCACCACCTTCCATCATTACGTATTCAGTCTCAAACAACTCATTGACCGGACAAATCCCACAACGGATTTGCAATCTAAGTTCAGCTTTTACTCTTGATTTGTCAACCAATTACTTGAGTGGCTTGCTTCCTAAATGTTTAGGCAACATGAGTGAATCTCTCTCAGTTCTAAATCTACACGGCAATAGCTTCCGTGGAACTATTCCCGACACATTCTCAGAAGGAAATGAATTGAAGATGATTGATTTTAGCCAAAATCAATTACAGGGGCGTCTACCAAGATCAATGGCCAATTGTACCATGCTTGAAGTTCTTAATCTGGGACACAATCAGATGAATGATACTTTCCCTTTTTGGTTGGGAATTCTTCCAGAGTTGAGGGTTCTCATTTTGCGATCTAATGGAATCTATGGTGCAATGGGAAATCCTAACAGCAGTTTTGATTTCCAAAACATGCGCATCATTGACCTCTCTAATAATGAGATTACTGGTAAGTTGCCATCTCAATACTTCCAAACTTGGAAAGCTATGCGAATAGTTGATGTTAAGGGTTTAGTGTATTTGCAAGCAAATGAAAGTTTCACAACACTGGGAAGCAGGTTTTTTGGCTCCTACCCTTACTCAATGACATTTACTTACAAAGGCACAGAGAGAGTATACGAAAAAATCACAGATTTATTCATAGCCATTGATCTTTCGGGTAACAGATTCGAAGGGAAAATTCCAGAAGTTGTGGGATATCTAAAAGGACTCCAGTTGCTCAATCTTTCCAACAACTTTCTCACAGGTCCTATCCCTTCTTCCTTGGTGAACTTAACAAACGTAGAAGTATTGGACTTTGCTCAAAACAAGTTGTCTGGTGTGATTCCTCTGCAACTCGTGCAACTCACTTTCCTCGCATTCTTTAATGTCTCTCATAATCATCTCATGGGACCTATACCACATGGGAATCAATTTGACACATTTTCAAACAGTTCTTACAGTGATAATCCTGAATTATGTGGAAGCCCTTTGTCAAATAAATGTGGAAATTCAAGAGACTCACCGCCTCCGCCTTCAACTTTTGAAGAGAATCAAATGTCAACATCCTCATTTAAATTCGGTTGGAAAGTAGTTGTAATGGGATATGGTTGCGGATTCATAGTTGGGCTTGTTGTTGGGCAAATTGTGTTTAGAAGAAAGTATGATTGGGTTATGAAGACTTTTGCAATCTGGTAGCCAACACGAAGAAGGGTCACTTTCCGCCTCTTCCCGCTTCTTCCCTAGACGGTGTCCACCCCTGCACTGCAGCTGCTGTTTTTTGAGTTCTTCATGCTATTTTCTATTTCTGTCTTTGGTTTTCTGTTTGAATCAGGAGTTTGTTGCTCCTTGATGACTAAATCTGTTATGTTTTTTACAGTGTTGTTCCCCCCTCAACCACTCTCCAGTGGTTGTTATTCTATCCTGGCAAAGGTTTTGGGTTAGATGTATGGCTCTTTTGAGGTTCATGCTCTTGCCTATACTTTGTTTGGGCATTGTCTTTTACGTATGGGTTTGTTGTTGAGGTGCTCACCTCTTATTTTTTTTATGTTGTAATCTAGTTTGTTATGAATGAAGTTAAGTATTTTTTTTTAAAAAAAAAAAATGAAGAAGAAGAAGAAGAAGGGTGAATTGGAGAGGATACATGAATTAAATATATATAGTCAGCCAAAGTGTTTACCCTAGCTGTTAGCAGCAATAAATTGGCTTTCTTTTTTTCCTTTAAGAGGTTTGGAGGGGCAAGGGGTAGCATGATTGTAATGGAAGGAATCGATTGCCTGCACAAAATATGAATGCAATAAGTTTATAACGTGGCACCTGTTTCTCTTCCTTTCTGATCTAAGATAATTTTTGGCACAAAGATTATAGGCCAAAATTTGCTAATTAATTTATTCATTTGAATTCGATATCTGCCATACTGGATGCGTTCGTGTGAGAGCTCCAAATTTGGAATGTCATGGATATATAATCAAACATAATTTGGGCTTCGGGAATTGGGTAATACTAGCTAGCCAGGCCTTGTTCCTATTCTACTGTGCTCGAGTTTCAGCTCGATATCTTTTTAATTTTTTCTTGTGAATTTTTCGTATACTTTACTCTTTCACAACCTAGAAAACAAGCTACTCTCTTTTTTTTTTTTTTTGGAATTTTTGCTTTGTGTTGAATCACACAAATGACCAAGACAATTTAGGGGTGCAAAGGCGGTTAGTGGCAATAATCGCTAACCGTAACCGCCTTAACGGTTAATAGATTTCACTAACCGCAACCGCTAACCGCTTAGTGGTTAGCGGTTAGCGAAATAGATAATCGCCCGCTAACCGCTTTTTTAAAATTGAGCTTTTTTTTTGGGCTTTTTGGGCTTTTTTTTTACGTTCATTTTTTTTTCTTGTATTTTTATATCTTCTTGGGCCCAATTGCTATAAAAAGAGCCCATATTGAAAAATCAAAAATATTTGACCCAAAATTTAGGATCACCAATCCTAAATTTGTACGTTTGTTCTTGTTTTTGTTTTGACTACAAATTCATATGCAAATGTTTGACCCAAATATTTGGGTCAAACAGAAAAATAAAAAATATTTGACCCAAATATTTGGGCTTATTATATAATCATATGATTTAATGATCAAGTCATCATGTGATATAATCATATCAATTATAGTGATAATATATAAATTACTAAAATTATAATGATAATACATTAATACTTAAATTGTGTTTATAAGTAACACATTGGTCATTGTTTAATCCAATATCAATTACTTAATTTGATATTATACGAATCATATCATCATTGTATATTAATAATATGATTCACTTGAAGTCTTGAATAGAGTATTTGAATTGTCATTGAATCATATGATTAAGTATTGATATTATACATTTATATTATTCATATGCATATGTAGACTTATATAGACTTATAAGTTTATAACATACATTGGAAATAAGTCTCTAGATATTTAATTGTTGTATTAGTATGAATTGATATACTTAATTATGAGTTATGTTATATTATATATGTATAATTTGTTATTATATAATCAAATGATTTAATGATCAATCTCATGTGATATAATCATATAAATTATAGTGATAATATATTAATACTCAAATTGTGATTTAATTAAATTTTAAAAAAATTGTGATTTAATGATCATGTGATTATGTTATATGTATAAATATTTTTATAATTATAATTATAAAAATATATTATATAAAAAGGCGGTTAGTGTAACGACCTAGATTTTAAAACTCTTATTTAAATAATATTAAATAGATTAAAAATATAATCGATAAATTGGAACAATGATATGTGGATTAATGATATTGAATAACTATTTAGTGTTAAAGGTATATTACATTGATTTTTGACCGCTTATGTATATTACTTCAATTCTAAAAATTTAGCTTCACTAATATGTTTATGGGCATAATCAAACCCAATCTAGTGAATAAATTATTTATATTGGTGTTTAGCGAAGTCATAAATTAATTTGAAGCTTTTCAGTTTTTTAGCCTAAAAAGCAGTGTCTTAATTTTCATACTGTTTAAATGAGATTAAAACTGCTAAAGAAAGATACCAAGGCTAACCACCTTTGTTGAAAGCTTAAAGTCTTCTAGTAATGATGATTATAGTAAATATCATGATTATAATGATTTAATAAGGCAAGTGGTCAAGTGGGAATGCAAATAGTTAAAGCCTAAGTTGAATTGGAAACTTTGTATAGGCCAAAAATAGACTCAAACGAACTCGGATGAAGTCGAACCAAAAATATAAAATGTTTGTCTCAGAGTCCTCTATCTATTCTCAAAATTTCATGTCAATCGGAGTACGTTTAGACATTGAAAAATGGATCGGGATACACTACCCTCATTTTGGACGAAAATACTATTTGGTATAGACCATGAAATATGGACTAGGTTCATTCTTTTGGTTAAATCCATCTCAACCCTTAGATCAAAGGTTTAAAAATAAATCCTAACCATTCATTCTCTTATAAATAGAGCCTTAGCTAAATTCACTTTCACTTAAGTTTTTACAATCTTAGAACAAGTAAAATTGTTTGCTCCTCCTTTCATTTCATTTCTTAGTTCTAGTCAAAAACCATATAGCCTAAAATCTTTCTTGTAGTATTCAAATGTTTTTCTAAACTAGCTACCTAGAGAAGATTTGGTGGAGTTTTACTTCTAAGGATTTTTGGGTAAGTGTTTCTTGTATAAATATCATGATTTATTGATTTTATCACTTGTTCTCATTTAATTGTTTAAAGACCCAATAAGCGTATAATGTAAAATAAAGTAATGGATACAAGTGAATTAATAATAAAGAGTTAGTGGACAAAATCAATTAAGGACTTATAATATTATCTATATATTATTTACTTTACAGTATTTACATTCAGTTATTTCTTTTATGTCATTTAAATTTCTGTTCATATTTCTGGCGGTAAGGACCATTTGATCTCATCCCCGAAATATGCATTATTTACATTCAGTTATTTCTTTTATGTCATTTAAATTTCTGTTCATATTTCTGGCGGTAAGGACCATTTGATCTCATCCCCGAAATATGCATTATTTACATTCAGTTATTTCTTTTATGTCATTTAAATTTCTGTTCATATTTCTGGCGGTAAGGACCATTTGATCTCATCCCCGAAATATGCATTATTTACATTCAGTTATTTCTTTTATGTCATTTAAATTTTAATTCATATTTTTGGCGGTCATCCCCAGAATATGAATTCAGTATTTACATTCAGTCATTTCTTTTATTGTCATTTAAATATTGATTCATACTTTGGTAGGTACGGACCATTGGTCTCATCTCCAAAATATGAGTCATGTTTTATATATATTATTTATAATACTAGTTTGTATTTAGTGATACTGGCCATTAGCCTCGTCACCAAAAATGAATTCAGGCATAAAGCTAGTTATAAGCAACTATCTTAGATTAATATAATAAAATGAGTAAGTAAAGATGAAGTGACGGATAATAAATAAATATAAAAAGATGAGGGTCTTTAAACAATGATATTATTGGAGAATGAACTAAGTATTGTTTGTATGTATGTATTATATGCAGAAGTGGAGCAGAATACTACACTAAGGAGAGTAAGTATGGATATACTTACTGAGTACTAGCTTTGTTTTATTGTTATAGGAATTCTTATTTTGTCTTATTGATATAATTTTGCAATACAACTGCTGCATAATGTGTCTAATAAAATGGGCTGATAAGATAGCCACCTTAAGAACAAGCTGGGTGGATTGCCGCGAGGAACTATCGGTATCTCAGTGGATGGGGGTATATAACCGTCCAACAGGCCTAATATATAACTAAGCTGGGACGGTGTAGTTGCCAGCACCAAATAGGTAAACCTCTAAAGTGTGAGGGACATAACGGACATAAGCGGGCTGAGAGCTCATGAGAAGAAGTCTGAAGAAAGATTATCATAAAACACAAACTAATCTGTCATTACGCTGCATTCACAACTCATTCATTATTATATATTTTAGTCTTTAATCTTATTTGTTCAAACTAGTCTTTTTAGTCTTTATATCTAGGGAAATAGATTACTCACTTGTTTGCCTATGTAAATATGATAACGTCATCTTTACATAGATCTTGATGCAGGGATAGAAAGTGAGGACGATGGTCCTTTTACTGGTTTTGATGGTTGATAGATCATCTGCTGCAGGATTTATGCTTACTCTATGGAGCAAGTCCCATTTATGTTAATCGCTTTTATTATGTATGGTGATGTGTGTAAACTTAATAGATATTACTATGTTAATTTAGGTGCCGTCTGTGGCATATATTTGGTACACCTAGTGTGTACATATGTTGTAATAAAAACCATGTTTCTATTTTATTTAATAATATATTACCTCGAGGTATTTCAGTCAGCTCAACTGTGTTGTGTAAGATAATCCTAGGTCATAGAAAAAGAAAAAAATATACATACTTCGCTGTAAGATTGTATTTTCTAAAGTTGCAGCGTCACGACTTCGATATTTGCTAGTTCAAATATCGGGGCGTTACAGTTAGCGGTTACGGTTAGTAAACCCAATAACCGCTAATCGCTAGGTGGTTATAGCGGTTAGACGGTTAACGGTTAATACAGTTAAACGGTTAGAGCAGTTAGCGGTTAATGGTTAGAGCAGAACACATTTATGCTTTGTGTTGAATCACACAAATGACCATGTAGCACCATGAAATTGGCATTTCAAGTACTTTTTCTCTTTTGAAAATGGAGATTATGGAATTCAAGGTCATAAATAAATTAAGGAAGATTCATGATACACAGAATCACATTTATATATAGTTTCCACTACTTACAGAATTATCGTTCTAATCGATGCACCCATAGATTCCTCAGTTAAGAATTTGTCCATGCCATTCGGGCATCTTCTAAACAAGAGAAAATCGTTACCTAGCTCTATACTGCCGCTACAAAAAACAAAAGGGATTTATTGTCTACAGTAACTCATTTTTTTGCCATGTCACTATTTCTTGACTTGTTAATTATTGTCACTTGCTAAATTTAAATTTGTTTAAATTAATATATATATATATATATACTTTAGTGACGTGGCAAATTGTGACACGTCAAGAATTATTGACGTGTCGTTTTGGCATCTCAATAATTTTTGACGTGTTATTTTGACACGTCAATAAATAATAATTCATAGTTCGAATAGTATTTTTTGAAAAATAAGTGATCTCTTACTATTTTCAATGTATTTTCTACATGTGGCACGTCAAGAAAAAAAATTTATTGACGTGTTACATGTGACACGTCAATAATTTCTTGACGTATTAAATGTTGGCATGTCACTAAAAAATGAGTGGGACATTTTAACTTTTTCTCTTCTTATTATTTAATTCTTTCCTTCTCCGGATGGGTTGAGAAAAAAAATAAAAAAATATCTCTTTTCTTTCTCCTTCTCCCACGCAGCCGTCCCTGATCTCCTTCTTCCTTTTATTTTTTTTAATTTTTCTTTCTGCAAAATGGGTTTCTTCCCCACAGCAAGAAGAAACGGGCTGCGTTGTCCGGATGGAAATTGAAACAAATATTCTGATTGGGTTAAGTTGAAGTAGCTGATTGCAGGAAAAAAAAAAAAAGAATTGTTTATTTTGTTGGGTCTCTATTGGTTCGGTGATGTTGGGTTTGGGAGAAAGAAAAGAAGAAAAGAGGGTTTGGGAGAAAGAAAGATGAAACAGCAGGCGATGCTGGCGGGTGGGATGGATTTGGAGTTTTGGTTTTGTTTTTTCTGGTTTGGCTGATTGGGGATACTAGTTTTGTTGTTTTTTCTGGTTTTCTCTGGATGAAGAAAAGAGAAAGAAGAAAAAAGGGTTTGGGACTTGGGAGAAAGAAAGAAGAAACGGCCGGCAATGCTGGCTGGTAGGATGCTCTCCGGCGGCCGTGGATTGGTTGTGGGTTTGCTGGACCGGTGGTATTGGTGAAAAATATTGGTGAAAATTTTTTTAAAAAATAATTATTTTTAAATAATTTTTAAACTTTATTGACGTGTTAGTTTTGACACGTCAATAAATTATTAACGTGTCAAAACTAACACGACAAGAAAATTTATTGATGTGCTGTTTATTACCACGTCAAGAAATTTTGACGTGCCAACAGTGGCACGTCATTAATTTTTTTTTTTTTAGACCCTTTTTTTTAACCATGCACATACGTTAGATGGGGTGTCAATACGCCTTAGCGGTTAATAGATTTCACTAATCACAACCGCTAACCGCCTAGCGGTTAACATTTAGTTACTTACCGCCAGTTAGCGGTTAGTGAAATAGGTAACCGTCCGCTAACCGCTTTTTCAAAATTGAGCTTTTTTTTTTTTTTGGCCTTTTTGATTTTTTTTTTTAATTACTGTAACATTTTTTAACCTCTTTTTTTTTTATATATATTTTTAGTGTTTTCTTATGCCCAATTGCTATAAAAAGAGCCCATATTGAAAAATCAAAAATATTTGCCCCCAAATTTACATTTACTTGTACTTTAAAAAAAAATCCTTAAATATTAAATCATAACCGGTTAAGTTAAAAAAATAAAAAATAAAATAAAATCAACACAACATATAAAAAAAGTTCAACACAACTGTCACAACATATTAAAAAAAAAAAAAAAAATGTTCAACACAACATATAAAAGAAGTTCAAATAAAACATATGATATATATGATTATATGTCATATTATATATGATTATATGTATTATTTGTTATTATATGATCATATGATTTAATGATTAATTCATCATGTGATATAATCATATCAATTATAGTGATAATATTACTAAAATTATAATGATAATACATTAATACTTCAATTGTGTTTATAAGTAACACATTGTTTAACCCAATGTCAATTACTTAATTTGATATTATATGAATCATATTATCATTGTACATTAATAATATGATTCAATTGAATAAAGTATTTGAATTGTCATTGAATTATATGATTAAGTATTAATATTATACATTTATATTATTCATATGCATATATGTATAATTATAATTTATAACATATATAAACTTATAAGTTTATAGCATACTTTGGAACTAAGTCTCTAGGTACTTAATTGTTGTATTAGTATGAATTGGTATACTTATGACTTATGTCATATTATATGTGTATAATTTGTTATTTTATAATCATATAAATTAGAATGATAATACATTAATACTTCAATTGTGGTTATAAGTAACACATTATTAAATCTAATGCCAATTACTTAATTTGATATTATATGAATCACATTATCATTGTACATTAATAATATGATTAACTTGAATAAAATATTTGAATTGTCATTGAATCATATGATTAAGTATTGATCTTATACATTTATATTATTCATATGCATATATGTATAATTATAATTTATAACATATATAGACTTATAAGTTTATAACATACATTGGAATTAAGTCTCTAGGTACTTAATTGTTGTATTAGTATGAATTTGTATACTTATGAGTTATGTCATATTATTTATGTATAATTTGTTATTATATAATTAAATGATTTAATGATCAATTGATCATGTGATATAATCATATAAATTATAATGATAATACATTAATATTCAAATTGTGATTTAATTATCTAAAAAAAAATTGTGATTTAATGATCAAGTGATTATATTTGTTATATGTATAAATATTATTATAATTATAGTTATAAAAATATATTATATAAAAAGGCGGTTAGTAAACTCAATAACCTCTAACCGCTAGGCGGTTATAGCGGTTAGACTGTTAGTGGTTAATACGGTTAAGCGGTTATAGCGGTTAATCGGTGGTTAGAAACTGCTCGCGGCACTAAAAAAAAAGGAGATTTTTTTTGCGTGGCAAACAGTAGCTAATTTTTGCCACGTCAAAACATTTTGACGTGTCTAAGTAGATACGTCAAAAAAAATATTATTGACGTGCTGCATTTTAACACGTCAAAAACAAATTAACATTAATTTGTAAATAATTAGGTAATAATTGATATAAAAAATATGTATTAAAAAATAATTAAATTTAATTGGCATAAAAAATTAAATTTGATTGGTGAGGAAAATTAAGTTTATCATATTAGTATAAATTACTTGGTATATATATATATATATATATATGTTTGTTGTATATATATGCATGCGTAATCATTCTAGCTATATATTGTATACCAATTAATATAATTATCACATGAATGCATCTAATTCAACCATTTCATTAATATTAAGTTGAACATGATATTATCATGCATATATATATCAGTCTAGTAATATTAATATGATAACCATATTAATTTTTTAAAAATATATAAAACATACTGAATACATTTATTTTATAATTAAGACCCCCAAACCTCATATGAACTCGGCCAACACAAAATATGTGGTCGGTGAGTGTTTACATCTAATTATCTATACATCTAGAATATTAATTTATTTATTCTCTAATTAATTGTAATTGTGTTGTATAGATATATAATGTGGACATCACGACATATAAGAAGAAAAAAAATGATATAGTAGAATAAATTATATTTGTAATAGAAATTATATGATAAAGTAAATATGGCACGTCAAAAACTTTTGACGCGCCATCTGTGGCACGTCAAAAATATTTTGACGTGTCTAACCAACACGTTAAAAAAAAAAATTAACATTTTATTGTAATTAGGAAATAATTGATATAAAAAATATGTATTAAAAAACAATTAATTTTAATTGGCATAAAAAATTAATTTTGATTGGATAGGAAAATTAAGTTTATCATATTAATTAGTATAAATTACTTGGTATATATGTATATGTATATGTATATATATATCACATGCATGCCAATTAATATCACATGTATATTATATAATTAATTAATGTACACTAATTAAACATAATCATGCTATATATTAATGTATGCCAGGAAAGGTGGTTAGATTAGACGGTTAGCTAGCAAAGGTGGGGTGATGATATTTTGTTGTTATTAGAATGATAATTATAATTAGGTATTATAATTATTAATGGTTATAATATATATATAGAGAGAGAGAGAGAGAGTTTCTGACGTGCCCCAGATATTATGTCTGTTTCAATTTATTTTTTATTTTTTATTTTTAAATTGGTTTATTTTCTGTGTTGATTATATATATATATATATATAGAGAGAGAGAGAGAGAGAGAGAGAGAGAGAGTTTCTCACGTGCTGGGTTTTGGCACGTCAGAAATTATTTCTGTTTCAATTTTTTTTTTTTTTTTTTAAATCTGGTTTATTTCTGACGTGCTAAAATCAGCACGTCAAAAATTTCTGACGTGTTAAATGTTAGCACGTTACTAAAAAAAAAGCGGGATTTTTAACTTTTTCCCACTTTTTCCTATCTTCTTTCCCTCTTCTTTTTCCTTTATAATTCTTTTATATATTTGGTCATTTTTCTCTCATTTCCAGACTCAACTGTCTCTCTCTGTCTCTCCTCTCTCTCAATCTCCCTAGCTTCTCTATGCAGCCGGCCAGCTCCCTCTAGAGGGAAGAAGAAAAAGGAGAAAAAGAAGAGGAAGAAGAAGAAAAATAAAAGGAGAAGAGAAGCAGATCTGCACAAAAAAAAAAAAAAAAAAAAAAAAAGAAGAATAGAAGATAAGAAGATTTTTTTGGTTTGAAGATTTGTTGAGTTTCACGTTTGGGTTTTTGATTTTTCAGGTTGATTTTTTGATTTGGTTTTTTAAGATTTTTTGGGTTTGAGTTTTTGAAAATGAAGGAAAGAAGAGAGAGAGAGTAAGAAAATGGAGAAAAGAAGAGAGGGAGAGAGCTGGGGGGGGGGGAAGAGAGCTGACCAGCGTGGGGTGAAATTAAATTAAATATTTCACATGTTGGGTCACACCTATTAAAAGGGAGTTTTAGCCCACACATGAGGGGAAGTGTTAAACTAATGATTAAGTGATTAAATTTACATTTTTTTTTATCAATTTAAGCTTTTGGGATAATTAGAAGTTTAACAATTTTTTTTTTTTAAAAAAAAAAAAATCAGAAGTGAAAAATATAGTTGGCTAGGTTTTATTAGAGCCTATTTGGGATTGCGTATGAGAAATAGAGCTTTTAAGTCAAAAAGAGTTTTTCGGCAAAAAATTTATTTTTAAGCTTTTGCCAAAAGTACTTTTTGGTCATTTTTAGGCGTTTTGGACCCTTAAAAGTACTTTTAATTTTTTTTATCAAACGAGTACTTTTTTCTTCAAACAAATTTTTTGAGTGTTAAAAACATTTTTAAATCTCTCAAACGCAATTCTAAATAGACCCTTATTGTAAGTTATACGGACACCTAACTTGGCTCCGACTAGTTGACTTCTTCTCTCCGGTGAAGCCAAGCCAGGTCAGGTCAGGTCAGGTCATGTCATCACGTAAATGATTCTTGAATAATCATTGCCATGAACATTGCTTATACTTTTCTAATAAATGTTTAGACTTTGATTTTTTTTTTTCTTCTCTTTTGTTGGGGTTACTGGGTTAGAGGGAAGTGGGAAGTATTTTGCATCAGACATTGTTCTTGAATTCCTAAAACCTGATTTACTTGCTGGTTCCTACTTCTTGGAATTGGCGTCATCTGGGCCTCTGGCTATCCACTATCTACATATGTAAATGTGGATAATAACTATGTCCGTATTCTCTTTATATATATATATATATATATATATATATACTAGTTAGGATGGAACGTGCAATGCACGTGCTTAGTTCTCTGTGTTATGTATTATTATAATTGTTAATATTATAATTTTAATATCATACATATATTATAAAATATATTTAATATCTAGATTATTGAAAAGTATATATTGAATTTTTTTTTTTTAAAAAAAAACTATAAAATTAAGTAAATATACCAAATGAATTCAAATTACACCAAGGGATGCCACCCATCTATTGGAGAGAAAAGAAACGAACAAAACAAAAACAAATATTAAAAAAAAAAAAAAGTGTTTAAAGAGCATAAATCCATCAGAGTATCCGTGATTTTATAACAAAATAGTTTTGGCACTAATAGCACCAAATACTACGCCTTACCCAAAACAAGGCACCAAATATCATTGGTTACACACGAAACATGACCATATGTCACAACTAATTATTAATCAACAATCAAATCTTTCTTTTTGATAGAAAAGTTATGTAATTAACCTATAATTCTGTTACAAAGTAAACCAAACATACAACAGTGACCATCCCATGAAACTATAAGATTGCATAAAAGAATGCTGAGTCACAACAAATTGGATAAGGAGGAACTTTGTGCATACATGGTATGTAACAAAGCTACATTAGTATGCTGCTTCACTGATTTACAAAACAAAAAACATCTACAGTCAAATTCAAGGCCGCTTCTTTCTCCATAGATTACGAAAAAGCCATTAATTAATGATTTCGATTCATGGCTAGAAAGATTGTACATAGAAGAGTAGCAGAAGTATAAGCAAACAAACATATTGACAAGCAATAACCTTTGTCCGAGCTGGATGACCGGAACTTTGTCCCAATATGCTCTTGAAATCCAACTCCAATTCATTCTCTGCTTTCACAAGAAAAAAATACCATCATTGTACTCGTGAATATGGTAAAATTCATTACAAATCTCTGTAAGATTCACCAGGCAATAAGGTGGAGAACTAAAAAAAGAAAAGAAAAAAACTACTACTTTTCAAATTGAGAGAAAACCAATGAAATCACTGCTGTATTTTCTTCCCTCATATAGGCATTTAGGGAGGTGCAAGCACCCTTTTGCAAAATCAAAACCCCATGTTAATACAGGTCCCCATCTTAAAGAAAAAGGGGAAAAAACTTTAGACAAGGTTAGCATGCATATAAATAAAAGAGGAAGGCATACAGAAACTGTGCCATAAAAACTCTTAGATTGCTCGCATAATTTAGCAATGGAAGATATTTTTCTTCGCTGCACAATTAACACCTTAACATTCCCACAAGAAAACATAAGGCCATAGAGTATCATCCATCATAGCAACAAACAATAAGATCATCCACTACTCAGTGCACGTTGCTGTTAATATATTTTTAATTTGTTATGAAGTGTCTAAAAATCCCAGATCATGTATTGCTGAAAGCTTATATATAGATATTACAATATTGGAAAATGTGAGAAAAAGTTGCAGATAGAATGAACTTCACAATTGTTCCAATGTTGAACAATAGCCGAGGTATAAATTATATGATGGGAAATAAAATCACGTTAGAAGTGTAATATCACCAAAAGTAAGATATTCTATACAAACTTGTGAGTATAGGGACAAAAAAAAAAATATACCTGTCATGAAGGTTTAAACCATGTCCTCACAAAATAAATCAACACGGGATCATTTACAACAAACAAAAACCATCTTTATTTGGCCTCTCCAACATTTCATGATATAACCAAATCAAGTCATCACTTTCTGTATTCACAAATCAAAATTAAGACGTAGCAAACCACAATCAGTTGAAATTTATAGTTTTTTCTTAGCTTGACAGGGGAAACTTGCTTCTAAATCATAAACATAATCAACAAATTATGAGTATTCTAATTCGGAGAAATGAAGAATTAGTGTGTTGGGGCTTGCAAAGAAGAAGCAGAAGGAAGAAAACTCACTGTGGGGGATCAAAAGTGCGTGAAAAAAGACATGCCAGAAATCCCATGGAAATTTTCCTCACAAACAATGACCTGCAATTGCCACATGTGAGAAACACAAATATATGAATAACACCATATGCTAGACTATTGTCAGAAGGCAAATTTGCATTTAAAATCGACATCATTCTTCCACCCATTTTTCTTTTTCATAAATATTCTTGCATGGTATGCCATTAGTGAAATGATATTTATGCAATATTTGGAACTATTTATCCCAATAATGGGGAAGAAAAAACTTAAGCCAAGAGAAAATTGCTTATGCATCAAACTTTGACGTTTATAGCAGATTTCCTCCAAAGAGTTGCTTCAAGATTTATATATTTCATATAAGTGAAACTTTTTACGAACATTGCAAATAATTCCAAACTTACTGCCAATGATGGCATCAGGGCAGAACGAAGAAACTAAAAGAAATTGCGGTGACAAAGTTAAATTTACACATCAATTTCCTATATTTTCCTTATATTTCTTTCTAATCTAAAAAAGATACCATGAAATAAATAAAAGGTATAAACCATGGATTCAATTTAAAATACTTCAATAAAAGAAAATAGACCATGGGTTCAATTTTTCAAAAATAATAAACCCATAGAACGAGATGAATTTACAAAAGAAATTTGTAAAAAATGTATTTTAAATTGATGTTAATTTAGTTCATCAACTCATGCCAACACAATCAAGAAAGGAGAGCCCTAATATCAGGATGAAAGCATTGGATAGGGTGAGATACTAAGCACTATTTTCTGCTTAGTGTTGTTAAATCTCCCAACGGTTGGGATTAAATAGAAAACAAATAAACACTACAAAAAAACAATTTTTTTGTGACTGGAGATTTCTGACGTTTTAAGGTGTTTGACACGTCAGAAAATGGTTCTGACATGTCGTTTCTGACGCGTGTAGATTGTCAGAAACATAGGTGACAGGAAAAAATTTTTCCTAACGCGTCAATATGTGGAACGTCAGAAAATTCTGACGTTTTACTATATGCCACGTCAGAAAAATTTTCTGACGTGGTATAGTCTCCAACGTCAGAAAATTCTGACGTTGGAGTTCCACCACGTCAGAATATTTTCTGACGTGGCAGTATAGACACGTCAGAAAATATTCTGACGTTGTAGTGTCGCCACGACAGGTTATTTTTTGACGGGGCAACACTCCAACGTCAGAAAATTAGGGTTTTTTTTTTTAAATTTATTTTTTTTCCCCCCGATTTGTTTCCTGGGTTTTTTGCTTCCTGATTTGCTTCCCCTGATTCAACGAGCTTCCAGATTTG
The DNA here is from genome assembly GCF_901000735.1 of Corylus avellana. Classification (NCBI taxonomy): domain Eukaryota; kingdom Viridiplantae; phylum Streptophyta; class Magnoliopsida; order Fagales; family Betulaceae; genus Corylus; species Corylus avellana. Next base: position 25,646,854 of record NC_081544.1, read on the forward strand.
CTTCCTCAAAAACAATTCAAAAATGCAAATTTTTGTTTTCTGGGTTTTTTGCTTCCTCAAAAACAACAACAACAAAAATGTTGTTGTAGGACAAATAAACAACAAAAATTGGCACTAGGACAAAAACAATTTTTACAGAATCTAGGATGGAACTATATCCTTCCTGATTTGCTTACAATTGGCAATTTCATAGGATGGAACTAGGACAAAAATGCAACTGATTAGTCTACAATTTTTTTCTTTCCTGATTTGTCTACAATTGGCAATTTCATAGGATGGAACTAGGACAAAAACAACAAAAATGAGTATAGAAATTCAGTCATGTTGGCAATTCGAAAATGAGTACAGCCATGTTGCATTTGGTATGTACAGAAATTCAGTTACATATAATTCGACATTCAGATCTATCAACATAAGAAATAAATAGATACAGTCATGGAATAACTGGTAAGTCATTAAGTTAGTTCCACAATTATATTACGATATATGTCAAACCAAAATGGAAAACAAAATCCAACCAAACTAATGCGTCCTATATGACTAGGTTAGACTTGGCAATATGCAAATGCCATAATATACTGGCAACATCCATGAGCTTCTCATACCGCTATTTCCAAAGGCTTCCCAGATAGCTTAATGTATACTAGCAACAACATCCATGAGCTTCTTCACAATCTGCAGTAAGAAATAAATTCGAAAAAATGTTACTCTACAAAGAGAAACAAATACTCTACTCTATCCTGTGGAAGACAAGACTGAATAAATACTCTACTTTAAAGTAGAAACTTTCCTCCATGACCTACCACAGAATCTTATGTTATAAATAGGTATTTATTGTCAAACACATCTATTTCACAAACAACAAGAAAACCTAACCAAAAGTAGCAGTTTAATTTATAAATTGAAGCATAAATTACCTTCAAGAACATAGAAGTAAATTGATAATTGATATTTTCTACCGGTACCCAAATATCATAATTTGTCCTCTTCATAAAGAATAGCAAGTGCTCATAGTTACAAGAGGCCCAACCTATTAAACATCAAACGATATTTTGACTAAACATCCATCAAATGCAACTTACTATTTATCATATAGACATAATTATATGTATCACAAACATGCAGTCAATACGTCAATCATATACAACCAAACTATATATATGTTACAACGAATATAAACAATGACAAAATATATAATATGTTTACCAATACGTCAATCAATCAAGACGTCAATCAACTAGACATTAACAACATATATAATATGTTTACCAACAACGAACTCACAGACAATGCTCAATCTAGGTCGATAGCTTCCTCATTCGACAACTTCTCCGCAGCACCTGGAGATGATAAAACAATCAACCAAGAAGCAATAAGTACTTTTCTTATCAGGATCCTAGGCGAAACACAACAAAGGGCACCCAAACAACTTTAACATATATGCTAACCAAAATGACATTATTATAATAGAACAAAAAATGCAATACCTACAATTATAAATCATCATCAATGTTACGTATATATATATATATATATATTCCGACTGAAAAATAATATCCTTCTAGAATTAAACGCAAACACAATGCCAACGTTTAGTAGTATAAATAATAACAAACATTACCGAGGTCACTATCAATAATAACAACATAAAAAACAATACTAATTCCAATCAAATGTATCACCAAACCAATGAAGAACAAAACATTTTGCAACAAGAGTGTCCATATATATATATCATATTCAAGAAAGCTTAAAGCAAAAAAAACAAATTGCATTACCTGGTGCATTCCCCACCGACGATTTCACCACCAAACGGGCTGGAGATTCTTTGCCTGACACATCTTTAACTCGAGTCATACCGGATAAGGGCCTCGACTTCAACATGGCCTCAAGTTGACGAAAACGTGCCTCGTAAAAAGTGTTCATATTAGCCTCGTTGTCAGCTAGCCGCACAGCAACCTGCTGATCAACCTGCACACGCTGTGCATCTAACAGCGCAGCTATCTCCGCCCTGTGCCTCTCCCGTTCAGCTTGCTGCACCGCTGCCTGCTCAGCTAGCTGCGCTGTTGCCTGCTCAGCTAGCTGCGCCGCTGCCTGCTCTCACTGTGTCTGTAACTGCGCCTTTGCCTGCTCTCGCTGTGTCTCTAGCAGCGCATCCATCTCCTGCTTGTGCTTCTCCCGCTCAACTTGTAGTGCAGCTTCTATCATTTCTGGGACATCAGAGCTCTTGGAAGGTTGTGAGCGTGGCGCGACTGGTCTATAGTACGAGTGTATGCTGCCGCGCACAGGTAGTATACCGGCTCCAACCTGGCGAACCCGACCAGCATACTCTGGCTTATTGCCCAGCCCCTGTGTGTACGCATCGTCGGGCGCCCACCGTACGGTGCCCTCGGTTACAGATTTTGCAGTAGCAGGGTCAGTGGGAAGCAACTCCTTCATCCTCTCCTATATGGTACACATTAAAAATAAGCAATTAGAAATACAACCATCAAATTTCACCCAGGCAAAATCATACCCAAACTTGTTAAAAATCATAGAAAGAAACCAATCATTCAAAGGTCAATACTTTACCACTAAATCAACTTCCCATACACAAAAAAAAAAAAAAAAAAGAGAAGAGAAAGAAGCAATAGCAATACCCAATCACTAACCTGAGTAAGCAGTATCCAACAATAGCTATTTTAGTTTGTTGCTCAGCTTCTCCCTCTATCTCAGCAACTTTTGTCGGATCTTCGTGGTTTTCACTCTGTTCAGTTGATCCGTCGCCGGTGGTCTTAAATCCGTCAAGATCGCCGCCATTAGGTCACCGGCGCGCCGCCACGCTTCGGCCAAAGGTCTACGCGTGGGCTTCACACGCCAGTCAACCATCCTGGCACATGAGATGCATGCGCCTGAAACCCTAATTAGGGCTTGGCGTGTGTGATGCACGCGCCTCATGCGGCTGCCAGCCCCTGGCGCGTGTACCACATGCGCCAGTCAGTCCTCTCTTCCTTTAGATGACACATGTCCTCCAGAGAGCCCTCCACGTCAGCCCTAGCTCCTCTGCCACGTGTCATCTCTGAGGGGAAAAAAAAATCATATCCGGATCCAAGATCTCCAACCCGATCCAAAACCGGTTCTAACCGGGTCATCGGGATCTAAATTGGTCCAAATCGGGTCAATTTCGGATCCATCCAAGTCATCCGACCCGATCCAAAACCGGTTCCAACCGGGTCATCGGGCTCAAATCGGATCTCCCCAACCCGGTCCAATATCGGTCCTAAACAGGGTCACCGGGTCGAGCTCTCCAAACTGGTCAAAATTTGTCAATCCGATCCATCAGGTTAGACCTGGTTATATAATTTCGGGTCAACCATTTTAGTGGTCAATGGGTTTTGGCCAACTTTGGCACATGTAACTGGCCCAATAGACTCAAGTCTCAAGCCCAAAATATTGTGTCCAATCCATCCCAATGGATTCAAATCTCAAGCCCAACATTTTGGGTCCAACAGCCACCATCAGGCACCAGCTGCCACTACCTTCCATCCACTGCCTCTGGCCGCCCAACTCCAGCCACCTCCGGCAACTTTTCCTGCGGACCTAAAAAAAGAAAAAAAAAAAATCCCTTCTTTTTCCCAAACCTTGAGTTTGAGGGGGGATATTAGAGTATTTTTATGAAATCACCTGGATCCAAGCTTTTCAACTTGATCCAATGGGTTAGAACCAGGTACTGCCACCACCAGCTGCCATCCACCGCCTCCGGCCACCCAACTCCGGCCACGCTCCGGTGGCCAAAAATATATATATATTCCTTTATATTTCCAACCTCAATTTTATACATTGAGTTTGAAGGGGGATGTTAAAATATTTTATATATTATTTTAGGGTTTATTGTCTTTTCTATTAGGGTTTATTCTCTACCTTAATTAATATATAGTTACTTGCCTATCACTCATAGCCTCTATATAAATAGAGGCATCTGTATTCATTCATACAATATACTATTCAATACAATGTAGTCTATTATATCTTCCACTCTCTCTCTTCTCTCTCTCTTTCTTCCGCTCCCCACAATATATTTAACAAATACAATATCTTAATTTCATTTGATGACCACTTGTTTAGACCATAATGCACAATGTACTTTATTTCATCTCTTAAATCACTAGCTAGGATCTCAACTATGTTACAATGATGTTGTCTTGTTAGCTGATATGAAATAGGTGTACAGAGTAACATTACTAGGATTACAATGATGCTAGGATTTATTGTAAGTAATATGGCCACCTGACTTGGCTTGACTAGTTGACTTCTTCTCTCCGATGAAGCCAAGCCAGGTCAGGTCAGGTCATCACGTAAATGATTGTTGAATTAATCATTGTCATGAACATTGCTTATACTTTTCTAATAAATGTTTAGGTAAAATCTATTTAATCCCCTCAAATTACCACCCCAATGACAATCTACCATATAAACTATCAATTGCGACAATTTACCCTCCAAACTACCAAAACAATGACAATGTACCCCAATTTTTTTTTAAAAAAATGATGAAATTAACCTTACTAAAATAAAAATAAAAATACTAAATTTTATTTTTTTTTTCAAATTTTTAAGGATATTTTTGTCTTATTGAAAATTTTGTAGGGGTAATTTCGTCATTTTGCTAATATTGGGGGTACATGGTCATTGTTTTGGTAGTTTGAGGAGTAAATTGTCGTAATTGATAGTTTGGGGGATAGATTATAATTGGGGTAGTATTTTGAGGGGGTTAAGTAAACTTTACTTTAAATGTTTAGACTTTGATAATTTTTTTCTTCTTCCCTTTTAATTGTTGGGGTTAGAGGGAAGTGTGAAGTGTTTTGCATTAGATCTTGTTCTTGAATTCCTAAAACCTGATTTACTTGCTGGTTCTTACTTCTTAGAATTAGCGTCCTCTGGTTTTGTGTCCTTTCTATTTGCATGCTTTTTCAAGTCAGATAATTTAGAAGCGAAAAGTGGAAGAAACGGAGAGACCTATGACGAGGAGGATGATCAAATTAAAGGTGAAAATGCGGGCGAATAATAATATTCGCATTCACTATCCACACTTATATATATATATATATATATATATATATATATTAAATTCACTAAATTGACGTTGTTTTGGATTTGCCTTTAGGTTATGTTAGTTTTTTATTACTTTCATCTCAAAGTTATACATCATGCCTCATAGCCACACTTTCTCTTTTTTCTTTTTCTTTTTTTCAATTCATATTAAAAAGAAAGAAAAAAAAAAAAAACCTAAAAAATAGTGGGTGGTGAGCACCTAGTGATGGAAATGGATCCTCTCCATTTTAAATGAAATGGAGAGGAGCCATTTAGGCAAAAATGTGGGACAATTGAGACAATATTGTTCCCATCTTGTAAGATAAGGACAACTATGAACCCATGATTCAGTTAATTTCTGGTATTTTCTATTTGCATGCTTCTTTGCTTAGCTGTTTTGAATACTTTTTATAATCCAATCCAATCCTTACATCATCCCAACAACTGAAAAATTACTTTCAGAGCATAAATCGTGATTATCCAAAAAAAAAAAAAAAAAAAAAAGGGGGGGGAGGTGGTAATGGAGCTAATTTTTCGATTTTTTTTTAAGGAGGCAATAATGGCAGAATGTCGTTATTGAATCTTCTTGAACTGGGTATGGGCATGTTAAAAAAAAAAAAGTTTTTTTATTTTTTTTTTAGAAAAAATGTAAATGACTATGGGCATGACATCTAAGTGGAAGTTGCCTACTATAACATCAACCTGATACTGATAGGGATGAATCGGATGATGTTGGGAAAAGGGGACGAGACGACTTGACTTGAGCTGCCTTGAGGTGAGATAAGGAAAAGGGCATTAGACGACTTGACTTGAACTGAGATAAAAACAAGGAGCGGTGGAGATTTGGATAACCCAATTTCGACGAAATTTCTGGGCATACCTTGAAAGGGAAATGCGGATGAATCGGATGATGTTGGGAAAAGGGAACGAGACGACTTGACTTGAGGTGAGATAAGGAAAAGGGCATGAGACGACTTGACTTGAAGTGAGATAGAAACAAGGAGTGGTGGAGATTTCGATAAGAGGAATGATAGGGACCCAACTTTTTTGCCCAACAAAAGTCTAACTTTTGCCTTATTTATTTTTAAAAAATAAAATAAAATAAAAAATGGAAAAAATGTTTGAAGCAACCCTATCTATTTTTTGTCTTTCTTATATTTGGTATTTTTTTAAAAATGAAAAATGGTATTTTTTTCATAATAATGTCATTTTTTTCAAGAAAATGTCATTATTATGAAGAAAAATACTATTTTTCATTTTTTAAAAAATATTAAATAAAAGAAAGGCCAAAAATATATAGGGTTGATTCAGACATTTTTTCCATTTTTTATTTTGTTTTTTTTAGAAAAAAAATAAAGGGTAAAAGTTGGACTTTTGTTGGGCAAAAAAGTTGGGCCTTTAGCATTTCTCTTTCGATAAACACAATTTCGACGAAATTTCTGGGCATACCTTGAAAGGGAAATGCTTTTTCTGCATTCTGCCCACCATCTCCCCACCATCTCTTCTCCCTATAAAGGCTCCGATCATTCACCTCCATGGCTCCATGTAAGCTTATCTAAGAGCTAAACAAAATTCAGTACAAAATATTATCATGGGTTTATCACCTTCTCTCTTTGCCTCCATGCGCTTCCTTCTTTCACTGTTGTTGTTTTATCTTATACTGTTTTCTGCCTCATTTTCTTTTGTGCAGCCAGTGTGCCATGATGATGAGAGCTTTGCCTTGTTGAAATTCAAGGAAAGCTTTACCATCAATCAATCTGCCTCTGCTTGTTCGAAGGTTTCGTCGTGGAAGCCTGAAAGCGGCGATTGCTGCAGGTGGGATGGTGTTAAGTGCAATGCGGACACGAGTCATGTGATTAGTCTCGACCTCAGCAGCAGCTGTCTTTATGGTTCTATCAACTCCACTAGCAGTCTCTTTCAGCTGGTTCACCTCCAGAGCCTTAATCTTGCCGAAAATCACTTTAATTTTTCTCGTATTCCAACTGCTTTTAGACAGCTTTCGAGGCTAACAAACCTTAATCTCTCTGCCTCTGCATTCTCTGGCCAAATTACTTCCAAAGTTTTAGAGCTTTCTAACTTAATTTCCCTAGATCTGTCATACAATCCATTGAAGCTCCAAAAGTCCGGCCTCAAAAGTATAGCTCAGAAATTAACAAACTTGAAAGAACTAGATCTTAGTGGGGTTGACATATCATCCACTGTACCCAATATCTTTGCAAACTTCTCTACTTTAACATCTCTATTTCTGAGAGACTGTGGCTTACACGGTGAGTTTCCCATTGAAATTTTCCATTTACCCAATCTTCAGTATCTTCTTGTGGGACATAATACATACCTCACTGGCAGTCTGCCAGATTTTAACAAAAGTAGCCCCCTCCAATATCTAGGACTTACTGGGACGAGTTTCTCTGGTGAGTTACCAAATTCAATTTGTAACCTTAAGTCATTATATTATTTTGCTGCTGGAAACTGCAATTTCTCTGGACCATTACCGTCTTCACTTGGAAACCTTACCCAACTAATCTTGCTCAACCTATATGTAAACAGGTTGCATGGTTCAATTCCACAGTCAATATTTAGGCTTGTGAATCTTGAAAATCTCAATCTATTTTCTAATCGCTTGAGTGGCACTGTGGAATTTGACTTGTTTCTAAAACTCAAAAACCTCAAGTCACTCCAATTATCCGGCAACAATATTTCTTTGCTTATAAAGCCTGCATGTACCAACGCAACTTTTCCAAAATTTGAAATTTTAACTCTAAGTTCCCTTGGCTTGAGTGAGTTCCCTGATTTTCTAAGGAACCAAGATGAGTTGGGGCTGTTGGATCTTTCTCACAACAAAATTCATGGCCAAATTCCAAAATGGATGTTGAATTTAAGCAAAAATACCCTTTGGGCCTTAGATCTAGGTTTCAACTCTCTAATTGGTTTTGATAAACTTCCAGTTATTCTCCCTTGGACTAATCTACAATATCTCAGCCTTGATTCTAACAAACTTCGAGGGTCACTCCCAATCCCCCCACTTTCCGTCATTAGTTATTCGGTCTCAAACAACAATTTGACAGGAGAAATCCCACACTTGATGTGCAATCTAAGTTCAATTGCTTTTCTTGATTTGTCAAGTAATTACTTGAGTGGCTTGCTTCCGCAATGTTTAGGCAACTTGAGTGATTCTCTTGTATTTCTAAATCTACATGACAATAACTTTCATGGAACCATTCCTCAAATATTTGTAGAAGGAAACAAATTGAGGATGATTGATTTTAGCCAAAATCGACTACAGGGGGGTTTACCAAGATCATTGGCCAATTGTACCATGCTTGAAGCTCTTAATCTGGGACACAATCAGATGAATGATACTTTTCCTTTTTGGCTGGGCATTCTTCCGAAGTTGAGTGTTCTCATTTTGCGATCTAGTGGAATCTATGGTGCAATGAGGAATCCTAATAGAAATTTTGATTTTCCAAACATACGCATCATTGACCTCGCTAGTAATGATATTACTGGTAAGTTGCCCTCTCAATACTTCAAAAATTGGAAAGCCATGCAAGTCGGTCATGTTAAGGGCTTAGTGTATATGCAAGCAAATGGTACGTCCACAACACCAATGGGCAAATGAGATTTACTAACAAAGGCTCGGAGAGAGTATACGAGAAAATCTCAAATGTCCTTAAAGCTATTGATCTCTCGAGCAATAGATTTGAAGGAGAAATTCCAGAAGTCGTGGGGTATTTGAAAGGACTTCAATTGCTTAACCTTTCCAATAACCTTTTCACAGGTCATATCCCTTCTTCCTTGGTGAACTTAAAAGAGCTAGAAGCATTGGACTTTGCTCAAAACAAGTTGTCTGGTGTAATCCCTTTGCAACTCGTGCAACTCACTTTCCTCTCATTGTTTAACGTCTCCCATAATCATCTCACAGGGCCTATACCACATGGGAATCAGTTTGACACATTTCCAAACAGTTCCTTCATTGGTAATTCTGAATTATGCGGAAGCCCTTTGTCAAAGAAATGTGAAAATTCAGAAGACTCGCCACCCCCACCTTCAACCTTTGAAGAGAATCAAAACTCATTGTCTTCATTTGAATTCGATTGGAAAGTAGTTGTGATTGGATATGGTTGTGGATTCATAGTTGGACTTCTTGTTGGGCAAATTGTGATCAAGCATGATTGGGTTATGAAGACTTTTGCAATTGGGCAGCCAACACGAAGAATGGCGATTTGGAGAGGATACATAAATTAAATATAGTCAGCTAACGTGTTTTCCTAGCCGTTAGCAGTAATAAATCGGTTTTCCTTTTGTTTTAGAGGGGTTTGGAAGGATAATATTGGGTAGCATGATTGTACTGGAAGGAATCGGTTGCTTGCATAAATATGAATGCAATAATAAGTTTATGTAGTAACTATTTCTGTTCTTTTATTGTCTAAGATAATGTTTGCCTGCCCATAAAGATTATAGGCCAATTTTTTTTTTTCTCCAAACCAATTTACGATAAGAAAAAGAAGAAGAAGAATTCTTACAATGTAAAACTTATATCACCAATTACGACTAACGAGGTTAGTTTCCATGAGTTTCTTATACAGGAACGATCGAGTTCTTGTCAATTCATCAAATTAAGCTCGTTTCAATGACGCGTTTGGGTCTAATTACAGCCACATCTAAAGAAAACCATTTTTTTTCCTAATTTAAAAGGAAGGTAGGGAAGATTGAGTCATAGTCATATCCAATGTCTCTATTAAGGCATTGGTGCAGTGAGACTCAAAGCGATTAATATTATTAATAGGATTAAAAATAATACTTCAGGCAAACTTCCGTCCAAAATTTGACAGAAATTTACATCAGCGCCCCTAAAAACTCGACACGTGTCTATATACTAATTAAAAAAATATATATATATATTTTTAAAATTAAAAATATTAAATTAAATTAGATTAAAAAAAAAATGGAAAAGGGGTGGCGGAACCCCCAATTTTCTCTTCCTCCTATTCCTCCAATTTCTCGGTGACCAAACATATAGAACAGATCGAGAGAAAATTATAGATAAGAATCAATATCTTCTTTACACAAGAATAAAGCAAAGACCCAAAATTGAAGTTCTAAAAATAACAGAGATCCAAATCAGAGAGAGAGATTCCAAAGAAAAAACATTGCGGCAGTAGTCTTCGCAAAGAAAAATCGTGAATTTCAAAACAAAGTATGAGGAAAACGCAAAATTTTCCCAAGTAAATTCTGGAAAAAGTAACATTACCTAGATGAGAAAATGGACGAACCTAAGCCTAGACGCTTTTCCCAGCCATTAGGGACCTGAAAGGCTTCCAAATTTTTTTATTTTTTATTTTTTATTTATTTTTTAATGTTTTCATTTATTTATTTATTTTTAATTTTTAATTAGGTATATGAACACGTGTCGAGTTTTTATTGGCACTGACGTGAATTTCTGTCAAATTTTGGACAGAAGTTTGATGAAGGTATCATTATCATTTCCGTCTTTATCCATAATCGAGATACCAATTATAATAAAAAGAGGATAAAAATTAAAAAATAAGGAGCTTAAGAGTTTTTAACCCTTAAAAATTAGCAAAAGCCATGACCATCAGACGAGTCGACGACGACTGAACTGTTCTCAGACATCTTCCGCCACCTACCAGAATCAAAGCATATATGAAACATACATATGTGTCAACGATGTAAGAGGTCCGACAGCATGCAACCAAAATCAATCAAACATGGACGCGCGTTGAGAACCATCCGATCTAAAGCCGACCAACCAGGCCATGCATCCTTCTTAATCTTCATTGATGATGATGCGCACTCGTATACATCGAATCACTCTTCCTTGGTACAAACGTTAAACACCATGCACTCCTCTCAGAAAACGACTGACACATACCCCAACTGAAAAGATTATGTGTTTGCAAAATGGGGTTGTGCAGGCATGCAAGAAGTAAACACCTACACCACAAAAGAACAAAATTCTCTTCAACCATTCGCCGCGTGCCAAACACCAATCCACCATTTACCCCTATAAATACCACCCCACGCAAGGATGTTCACCATAGTAGAAACGTAATCACTCCACTACTATGGCTTACTCTTCTTTGCTCTCTCTGAGCCTCTGCTTTTTCGTTCTATTCCATGGCTGCTTTGCTCAGATAGCGCAAGAAACCCAACGACAGTACCAGCAGCAGCAACGGTTCCAGACCGAATGCCACATTGACAACTTAAACGCTCAAGAACCCACTCAGAGGTTCGAGTCCGAGGCCAGTGTCACTGAATACAGGGACCAGAACGATCAACAGTTCCAGTGCGCTGGAGCGGCTCTTTCTTGAGGCATTTTCTGAGCTTTGTTGAGATACAGCAGCTCTTGTATTAGAACTTGGTGATCTAATACTCTCCTGAAGGATATTTCCCCCATCCTGAGACAAGTTGGCAACTCTTGCAACATCTATGCGGGCTATCCTTTTGTCTAGCATTTTAGAAGACTCATTGATTGATGGAGTTTTATGAAGTGAATATTGTTGGTCAGACTCTAAGCTTGTAGGCAAGGAAGAAGAAATATTAGATGTAGCAGTTGTGTTTAGAAAATCTTCAACTTGAGAATGGATGGCTTTAAAGGTTTCACTGTCAGAAACCTCTGGGGGCAGCTTCTCTATCATGTCCTTTAACTGAAATCAAGAAATGCAGCACAAACAGTATAATGAGCATGCCTACCTACTAAGTAAGAGCTTGTTTGGTAATGTTTTTGAGAAGCGTTTCAGGTTTTGGACTTTTTGATAAAGTAAAAATTAAGAAGTGTTTTCGGTGAAGCCATATTTGAAGAAGTGGTCTGTGGGGTCTACAGAAGAAAATTCGTTTAGTAAAATGAAATCTGTTTTGAAAAGTAAAAAGCTGAGAAGTATTTTTAAAACATTAAAGAAGCAAAACCGAAAAGAAAAAGAAAAAAGAAAGAGATATGTTGGAGCTTGGGCTGCCACTCTTTCACCCGAGGGGGAAGGTGGGCCTCCCCCTCCTTTCCTCTGCAAGTGGCAAGTTACGGGTGGAGACCTCAACCCGCACCTCCCCCTCCTTTCCTCTGCAAGTGGCAAGTTAGGGGTGGAGACCTCAACCCGCGCTTCCGTAAGAGGCGTAGACTGTAGAGGATGGGTCTCCACTCCCAGCCCTTAAAGGGCTGAAAGAACCACCCTTGCGCCTGCACAAGAGGCACAAAGGAAGTGAGTCCCCCACTTTTGTGGGGGTGGACAACAGAGATGGAAGACGCACCTCCAGTGAAGGGGTGGCCTCCACTTATGGTCAATCGTTAATTTTATCGCTAATTTTTGTACAAGTAACGAAGTCAGTCTTTACATCCGAAAGAGCATATACTTTCAAAACATTTCTATATGAAAGGTGTGAGAAGTTTTTTGAAAAGTATTTTGTGGTTTGTTTTGAAAAATGTGTTAATGGCGAGAGGCAATGAAAACCCATTTGTATAAGTGTTGTTTGAGAAGTGTTTTTCAAAACTTCGGCAAACACCCCCTAAATCACTGTTGGGGAAGAAAACACAATGCTCATTTCATGTCATAGTTGTCCTGTTACAAACAATGATTCATGCGACTCAGCTTTTGCAATATAAAAGAGTTTATCTAAACTTACTGTTTACAAAGAAAATCAACTAAAAAATATTTTAGCCAAAACTAGCAATTCAAACTCTATCAAATACTTTGGCCAGAAAAAAAAAAAAAACACTATCAAATACATGTATTCTATACATATAAGCAAATAAGAGAGGAGCTTGTGCCTGGTTTATTTGCATGATCAGCCTGTTTCTTTAGAGTTTTTTGTTATTTAGGTTATAAGAAGTTATCTGAACTTTTCCTATCTTTCCTTTTATTTCTCTTTTTCCCTATATTTTTGTTTTTCTTTCTCAGGGTAGCCTTTTATATATATACCCTATCTGGTCGTGTTGCACCCCCCTTTTGGTGCCCTTACTAAGTCATTACTTATCGGAAAAAAGAAAAAGAAAAAAAAGATAGATCTCATTTGGTTTAAATATCAAATGGTTTTTCTTTTTCAGCTTGTTTTTTCTGCCAACAAGTAATCAAGTTTAATTAGACGACTACTTCTAGGCATTTAACTTGACATAATAAAATATCTTTAAACCACTGTGAAAAATACTGAATTGATGTAAAAATAACTTCAACAAGATTAGCTTAATTGTTAATTTTCAAATTATTAGTTAGGTTTTGATGAGCAATTGAACTTTTTAATAATTTAGTTTTCCTACTTGAAATACATCGTTTATCAGCAAAATCATTGGTTATGGGTATTTTATTTCTCCACTTTGTTATAGGATTAATATTACTTATACAGTAACTTGTAGGCATTAATTCTAAATTAGTATGAATATCCTAAACTGGTTAATAAACTCCGAGTAAATTGGTTTTAATACTCATGGGTATCAGAGCACATTTAACATTTTCAGCGTTTCTTTTAATACTCTATAGTGGAACACTAAATCATGTTTTTTAGGTGCTGAGATTATTTGGTTTTCAGTAGTTGAGAATTACAGAAGCCATTGCAGGCTGCATCAACCAGCTATGTTAACTATGAATGTTAAAAAAAAAAAAAAAGCATTCTCGGATGTATCCCAAAGCCATGGGTATACGCTTCACAAATTTTACAATAATTTGCAATTTCAAATCATATGTGTAATAATTTTTGTGCTACCACCTACGCCTGGAACAACCTTAATATATGAAACCTCATCGATTTCAATGACAAAGATGGGTATTCAGTAAAGTAAAATACATGTTTTGCGACAGACTTGACAAGTTCTCTGGTTACTCTACACTTGAAAGATTCCTCTTCAGCAAATGAAACAGCTTGTCGAGCATTTTCATATGACTTCCTAAGCTCCACATCTTGAGCATCGCACTTCTGCTTCAAACTTCTAGCCTGAAGGAGAGGAGAAAAGAATGAAATAGTTATTGTTTAGGGACAGCTTCATGGTTTACAATCCTATACTGATAAGAAAAGAAGAATAGGGTGTTTAGAAAAGGAATATAATTAGTACTTGGTTTTGCAACTTTGACACTTCATGAGTCAGGAGTTCATTGTCTTCCTGAGACTTTCAATAAGACTCCTCGAATATGCCGGACTGACAGAGCGTGGAGGGCTTGGTTTCCTCGAGTATGGCAAAGCAGGTCTTGAGTTACAAGGCTGAGGTGATAATGGCATAACCAGTTTCAAAGCATTTTGAAAAGCACTAAACGAACTTGGAATGATTGAACTCGTCATAAATGGGCGGTCTCGTGCAAAACCAAGTGCCAGCTGAACTGGAGTTAGGCCATACTTCTTGGCCAACTCAAGATATTCTATTGTTGCTTCCTGAAATTCAGTTGTAACATCAAGAACACCAGCATTCAGTTGACTGTGAAATTAAGTTTCTAGATGGGTCTAGAGCTGAAAGCTAAATAACAAGGAAAGCAAAAGCAACAACTTTCAAAAACTCCAAGTCCTGATTCAGCCATTTGCTTTTAACCCCTTTTCAATTGAAAACAGAGAAAAAAAAAAAAAAAAACAAAATAAATAAGTACTTTCACAATAACAAATACATTTCATCTTCCTGTGCACACTACTTGGTGTGAATTTGAATATCAGTGTTATTACCATGCTCTTTCTACATGATATCTATATGTACCAAATGTAACAAAAGAGTGATTAACGTACCTTGGCAATTGATTTGTTATATCTTTCAATGTAGCCAGGGAGGAGATTCAGTCTTCCTTTTTTTGCAGCCTCGGAATTGATATCTACATATTTTCCGGAAAGTGATCTGCCGCCCAGTGGAGAATAAGCCAGTAAAGCAATATTGCAATTGTTTGGGTGGCAAACTTCAACAAGATCAACTGCAGAGAATCAAGTGGACAGACGAACTCCTCAGTTAAGAGGCTAACATAACCAAATCTGGAGTGAAATGATTTATATTGCATGATTGATCATGTTATCCTAAAATTTCCACAATACAAAATATTGTTTCATTCCTTACCTTAGTTGTTAAGAGGAGTAACCTGTTATCTTCTTAGAGTTTGGTTACCTTTCAATCAATAGTTTGAGCTCATGTTTTGTCCCTTGATTATTGTGACCGCAGATATTAATGCAAGACTATTGAAGAGTACCCTAGGTAATGTAGATAATGCAATTTGGAGTAAAATATGGTACATAAATAATATCAACTAGTAATAAAAAATTACTTAACAAAGTCAGCTGATGGACAAATGTTGAGGGCATAACTATCCATCCTTACCGGTAAATTCAGCTTTAAAGTCCAATTAGTGGAGCAGAAATGGGTATAACTGGGATCAAAATCCAATCAGTTGCCAGCCCGGCTTACCACCTTGGATTGTCATCCATACAAATATAAATCTTTGCCCCCCCCACCATGTCCGTGGTAAAATCAGCATGAGATAACAAGCACCAGAGTCAAAAATAGCCAAATTGTCAGCTTCTCCCTAAATATACTCCAATGAGAGTGAACTACTAAAACATAACATCAAACTGTACGTAACTAAACAATGCTGACAGGCCTATCTATGTTTCACCTCTAATGTCACATATGAGGAAGCCTCAGTGTTGGGAAATATTACAATTTCACAGCCTAAATCAAGCAAGCAAGCTCCTAGCTCCTTCATGAGAAAACAAGGAGAGGCTCCAGTGCTTCAACCAGCATCAGCTACCACGTTGAATAAATTCTTGGCAATAGCAACCATTTTGACAGAATCGTTTGCTCCAATACATATGGGAGCCAACATGGTAAGATACACTATCTTTTATTCACGATTTGCATACACCAACCAAAAAATTTTGATTTCCTCTAATAACTAATATGAAGATAGTGCACAAAATGAACTAACCTTCAAAACGACATGTAACTAGGAGACTCTAGCTGTTTTGAATACTGACAATCTTCGGTAGTCCTTCAACTTTTGCTACATGCACAAACTCCATCACTCCATATGAAGGCTCATTGGAAACACCAATGTAGCGTACCTAAATAGGTTCAAAAGAACCAGCAGCAAGAGAATTATTCAAGAATAATGGTAATACTCCAGTTATTTGAAAACAATCCAATAGTTGCAGCTTTTAAATTTCATTACTTCTTTCAGTTACAAGTGCATATCCAAATTCCAAAACAGCTATTACATTGTCTTTGTGTGCAATTGTCAGAAGAAGCAAACTCAAGACACTATAATAACAACATGCTATTTGTCCAATGTCACTACACTATAGATCTGGAGTTTTAATATATAGCGACTTAAGTGTTTAGAAGGATACAACATAAACGGGTATGAAAAGCCTGAACAGAAGGTTAACTTCAATTTGTTACCTTTCCTTCATCAATAAGTTCTTTACAAGCCTTCAGTTGCTCCACAAATGGTACACTTGGCCTCCATTTTGAAGGATCATATGAAAACTCACCAAACAATGCCACATAACGATAAGGCCTGGATTGTAACAGAATGCTGTGTCCTCAGAAACCACAACTTAAAACAACTTTTATTCAAATTTTCCTTCTGAAAAGCAAACAGCAGGTATAATAGGACTGATCCCTCAAATAATTGGATAATAAAGCATGCACAAATATAAACAAAGAGAACCCAGTGGAGAGATGATTAGGATCTAAGCATAAATAAACTTTTCTAGTCATCTACCATAATATAAGCAAAGAGCATCAAGCTGATAGATAATTGCGAAAATTCACAAGAAGAGATGGTGTTTGATACATCATACACCAAACTGGTGAAACCAAAACAAACAGAAAAGCACTGCAATTGCAAAAATCTTTATACCGCCAGCAGCCATATATTAAAGCATGTAGAGTTCACATACATCAGCTGAAAATGACAAATCACAACAAGAATATAGCGTGCACACTTCTATGTTCCAAGGAAACTAAACATACCAATGAATTTGCAACAAATCAATGTAATCAGTGCCAAGGCGCTTAAGGATTTTCTCCACGCTTTCTCTAAAATTTTCAGCATCGACCCGCAAAACCTTCGCATTGTCTCGTAGATAACTTGACCGTTCTGAATAACCGAATACTTTTGTGGCCAAAATAACCTATCCATTACAGGTAATACCCAAAAAATAAAAATTGCTACAGATTCTTAGTTCTTGCTTTCATGATTAACATTGCAATGTCAACTTCACAAAAAATCATTTTTATGCATAATATAACGCGAATCCCAGCTTTCGTCATCAAGATAAGAATTCGATCATAAAGTTTAATTTCAAAGAAAATTAGATATGGTGGAATAAAAAAAGAATTATATAGAACCCAAAAAAGAATATGAGGCAGTCATGCATGAAAAACAAATACCTTTTCACGATGTTGAGACTTGAGCCAGCTACGAATGTAGAGATCAGTTTTTCCTTGTGTCTCCTTCCTCATTGGAATTGGTACTGCAAAACAACAAGGTCGGAATGTCACCAAACAAAAAGCGTATGATTGTGTCTGTGTTAGTGATTAAGTTGTGAGAAAGAACGTACAGCCTCGGCAGTGTCAAGAGCATTAATGCCACGCTCAACCGCATAACTTAGCATTTCATGAGCTTTCCTGTGTTTTTTTGCTCCCCGAATGTCATCTGAAACATTAAATACATTTGTAATATGAAAAATAGCCCAACAAATCTTGGGTTAAGATAAAAAATACCAGTAATTAGACGAGCACTGATTGAAATAAAATTTACAAAAGCAGAAGTAACAGTTCTAAAAACCAACTGAGAATTGAGAATAACCAAGTCCGGACTATTACCTTACCCATAACATAAAACAAAAAAAAACAAAAAAGAAGGATTCTTTATAGTTCCAAAAGTGATTTCGCTAATAGAGAGGTCAGAGTCTCCGAGCTTCTTGTACTGCAACGCGCTCTTCTCGCCGAGTTTGGCGCAAATGCGGGTCTTCCTGGCGGGAGTTCTAGTTCCGACATGGTGGCGCGTTGGAGAGAGGGTGCGAATGGAGTAGAGGAAAGCAGGGACTGCAGAGAAGGAGGTGGAGGGTGTGGTCGAGAAGGCCACAACCACTGCCCACTGGTAAAAAAAAATGGCCTTATCGCGACGCAGCAGTTTGAATTCAATCCCTGCGAGCGTGAGACAGTGTGTCAGTGCGCCTGTGTGGGTGTGACCGTGTGAGCTTCGCTTCGTACTTGGAATGTGAGTCATGTGACCCTCCGCGTGTTTACGAAAGGTGGGCCTTTTCTGGTTATAATCATCATGTTATGGGCTTTGGACAATTGGGCAAAACCAGGCTTCTTCATGGCCTACTGGGCTACAATACCTTTTCAATTTCTCATGTACTTTTTCTTTCTTTCTTTTGCTTAATTTTCATGTAGTTTTTCTTAGGGTAAAAATGTGGATAGTTAACAACCGCTAGCTACCCGTTAACTGTTTTTGAAGGCAGTTAAGAAAATCCGCTAGCTGCCTAGGCGATTACAGTTAGTGGTTTTTGGTTTTTTCAACACTCCTAGCCGCCTATATATATA
>NC_081544.1:25665548-25681418 GCF_901000735.1 Corylus avellana
ATAAACTCCGAGTAAACTGGTTTTAATACTCATGGGTATCAGAGCACATTTAACATTTTTAGCGTTTCTTTTAACACTCCATAGTGGAACACAAAATCATGTTTTTTAGGAGCTGAGATTATTTGGTTTTCAGCAGTTGAGAGTTACAGAAGCCATTGCAAGCTGCATCAACCAGCTATGTTAACTATGAATGTTAAAAAAAAAAAAAAAAAAGCATTCTCGGATGTATCCCAAAGCCATGGGTATATGTTTCACAAATTTTACAATAATTTGCAATTTCAAATCATATGTCTAATAATTTTTGTGCTACCACCTGGACGCCTGGAACACCCTTAATATATGAAAGACCCATCAATTTCAATGACAAAGATGGGTATTCAGTAAAGTAAAATACCTGTTTTGCGACAGACTTGACAAGTTCTCTGGTTACTCTACACTTGGAAGATTCCTCTTCAGCAAATGAAACAGCTTGTCGAGCATTTTCATATGACTTCTTAAGCTCCACATCTTGAGCATCGCACTTCTGCTTCAAACTTCTAGCCTGAAGGAGAGGAGAAAAGAATGAAATAGTTATTGTTTAGCGACAACTTCATGGTTTACAATCCTATACTAACAAGAAAAGAAGAATGTGGTGTTTAGAAAAGGAATATAATTAGTACTTGGTTTTGCAACTTTGACACTTCATGACTCAGGAGTTCATTTGTCTTCCTGAGACTTTCAATAAGACTCCTCGAATATGCCGGACTGACAGAGCGTGGAGGGCTTGGTTTCCTCGAGTATGGTGAAGCAGGTCTTGAGTTAGAAGGCTGAGGTGATAATGGCATAACTGGTTTCAAAGCATTTTGAAAAGCACTAAATGAACTTGGAAATGAAATATCTCTCAGTTGTAAATGCGACGGTACTTGGGAAGCCCTGACTATAGAAGAAGAATCCGAACTTGTCCCTGGCTTGCCTGACTTGATCTCAAGGTATCTGACTGGTTCTGTAGTAGGAGATAGTAAAATTCTGGAAGACCTTACCTCTGCCCTATCTAATCTTTCCCTGCTATCTATTGAGCGGCGAGGGGCTGAAACTTTTCTATTTACATTAGTAGAATTACCGGCCTCAGCAGCTTTAAGTTTTGCATAGCAAGAATCACATACCCGATGAGGTTTGCCAGGAGTTGGAGCCAATGCTGCTTTCAATGCTTTTCTGGAACTACAAGCATGGCAATGCACCAGTCCACAATTATAACAGTTATGCCTCTTTCTAGTAAAACCAAATGCTTGCCGACAACCAGAGCAAACTGATTGGTCTGCTCCAGAGACCCATTTATGGATGCATATACTTGCAGTAAAATTTGAGCCACAATATATATTTTTTACATGCCTATATATCTCTTAAGGCTTCAACTAGTGTTGGAAATTTACGGTCTTCTGGATCTCCATGTCCCAATCTTCCATTGGAACCTCTTCCCCAAGTGTATACTTCACTTCTAGATGTCAGGGCAGCAACATGATATGCCCCACAAGATATTTCTTCCACAAATTCACCAACTAGTTTATCTTGTACCAAGCAAGGTACCCTTCCATCAGAGCTTGGATTGCCTAGCTGACCATATGCAGTGCCGCCCATGGTAAATACATGACCTGACGTAGTGAGGGCAACAGTCATGGTGTGTCCACAAGCAAGCTGGTGGAAGTTATGGTCAATAAGTGAGGAGACACATGTGGGAAGAAGATAAGTATCCTTGCTTCCATGGCCCAAATGATATTTGTCACCATCGCCCCAGGTGAACAACTTCCTAGATGAAACATTTACACCAGAGTGGCCCATAACCTCTACAATGGCTGCAGTACGCCATACTCCGCATGCCACTTTAATAGTCTTCAGTCCATTCAACGATTGTACCTCCTTGGGATATGGGAGACTCTCACGATCTCCATGCCCCAAAACACCATATGTCCCATCACCAAATGTAAACATTTTCCCATTGGAAGTTGCCAACGCTGAATGCCACGTGCCACATGCAACAGATAAAACCTGGAGTCCTTCTAAAGGACCGGTAACCCTTTTAGGTATCCAATGACCAACATCAGTGCCATGACCAAGAAGTCCAGTATTATGGGTACCATCACCCCCAAGTAAATAAATCACCAGATGTAGATACAGCACATGTATGATACTCTCCACATGCAACAAAATCTACATTAGTAACTGGTTGGAACTCAACAAGACGAGGGCGACTGAAGTCTCTGTCAATCCCATGACCAAGTCTTCCTCCAGATTCCTCTCCCCCAGGTAAAAACCTCACCTTGCCTTGTTACAAGAGCAATATGTCGCACACCACAAGCAATCAGAGTAAAGAGCAATATTTCTCTTTACTAACCAGATCAAGCGATCTTTCACTGTTATTATATAGAAGTGAAAAAGACAAATATTCCTTTTCAGGACGTAAATATTGTCTAAAAGCAGCCTGTAAAAGAATTGCAAAATACAAGTTAGTTCTTGCCAACTTTATGAAACAAAATTAGTCAAGACCAATTTTTAAGGAGATGGTTCAATAAAATTGTGGTCAAATATTATCAATTAAATTTCAAATAGAAGTCTTTAATTCACAGTTCTTTGTTTGGGGATAATCCGTGACACGGAAGATAACTTCAGATTCCTTTCTTCTCCATGTGAGTACTAGACCAATGTTGTTTCATCCTATTAGTACAACTAAATTTGACATCATTCATTCACTTGAGATATGCCATGACTATCGGTAGTGAAGAAGATGAAGCCGATGCACATAGAACATACTAGCTGAAAGTAACCTATACTTGCATGGGACATCATGTCTAGAATGAATATTTTTTAAAACATGAAAATAATATGCAAACTCAGAAAATAACTGACCTTAGAAATTCTGAATGGGCAAAACTTAGGTTTCCCTTTCTGGCTATACTTAATTAGTTGCGTACCTTTTTTCAAAGCAATGAGTGCCTTCAAAAGAGGTAAAAAAAAATTAAAAAATTAAAATATAAAAATTGCTAAAAGGAATCAGTCATCCCAAGCTTTATCAAAATGTAACTACAAGAAATAACTAATGGTAACAGTTCTAGATTAGCGAAACAGAATGCAGGAATAACATTGTAGCATCAAATACACTCAGAGTAAGAGTTCTGAAGGGATACTTTTGCAGTCACAACATAACTATGTAATCATCAAGAATTTTATCGATTAATTAATAGCTTTCTATTATTGACTGTGTTGATCAACACAGAAGTAACTAAGGTTGTTCATTTTCATATAAAAGTTCTCCCATCTTTCTTTTTCGCCCTTTTTTAAGTGTCAGTTTTTTATTTGCGCTTTGAAGCTCTTGTTCCATAGTCACAGCTAAACCGCATTATATCAATTGTAAATCTAGGCTTTATATATCATGGTCAATGTTGTATTACTATTAGAAGTATTAATTCCTATATACATTTCTTTTGGAGTATATATACAGCCCCTTACATCTAGGTTTCTATGCTTTCTTCAACCAACATGATTCACTTCAGACAATAATGACTTTAGAGAAATGCTATACTATGCATATTAATGAATTATGCAAAATGATGTGGTGACACACTCTGCATCCCAAATGCACGGACTAAGGTGTGCATTAAAAAAAAGAGTCTTCACTCTTCAAGTATGAAAATATTTTGTGTGAGTCATTTGTAAGAAAAGCATTTCCCATAACCTTATCATTACTCATAGAATTTACTTTACAGCCAGAATTTCAATCAACCAACATTTCTTTTTATCGCCCAATGGAAGAATATTTCCAATAATTTCCATATAATGGTTGGCACACTAATATCACCATGTAACCATTCAATTTTCAGAACTTACCTTTTGCATTGTCTTTTTTTGTTTTTTTTTAAGGCATGTGCGTAGCATCAAGAAATTTGATCCTGAGTATGTCTTGGTATTCATTTCAAACATGTTTGATTGCATACTTCTTACAAGCTTACGACAAACTGTCAAAATTTTCACATATGTGCGTCGTTTAAATGCCACTAAAATCCAGTACACAAAAAGACATTTAAAACCAGAATCCTAGAAACAAAAACGCCTCCTAATAGACTATAGTGCTAAGTTGCGGTCAACTCACAAATATTTCACAAAACGCCCATGTAGATGATACACTAGATTGTGGAGAAAATAGCCACTCCTCAATTTTCTCGAACCAAACAGAAAATTTAAGGGAAAGAGAAAAAATTAAGGGTGGGAGAGAAAAGTAAAGGGAAACTGACTTGCTCAACGTCACGCTCATGTTTCCCATAGCTATGAGGATCTGAAATTCCATCTGAAAAAACCTTAAGAGCTCAACCGACAACTGCATCAGGCGGTAATGCGGCCGCGATTTCCGTGCCCCAGTCTTCATAGATGCATATGCTTTCTTCTTCTACCTCGGCCTCTCATCAAAATACCCACGGCCCTCAAGCCAAGATTGCCAAACAAAGAAGAAAAAGAATGACCCAATGCACATTCAAATCTCAAAGATCACCGACTGCTTCAAACTGGGTATCGTTTTGATCCACAAAAAAAGGACAACCCGGATGACAAATTTCACAGACCATGAGCCATGTATCATTTGTCGGGGACTTGGTGCACGGTTTTCTGAGTGTTTGAGCGAATTGGGTCGTGCAAAAGGATCAAGAACACAATGCAGATCAATCACAGAGAGAGAGAGAGAGGAGGCGAAATGGGCGGGAAGTAAGCGGTCAGATTGATGGGGAAGTTTTGCAGCTCCAAAGAGATTGGGTGGAGATATTGGCGCGCTTCGTTACCTGCTTCTAGTCAAAGATAATAGATTTTGCCACGTCCTTTGGTGATAGAATTAAGAATATATATATATATATATATATATATATATATGAAAAATTACTGATTACCCTCTCAAAGTTGACAGTGTTTTTCAATTTGAACATCAAAGTTTTAATTTTTGCAATTAACCCCTCAAAGTTTCAATTTTTTGCAATTTGACAAATTGTATCCAAAACTTTCCATATTGCCCCTAATTTTTTATTTTTTATTTTATAAAAAAAAAAAAAAAAAATTCGGGGTGGCTATGGCCATCTGGCCATTTTTGCACCTCCAAATTTTATATTTTTTGTTTTTTTTTTTTTAAATAAAAAATAAAAATTAGAGACAATATGAAAATTTTGGGATAATATTGGTCGAATTAAAAAAAATTGAAACATTGTAGGGTGGATTGCAAAAATTGAAACTTTGGTATTTGAATTGAAAAACGCTGTCAACTTTAAGGGGGTAAACTGTAATTTTCCCATAGATATATTAACATAAATTAAGTAACAAATAGCAATAGTTAATATATATTAAGTAACAAAAATTAATTGGTTATATTTACATTTAATAGTTAAAGTGGATGATTTGGTGAAAAGAATCATTAGAATCCTTATTCTAATGATTACTTTTTAAATAATAATAATAATAATAATTTTAATCTTATGCCACATGATGAAAACAAGGTTTAATGTGATTTTTAATATTAAACATGGATGGTTTTTAAAAATCATGTATAATTACTCCATTCAGTGTATTTACATTGAAAAGGAGGAAGAGTGTCCAAACGTGTATAATTGCTCATGTGATTTTTAATATTAAATGTGGATGATTTTTATTTATTTTTTCTAATGTGAAAAATAAATACATTTATTCAAGAATAAAAATAAAACCATTTTGTGACTAATGGTGAGAATAAATACATTTATTCAATGCTTAACACACCCCATGCACCAAGCAAGTCAACATGTTATACATGCCGCACATTGTAATTAGACCAGCACTGATTGAAATAAAATTTACAAAAGCAGAAGTAACATTTCTAATAACCAAGTCCGGACTATGAACTTACCCGTAACATAAAACAAAAAAAATGAAGGATTATTACAGTTCCAAAAGTGATTTCGCTAATAGAGAGGTCAGAGTCTCCGAGCTTCTTGTACTGCAACGCGCTCTTCTCGCCGAGTTTGGCGCAAATGCGGGTCTTCCTGGAGGGGGTTCTAGTTCCGACATCGTGGCGCGTTGGAAAGAGGGTGCGAATGGAGTAGAGGAAAGCAGGGACTGCAGAGAAGGAGGTGGAGGGTGTGGTCGAGGAGGCCATAACCATTGGGTTAAAAAAAATGGCCTTATCGCGACGCAGCCGTTTGAATTCAATCCCTGCGAGCGTGAGACAGTGTGTCAGTGCGCCTGTGTGGGTGTGACCGTGTGAGCTTCGCTTCGTACTTGGAATGTGAGTCATGTGACCCTCCGCGTGTTTACGAAAGGTGGGCCTTTTCTGGTTATAATCATCATGTTATGGGCTTTTGAACAATTGGGCAAAACCAGGCTTCATGATGGCTTTCTGGGCTACAACACCTTTTCAATTTCTCATGTACTTTTTCTTTATTTCTTTTGCTGAATTTTCATGTAGTTTTTCTTAGGGTAAAAAGGTGGACAGTTAATAATCGTTAGCTATCCGTTAACTGCTTTTGAATGCGGTTAAGAAAAACTACTAGCTGCCTAGGCGATTACAGTTAATGATCTTTGGTTTTTTCAACACTCATAGCCGCCTATATATATATATTATCACCCAATTGATAATGTTCTCCCAAACTTTCAACTGTGACAATGTCCCTTCCCAAACTACCAAAAATTGTCAATGTTTACCCTAATGACTAAATTACCCTTAGTAAAATAAAAACAAAAATACGAAAACTTCTAGAAAAAAAACCTAAAACTAACAACGTAAAAACAACAACAACCGGAAAAAAAAAAAAAAAAAAATCCAAGTAGTGACCAATACATATATATATATATATATATATATATATATTTTTTTTTTTTTTAAAAATCCTTTATAAGAAAAAATTGTGCAATTTAGATTTTTTTTTATAAAATAGAAAATTTTATTTTATTTATTTATTTTGTTTTATAATTTTTTTAAATAAAATTATTATAAGCTTTAAAAAAATATAAAATTTTCGTTTTTAAAACGAAATTATAAAAAAAAAATTATTATTATTATTTTTAAATAAAATTTTTTGTTTTAAAAAAATTATTATTTTAAAATTTTTCATTTTTTATAGGGTTATTTTTCTCTTATTGAAAAATCTATATGGATATTTTTATCTTTTTACTAGTCTTTTATATATATATATATATATATACTCACTTTAGTCAAGTCGTCTCCGTTTTATGGAATCTTTCATCAGAAGTAATGGTATATACTCACTTCAAGTCAAGTCGTCTCTGTTTTATGGAATCTTTCATCAAAACCAATGGTACAGTCACATTATGATTAAGATGATGTGTTGTTGTTTAGTTCCTCCTATTGCATGATGTGATTGTTGGAAATCATCAAATAAAAATGGTATTTGATTTGATGATAATACTCAGTCAAGTCATCTCCGTTTTATGGAATCTTTCATTAGAAGCAATGGTATATACTCACTTCAAGTCAAGTCGTCTTCGTTTTATGGAATCTTTTATCGGAAGCAATGGTATAATCACATTATGATTAAGATGCTACGTTGTTGTTTAGTCCGTCCTATCTCCGTTTTATGGAATCTTTCATCAGAAGCAATGATATAGTCACATTATGATTAAGATGCTGCGTTGTTGTTTAGTCCCTCCTATTGCATGATGTGATTGTTGGAAATCATCAAATAAAAATGGCATTTGATTTGATGATTATACTCAGTCAAGTCGTCTCTGTTTTATGGAATCTTTCATTAGAAGCAATGGTATATATATATATATACTCACTTCATGTCAAGTCGTATCCGTTTTATAGAATCTTTCATCAAAAGCAATGGTACAATCACATTATGATTAAGATGTTGCGTTACTGTTTAGTCCCTCCTATTGCATGATATAGGAGGGACTAAACAGAATCTTTCATCATGCAATAGGAGGGACTAAACAGTAATGCAACATCTTAATCATAATGTAACTATACCATTGCTTCTGATGAAAGATTCCATAAAATGGAGACAACTTGACTTGAAGTGAGTATATATATATATAAAAAGAGATTGTGATAGTAAAATGAAACTTTTGCTAAAATATAATTTTTTACTTAAAAGCTCTATTAACAAAAATGTAATTTGAATCATTTTGATTTTAAAACCTCAATTTTAAATTCGATACGCAATTTAGATTCATTCAAAATTGGAGTTCTTCTTACTATGTCCTAAAAAGACAAGAAAATCCTGACCCGATTTTCCTATACATATATATATACACCATGCATTCGAGTTCTTCTTACTCTGATGACCATGAAAATTCTTATAAATATTCTTTTCATGTCATCTGATAAAGATGCATAGCGAATATCGATCATATCTTCGAGAGTAGGAACCAAACAGTAATAGATGTGAATGTTCATTATCATTACTTCTGATCAAAGAACCCCTCACATCCACGAGACGACTTGAGTTGAGGTGAGATAAAAACAAGGAAAAAATATAAAATTGCCCTCTAAATTATCAGACGTTTGTAATATAGCTTTTTAATATTTAAAAAGTATTAAAGTAGCTCTTCAAACTACCAAATTATATCAAAAAGGTTACTTATTTTTTATATTCTTATCATACCCCTATTATTTTAACAAATAAAATAATAAAATAATTGTAAAAAAAACCAAACAAATTTTAAAAAATACAAGAAAACCAATGGGCGAATAATTTTTTTTTTTTGAAATAATTAATCACTGTAGTTGACCTAAATTACAAATTGTTTCATGTCGTATTAAAGTAAAATCAAAGACTCGTTCAGACTGGAACCATGTCGTATTAAAGTAAAATGAAATGTACGGTTATTGAGATATTTCAAAAAAAAAAAAAACAATTTAGTCACTGGAGTCAAATTATGTACCTTTGATTTTACTTTAATACTTTTAGAACATTGTGGGGTTATATTACAAACGGCTGGTAGTTTGGAGGGTTAGTTTTATATTTTTTCCTAAAAACAAGTATACCATACTCTGATAGTTTTTTTTTTTTTTTTAATATGTAAACCTCTTTTTATTCCATAAAAGATTCAGAGCATCAAGCTCTTAAAAACATAGGCAAAATTTATGTGGTTATAAAGTCATAGATATATCGAAAAAATTAACAATCAAAATGTATCTATGACCTCCGATCTTACTCATGTACAAACTTCATTTATGACATAAATCTACTCCTGACATATTAGATCTAAGACATGGATTGATCATATCCCAGTTAGTTTGTAAGCTTGGGATGAGACAAAATTGGAATAATTAGCACAAAGGAAGGAGCGGTGGAGAGTTGAGTAGAATAGTTTGTGATAGGGTCTGGTCCACTGCATGGACTCACCGGGAGTCAAGAGCCAAAATTTTAGACATGGAGAGGGCAAAATATAAGAAATAAATTAACATTACGTTGTTTTAGGGCCTTACAAGAAATATGAAAAAACTTTTCAGCAATATCATATCGCTCCATCATGAAAGATCCTTTGATTTTACAGGGACGACTTGGCTTGAAGCGAGATTAGGATAAGCACAACGGAGTCTATGGAGGAGATGGTCTGATCAAAGCTTTCCTTTGCATCAGCTCACTGAGAAATAAATTAACCTTATTGGGACCACACAAGAAATAATCAAAGATTTGAACAAGGCATCTGTATTCTTTTTCTAAAGTACATAAAAAAAACAAGGCTCAATTTAATATTTTCTAAAGTTTGACGGGGCCACAACACTGGCGGCTCAGTCTATAAAAGCACCTAACGTTGATCACTTCCATGTATGCTTATGTGAGAGCTAAACAAAATTCAGTGCAACATTATTATGGGTTTCTCGCCTTCTCTGTTTGCCTTCATGAGCTTTCTTCTTTCACTCTCGTTGTTTTATCTTATATTTGCTGGCTTCTTTTCTTTTGTGCATCCACTTTGCCATGATGATGAGAGCTTTGCCTTGTTGAAATTCAAGGAAAGCTTTACCATCAATCAATCTGCATCTGATGATCCCTCCGCTTATCCGAAGGTTTCGTTGTGGAAGCCTGAAAGTGGCGATTGTTGCAGGTGGCGTGGTGTCAAGTGCAACGAGGACACGGGTCATGTGATCAGTATCGACCTCAGCAGTAGTTGTCTTTATGGCTCTATCAATTCCAGTAGCACTCTCTTCCAGCTTGTTCACCTCCAGAGCCTTAATCTTGCCGACAATCACTTTAATTTTTCTCGTATCCCAACTGCTTTTAGACAGCTTTCTAGGCTAACAAACCTCGATCTCTCTGCCTCAGCATTTTCTGGTCAAATCACTTCAGTAATTTTAGAGCTCTCTAACTTAATTTCCCTTGATCTCTCAAGCAATTATGGATTGAAGCTCCAAAAGCCTGGCCTCAGAAGTATAGCTCATAGGTTAACAAACTTGAAAGAACTACATCTTAGTGGGGTTGACATATCATCCACTGTACCCAATATCTTGGCAAACTTATCTTCTTTAACATCTCTATTTCTAAGAGAATGTGGCTTGCATGGTGAGTTTCCCATTGGAATTTTCCATCTACCCAATCTTCGGTCTCTTAGTGTGAGATACAATACATATCTCAAAGGAAGTATGCCAGAATTTAACCAAAGCAGCCCCCTCGAATTTCTGGGACTTTCTGGGACGAGTTTCTCTGGTGAGTTACCGAGATCAATTGGTAACCTTAAGTCCTTAGATTATTTTAGGGCTACAGAATGCAATTTCTTTGGGCCAATACCGTCTTCACTTGCTAACCTTACCCAACTAATCATGCTACAATTAGGAATGAATGGGTTGCGTGGTTCAATTCCACTGTCAATATCTAGGCTTGTGAATCTTGAGAATCTCGATCTATATTCTAATCACTTGAGTGGCACGGTGGAATTTGACTTGTTTATGAAACTCAAAAACCTCAAGTCACTCCAACTATCAAGGAACAATATTTCATTGCTTACAAAGCCAAGTACCAACGCAACTCTTCTAAAATTTGAAATTTTAACTCTAGGTTCCTGTAACTTGAATGGGTTTCCAGATTTTCTAAGGAACCAAGATGAGTTGGGGCTTTTGGATCTTTCTGCCAACAAAATTCACGGCCAAATTCCCAAACGGATGTGGAGTTTAAGTAAAGAAACTCTTTGGTCATTAGAACTGAATTCCAACTCTCTTACTGGTTTTGATCAACTTCCGGCTTTTCTCCCTTGGACTAATCTACGTATCTTGGAGCTTAGTTCTAACAAGCTTCGAGGGTCACTCCCAATCCCACCACCTTCCATCATTACGTATTCAGTCTCAAACAACTCATTGACCGGACAAATCCCACAACGGATTTGCAATCTAAGTTCAGCTTTTACTCTTGATTTGTCAACCAATTACTTGAGTGGCTTGCTTCCTAAATGTTTAGGCAACATGAGTGAATCTCTCTCAGTTCTAAATCTACACGGCAATAGCTTCCGTGGAACTATTCCCGACACATTCTCAGAAGGAAATGAATTGAAGATGATTGATTTTAGCCAAAATCAATTACAGGGGCGTCTACCAAGATCAATGGCCAATTGTACCATGCTTGAAGTTCTTAATCTGGGACACAATCAGATGAATGATACTTTCCCTTTTTGGTTGGGAATTCTTCCAGAGTTGAGGGTTCTCATTTTGCGATCTAATGGAATCTATGGTGCAATGGGAAATCCTAACAGCAGTTTTGATTTCCAAAACATGCGCATCATTGACCTCTCTAATAATGAGATTACTGGTAAGTTGCCATCTCAATACTTCCAAACTTGGAAAGCTATGCGAATAGTTGATGTTAAGGGTTTAGTGTATTTGCAAGCAAATGAAAGTTTCACAACACTGGGAAGCAGGTTTTTTGGCTCCTACCCTTACTCAATGACATTTACTTACAAAGGCACAGAGAGAGTATACGAAAAAATCACAGATTTATTCATAGCCATTGATCTTTCGGGTAACAGATTCGAAGGGAAAATTCCAGAAGTTGTGGGATATCTAAAAGGACTCCAGTTGCTCAATCTTTCCAACAACTTTCTCACAGGTCCTATCCCTTCTTCCTTGGTGAACTTAACAAACGTAGAAGTATTGGACTTTGCTCAAAACAAGTTGTCTGGTGTGATTCCTCTGCAACTCGTGCAACTCACTTTCCTCGCATTCTTTAATGTCTCTCATAATCATCTCATGGGACCTATACCACATGGGAATCAATTTGACACATTTTCAAACAGTTCTTACAGTGATAATCCTGAATTATGTGGAAGCCCTTTGTCAAATAAATGTGGAAATTCAAGAGACTCACCGCCTCCGCCTTCAACTTTTGAAGAGAATCAAATGTCAACATCCTCATTTAAATTCGGTTGGAAAGTAGTTGTAATGGGATATGGTTGCGGATTCATAGTTGGGCTTGTTGTTGGGCAAATTGTGTTTAGAAGAAAGTATGATTGGGTTATGAAGACTTTTGCAATCTGGTAGCCAACACGAAGAAGGGTCACTTTCCGCCTCTTCCCGCTTCTTCCCTAGACGGTGTCCACCCCTGCACTGCAGCTGCTGTTTTTTGAGTTCTTCATGCTATTTTCTATTTCTGTCTTTGGTTTTCTGTTTGAATCAGGAGTTTGTTGCTCCTTGATGACTAAATCTGTTATGTTTTTTACAGTGTTGTTCCCCCCTCAACCACTCTCCAGTGGTTGTTATTCTATCCTGGCAAAGGTTTTGGGTTAGATGTATGGCTCTTTTGAGGTTCATGCTCTTGCCTATACTTTGTTTGGGCATTGTCTTTTACGTATGGGTTTGTTGTTGAGGTGCTCACCTCTTATTTTTTTTATGTTGTAATCTAGTTTGTTATGAATGAAGTTAAGTATTTTTTTTTAAAAAAAAAAAATGAAGAAGAAGAAGAAGAAGGGTGAATTGGAGAGGATACATGAATTAAATATATATAGTCAGCCAAAGTGTTTACCCTAGCTGTTAGCAGCAATAAATTGGCTTTCTTTTTTTCCTTTAAGAGGTTTGGAGGGGCAAGGGGTAGCATGATTGTAATGGAAGGAATCGATTGCCTGCACAAAATATGAATGCAATAAGTTTATAACGTGGCACCTGTTTCTCTTCCTTTCTGATCTAAGATAATTTTTGGCACAAAGATTATAGGCCAAAATTTGCTAATTAATTTATTCATTTGAATTCGATATCTGCCATACTGGATGCGTTCGTGTGAGAGCTCCAAATTTGGAATGTCATAATCAAACATAATTTGGGCTTCGGGAATTATGTTACAGAAAACAAAACAGAAAACAATTTTATATCGATGACTTCGTAATCTGTATTAGAACAGGATTCTCCTCAATTTGCTATTTTCCTTAATGTGCTAGATCCTTGCCTTGTTTGGTTGTATGCTTTACCTTTCCTGACTTAGCTGCACGAGTTCTAATATGGACAGAAGATTCACGAGAACTGAACTGTTCTCAGACATCTTTTGCCACCTACCACAACCAAAGCATATATGAAACATACATGTGTGTCAACGATGTAAGAGGTCCGACAGCCATGCAACCAAAATCAATACAAGTCTCAAACATGGACGCGCGTTGAGAACCATCCGATCTAAAGCCGACCAACCAGGCCATGCATCCTCCTTAATCTTCATTGATGATGATGCGCACTCGTATATATCGAATCACACTCTTCCTTGGTACAAACGTTAAACACCATGCACTCCTCTCAGAAACGACTGACACATACCCCAACTGAAAAGATTATGTGTTTGCAAAATAGGGTTGTGCGGGCATGCAAGACGTAAAAACCTACACCACAAAGAACAAAATTCTCTTCAACCATTCGCCGCGTGCCAAGCACCAATCCACCATTTACACCCTATAAATACCACCCCACGCAAGGATGTTCACCATAGCAGAAATTAAAGGTAATCACTCCACTACCATGGCTTACTCTTCTTTGCTCTCTCTGAGCCTCTGCTTTTTCGTTCTATTCCATGGCTGCTTTGCTCAGATAGCGCAAGAAACCCAACGACAGCGCCAGCAGCAGCAACGGTTCCAGACCGAATGCCACATTGACAACTTAAACGCTCAAGAACCCACTCAGAGGTTCGAGTCCAAGGCCGGTGTCACCGAATACTGGGACCGGAACGATCAACAGTTCCAGTGCGCTGGAGCGGCGCTTTCTTGAGGCATTTTCTGAGCTTTGTTGAGATACAGCAGCTCTTGTATTAGAACTTGGTGATCTAATACTCTCCTGAAGAATATTTCCCCCATCCTGAGACAAGTTGGCAACTCTTGCAACATCTTTGCGGGCTATCCTTTTGTCTAGCATTTTAGAAGACTCATTGATTGATGGAGTTTTATGAAGTGAATATTGTTGGTCAGACTCTAAGCTTGTAGGCAAGGAAGAAGAAATATTAGATGTAGCAGTAGTGTTTAGAAAATCTTCAACTTGAGAGTTGACAATGGATGGCTTTAAAGGTTTCACTGTCAGAAACCTCTGGGGGCAGCTTCTCTATCATGTCCTTTAACTAAAATCAAGAGATGCAGCACAAACAGTATACTTAGCATGCCTACCTACTAAGTAAGAGCTTGTTTGGTGATGTTTTTGAGAAGTGTTTCAGGTTTAGGACTTTTTGATAAAGTAAAAATTGAAGTGTTTTCGGTGAAGCCATATTTGAAGAAGTGGTCTGTGGGGTCTACAGAAGAAAATTCGTTTAGTAAAATGCAATCTGTTTTCGAAAAGTAAAAAGCTGAGAAGTATTTTTAAAACATTAAAGAAACAAAACCAAAAAGAAAAAGATAAAAAAAAAAGAAGAAGATATGTTGGAGCTTGGGCTGCCACTCTTTCACCCGAGGGGGAAGGTGGGCCTCCCCCTCCTTTCCTCTGCAAGTGGCAAGTTAGGGGTGGAGACCTCAACCCGCACTTCCGTGAGAGGCGTAGAGGGTGGGTCTCCACTCCCAGCCCTTTATGGGGTGAAAGAACCGCCCTTACACCTGCACAAGAGGCACAAAGGAAGTGAGTCCCCCACTTTTGTGAGGGTGGACACCAGAGATGAAAGACACACCTCCAGTGAAGGGGTGGCCTCCACTCATGGTCAATCGTTAATTTTTGTATAAGTAACGAGGTCAGTTTTTACATCTGAAAGAGCATATACTTTCAAAACATTTCTATATGAAGGTGTGAGAAGTTTTTTGAAAAGTATTTTGTGGTTTGTTTTGAAAAATGTGTTAATGGCGAGAGGCAAGGAAAACCCATTTGTACAAGTGTTGTTTGAGAAGTGTTTTTAAAAACTTTGGCAAACACCCCCTAAATCACTGTTGGGGAAGAAAACACAATGCTCATTTCATGTCATAGTTGTCCTGTTACAAACAATGATTCATGCCAGTCAGCCTTTGCAATATAATAGAGTTTATCTAAACTTACTGTTTACAAAGAAAATCAACTAAAAAATATTTTAGCCAAAACTAGCAATTCAAACTCTATCAAATACTTTGGTCAACAAAAAAAAAAAAAAAAAAAAAAAACTCTATCAAATACATGTATTCTATACATATAAGCAAATAAGAGAGGAGCTTGTGCCTGGTTTATTTGCATGATCAGCCTGTTTCTTTAGAGTTTCTTGTTATTTAGGTTATAAGAAGTTATCTGAACTTTTCCTATCTTTCCTTTTATTTCTCTTTTTTCCTTATATTTTTGTTTTTCTTTCTCAGGGTAGCCTTTTATATATATACCCTATCTGGTCGTGTTGCACCCCCTTTTGGTGCCCTTAATAAGTCATTACTTATCCAAAAAAAAGAAAAAAAAAAAATAGATAGATCTTATTTGGTTTAAATATCAAATGGTTTTTCTTTTTCAGCTTTTTTTTTTTTTTTTTT
>NC_081544.1:25681518-25688273 GCF_901000735.1 Corylus avellana
TTTAGGTTTTTTCTAGAAGTTTTCGTATTTTTGTTTTTATTTTACTAAGGGTAATTTAGTCATTGGGGTAAACATTGACAATTTTTGGTAGTTTGAGAAGAGACATTGTCACAGTTGAAAGTTTGGGAGGACATTATCAATTGGGTGATAATATATATATATAGGCGGCTATGAGTGTTGAAAAAACCAAAGATCATTAACTGTAATCGCCTAGACAGCTAGTAATTTTTCTTAACCCCATTCAAAAGTAGTTAACGGATAGCTAACGGTTATTAACTGTCCACCTTTTTACCCAAAGAAAAACTACATGAAAATTCAGCAAAAGAAATAAAGAAAAAGTACATGAGAAATTGAAAAGGTGTTGTAGCCCAGAAAGCCATCATGAAGCCTGGTTTTGCCCAATTGTCCAAAAGCCCATAACATGATGATTATAACCAGAAAAGGCCCACCTTTCGTAAACACGCGGAGGGTCACATGACTCACATTCCAAGTACGAAGCGAAGCTCACACGGTCACACCCACACAGGCGCACTGACACACTGTCTCACGCTAGCAGGGATTGAATTCAAACGGCTGCGTCGCGATAAGGCCATTTTTTTTAACCCAATGGTTATGGCCTCCTCGACCACACACCCTCCACCTCCTTCTCTGCAGTCCCTGCTTTCCTCTACTCCATTCGCACCCTCTTTCCAACGCGCCACGATGTCGGAACTAGAACCCCCTCCAGGAAGACCCGCATTTGCGCCAAACTCGGCGAGAAGAGCGCGTTGCAGTACAAGAAGCTCGGAGACTCTGACCTCTCTATTAGCGAAATCACTTTTGGAACTGTAATAATCCTTCATTTTTTTTGTTTTATGTTACGGGTAAGTTCATAGTCCGGACTTGGTTATTAGAAATGTTACTTCTGCTTTTGTAAATTTTATTTCAATCAGTGCTGGTCTAATTACAATGTGCGGCAACTAGTTACCATAAGAAGTGTGGGGTACACTTTGGTTTCTCCAATGGCTTTTTGTTCAAATACTTTTTTTAAGAATAAATTTAGCATGTATAACATGTTGACTTGCTTGGTGCATGGGGTGTGTTAAGCATTGAATAAATGTATTTATTCTCACCATTAGTCACAAAATGGTTTTATTTTTATTCTTGAATAAATGTATTTTTTTTCACATTAGAAAAAATAAATAAAAATCATCCACATTTAATATTAAAAATCACAGGAGCAATTATACACGTTTGGACACTCTTCCTCTTTTTCAATGTAAATACACTGAATGAAGTAATTATACATGATTTTTAAAAACCATCCATGTTTAATATTAAAAATCACATTAAACCTTGTTTTCATCATGTGGCATAAGATTAAAATTATTATTATTATTATTATTTAAAAAGTAATCATTAGAATAAGGATTCTAATGATTCTTTTCACCAAATCATCCACTTTAAATATTCAATGTAAATATAACCAATTAATTTTTGTTACTTAATATATATTAACTATTGCTATTTGTTACTTAATTTATGTTAATATATCTATGGGAAAATTACAGTTTACCTCCTAAAGTTGACAGCGTTTTTCAATTCAAACACCAAAGTTTTAATTTTTGCAATCCACCCTACAATGTTTCAATTTTTTTTCAATTCGACCAATATTATCCTAAAATTTCCATATTGCCCCTAATTTTTATTTTTTATTTTAAAAAAAAAAACAAAAAAAAAAATTTGGAGGTGCAAAAATGGCCAGATGGCCATAGCCACCCCGAATATTTTATTTTTTATTTTTTATTTTTTTATAAAAAATAAAAAATTAGGGGCAATATGATAAGTTTTGGATACAATTTGTCAAATTGCAAAAAATTGAAACTTTGAAGGGTTGATTGCAAAAATTAAAACTTTGGTGTTCAAATTAAAAAACGCTGTCAACTTTGAGGGGGTAATCAATAATTTTTCATATATATATATATATATATATATATATATATTCTTAATTCTATCACCAAAGGACGTGGCAAAATCTATTATCTTTGACTAGAAGCAGGTAACGAAGCGCGCCAATATCTCCACCCAATCTCTTTGGAGCTGCAAAACTTCCCCATCAATCTGACCGCTTACTTCCCGCCCATTTCGCCTCCTCTCTCTCTCTCTCTCTCTCTCTCTCTCTCTCTGTCTCTGTGATTGATCTGCATTGTGTTCTTGATCCTTTTGCACGACCCAATTCGCTCAAACACTCAGAAAACCGTACGTGCACCAAGTCCCCGACAAATGATACATGGCTCATGGTCTGTGAAATTTGTCATCCGGGTTGTCCTTTTTTTGTGGATCAAAACGATACCCAGTTTGAAGCAGTCGGTGATCTTTGAGATTTGAATGTGCATTGGGTCATTCTTTTTCTTCTTTGTTTGGCAATCTTGGCTTGAGGGCCGTGGGTATTTTGATGAGAGGCCGAGGTAGAAGAAGAAAGCATATGCATCTATGAAGACTGGGGCACGGAAATCGCGGCCGCATTACCGCCTGATGCAGTTGTCGGTTGAGCTCTAAAGGTTTTTTCAGATGGAATTTCAGATCCTCATAGCTATGGGAAACATGAGCGTGACGTTGAGCAAGTCAGTTTCCCTTTACTTTTCTCTGCCACCCTTAATTTTTTCTTTTTCCCTTAAATTTTCTGTTTGGTTCGAGAAAATTGAGGAGTGGCTATTTTCTCCACAATCTAGTGTATCATCTACATGGGCGTTTTGTGAAATATTTGTGAGTTGACCGCAACTTAGCACTATAGTCTATTAGGAGGCGTTTTTGTTTCTAGGATTCTGGTTTTAAATGTCTTTTTGTGTACTGGATTTTAGTGGCATTTAAACGACGCACATATGTGAAAATTTTGACAGTTTGTCGTAAGCTTGTAAGAAGTATGCAATCAAACATGTTTGAAATGAATACCAAGACATACTCAGGATCAAATTTCTTGATGCTACGCACATGCCTTAAAAAAAAACAAAAAAAGACAATGCAAAAGGTAAGTTCTGAAAATTGAATGGTTACATGGTGATATTAGTGTGCCAACCATTATATGGAAATTATTGGAAATATTCTTCCATTGGCCGATAAAAAGAAATGTTGGTTGATTGAAATTCTGGCTGTAAAGTAAATTCTATGAGTAATGATAAGGTTATAGGAAATGCTTTTCTTACAAATGACTCACACAAAATATTTTCATACTTGAAGAGTGAAGACTCTTTTTTTTAATGCACACCTTAGTCCGTGCATTTGGGATGCAGAGTGTGTCACCACATCATTTTGCATAATTCATTAATATGCATAGTATAGCATTTCTCTAAAGTCATTATTGTCTGAAGTGAATCATGTTGGTTGAAGAAAGCATAGAAACCTAGATGTAAGGGGCTGTATATATACTCCAAAAGAAATGTATATAGGAATTAATACTTCTAATAGTAATACAACATTGACCATGATATATAAAGCCCAGATTTACAATTGATATAATGGGGTTTAGCTATGACTATGGAACAAGAGATTCAAAGCGCAAATAAAAAACTGACTCTTAAAAAAGGGCGAAAAAGAAAGATGGGAGAACTTTCATATGAAAATGAACAACCTTAGTTACTTCTGTGTTGATCAACACAGTCAATAATAGAAAGCTATTAATTAATCGATAAAATTCTTGATGATTACATAGTTATGTTGTGACTGCAAAAGTATCCCTTCAGAACTCTCACTCTGAGTGTATTTGATGCTACAATGTTATTCCTGCATTCTGTTTCGCTAATCTAGAACTGTTACCATTAGTTATTTCTTGTAGTTACATTTTGATAAAGCTTGGGATGACTGATTCCTTTAAGCAATTTTTATATTTTAATTTTTTAATTTTTTTTTACCTCTTTTGAAGGCACTCGTTGCTTTGAAAAAAGGTACTCAGCTAATTAAGTATAGCCGGAAAGGGAAACCTAAGTTTTGCCCATTCAGAATTTCTAAGGTCAGTTATTTTCTGAGTTTACATATTATTTTCATGTTTTAAAAAATATTCATACTAGACATGATGTCCCATGCAAGTATAGGCTACTTTCAGCTAGTATGTTCTATGTGCATCGGCTTCATCTTCTCCACTACCGATAGTCATGGCATATCTCAAGTGAATGAATGATGTCAAATTTAGTTGTACTAACAGGATGAAACAACATTGATCTGGTACACTCACATGGAGAAGAAAGGAATCTGAAGTTATCTTCCGTCTCACGGATTATACCTGGACAAAGAACTGTGAGTTAAAGACTTCTATTTGAAATTTAATTGATAATATTTGATCACAATTTTATTGAACCGTCTCCTTAAAAATTGGTCATGACTAATTTTGTTTCACAAAGTTGGCAAGAACTAACTTGTATTTTGCAATTCTTTACAGGCTGTTTTTAGACGATATTTACGTCCTGAAAAGGAATATTTGTCTTTTTCACTTCTATATAATAACAGTGAAAGATCACTTGATCTGGTTAGTAAAGATCACTTGTTCATTTTGACTCATTGTATGCCCGATTGATGAAAAGTTTAATTCTAGTGATGCCCTTGACTTTTCACATTTATAGATCTGCAAGGACAAAGCTGAGGCAGAGGTATGGTTAGCAGGCCTTAAGGCATTAATATCTCCTGGACAACATAGTAGACGTACTAGAAGTGATATTTTTGATGTGAGTTCTCATTCAACACAAATCCATATATGGATAAGTACTTCCTTTTTTGTTTGATATACATTACAGGATTTTTCTTTGTTTGGGGGTAGTTTTAAGGGGGTGCAATGGAAGGAGGTGGTGGTCTTCTTCTATGCTTATGTCATGGACATCATGTTTCTACTTTCAAAGACCAATACAATAAGGAAATATGCTGGGCTTGCACTTGATATTGGTGTCTATCTTGATACTAGTCTACCAAGAAGTGCAAAATCACCCACAGTCTAGGCTTTGAAAATAGCCTGACTTTTAAAAAGTTTTAGAAAGATATTTGAAAACATTATAGAGTATT
Organism: Corylus avellana; assembly: GCF_901000735.1. Taxonomy (NCBI): domain Eukaryota; kingdom Viridiplantae; phylum Streptophyta; class Magnoliopsida; order Fagales; family Betulaceae; genus Corylus; species Corylus avellana. Next base: position 25,686,544 of record NC_081544.1, read on the forward strand.
GCTTAAATCCACTTGAAAGTTGTGTTCCAACTCTTTTACTATTCTTAAAAATTTGACATATTTATCGTTAGGATCAACTGTTTATAAGCAATCTGGTTGATAATCTTCAAGTATTACTGTGTTTTGTTGTTCATTCAATTTTGTGGTAGACAAGAAACTGCTTTTGTGAGGTATTTCAATTATACACCATCTCCTAGATTACATAGATCTGGGCTTCCCTAAGGAAAACGGATAATTACATTGACCTTCCTCGAGGTTCATGCCATTAACGTCCAACAAATGAACTAACAAACTCTTTTGCTAACATAAAAGTCTTACTTATCAATTGATTTAAATATTTAATTTTTCATAAGAAATAAAAATGAAATTAGTATTAAAGAGATAATTAAGGAGGTCAGGACGCCAATTCCAACGACCAACTAACCTTCCAAGTAAATCAGGAGTTGGGAATTGAAAGGGAGAATCAAGATTCAAGAAACAATTAATATATTTGATGGAAAACACTTCCCATTCCCCCACCCCCAAACAATGTGAAAACCTATATTTTTTTTAAGAAAAGTATAAGCAATGTCCATGACAATGATTAATTCCAGAATCATTTATGTGATGACCTGGCCAGCTACGTTTTTTCACTTCTGAATTCTTTGATTTTCTGAGAAATAAAACAAACCACGAAATAAATATAATTATATATAAAAAAGATAAAAAAAAAAATCGTTCACCCAAACATGCATGCCCTGTCCTAATCTCACTTCTAAGTCAAGTTTGTCCTATCACAACCTGCTATACTTGTTTTTTCTCTCTTCAAGTCAAGTCGACTCCGCATTATAAAAAATATTTGGTTAGAAGCAATCTACACTCACGTCATGATTTAGATGCTGCTGATATATAAGTCAAGTCGTCTCCGTGAATAAGGGGTTCGTTGATTAGAAGTAATAAACATTCACAGCATGATTCAAATGCTATTATTACTAGCCAAGTCATCTTCGTGGAAAAGAGGCTATTTGATCATAAGTAATAAGCATTCACATCATGATTTAGATGATGATGTTACTAGTCAAGTCATCTCCGTGAATCAAGGGCTCTTTAATAAGAAGTAACGAAAATTCACATCATAATTCATATGCTACTGTTACTAGTCAAGTTGTCTCCGTGGATCAGGGATTCTTTGATATAAAGTAATGAACATTCACATCATAATTTGGATGCTATTGTTACTAGTCAAGTCGTCTATGTGGATTAGGGGTTCTTTGATAAGAAGTAATGAACATTCACGTCATAATTTAGATATTGTATTTGCTAGTCAAGTCATCTATGTGGATTAGATTCTTTGATAAAAAGTAATGAACATTCACATCATAATTTGGATGCTATTGTTACTAGTCAAGTCGTCTATGTGGATTAGGGGTTCTTTGATAAGAAGTAATGAACATTCACGTCATAATTTAGATATTGTATTTGCTAGTCAAGTCATCTATGTGGATTAGATTCTTTGATAAAAAGTAATGAACATTCACATCATAATTTGGATGCTATTGTTACTAGTCAAGTCGTCTATGTGGATTAGGGGTTCTTTGATAAGAAGTAATGAACATTCACGTCATAATTTAGATATTGTATTTGCTAGTCAAGTCATCTATGTGGATTAGATTCTTTGATAAAAAGTAATGAACATTCACATCATAATTTGGATGCTATTGTTACTAGTCAAGTCGTCTATGTGGATTAGG
>NC_081544.1:25688293-25702844 GCF_901000735.1 Corylus avellana
GGACCACCCCCAAGGGCCTGGGGGTGGTTTCGGCCACCCCTTACAGCTGGTATGGGGGTGGCTGAAATCACCCTCACGCCATTGGGGGTGGTCTGGCCACCCCCAAAAGCCCAAAGCTTATTCTGTGAATGGGTTTTCTTTCTTTCTTTCTTTTTTTGGGCTTTTGGGGGTGGCTAGACCACCCCCAAGGGCTTGGGGGTGGTCCGGCCACCCCATTTAGGCCAAGGGGTGGCTGGAGCCACCTCGATTTTACTTTTAAAAATAATAATAATAATAATATTTTGCCTTCTCTCTCTTTTTTTTTTAAAAAAAAAATAATAATAAAAATAAAAAAGAAGAAGAAGAAGAAAACAGACGCCCAAAACGGTGTCGTTTGGGCTGGGGTGGGTGCTGTAGTTTTGGGGTGTTTTCAAAATTTCAAGTGGACTGGGTAAGAGTATAATGAGCAAAAAAATTCAAACCGTTTGAGTTTAACGTTGAAAACTAACAGAGGGGTCCAAAGTGATAGAAATTGAAAGTTCAGGGGTCCAAAGTGAGATATTTGAAAGTTCAAGGGGTATCTGTCAAGTCGGCTCGAAGTTTAGGAGACCAAAGTGAAGTTTCCCTTTTTTTTTTCTTTTTTTTTTTTGGCATGTCAACATAAGGGAAATGAGAGGGAGATTCGAATTAGTAACCTCCGCCTCATGTAGTGTGATACACAACCGATTAAGCTACCCCTTAGGACAAGATTAGGAGTTCTTTGATAAGAAGTAATGAATATTCACGTCATAATTTAGATATTGTATTTACTAGTCAAGTTGTCTCCGCCAACTAGGGATTCTTTGATAAAAAGTAATGAACATTCACATCATAATTTGGATGCTATTGTTACTAGTCAAGTCGTCTCTGTGAATCAAGGGGTTCTTTGATAAGAAGTAATTAATATTCACGTCATAATTTAGATGTTGTATTTACTATTCAGGTCGTCTTGGATCGGGGATTCTTTGATAAATAGTAATGAACATTCTTAGAGGGAAGTAATTGTTCTTGAATTCCTAAAACCTGATTTACTTGCTGGTTCTTAGAATTGGCGTCCTCTGGCTTTGTGGCCTTTCTATTTGCATGCTTTTTCCAGTAGAAAATCAGATAATTTAGAAGTGAAAAGTGGAAGAAACACGAGACTATGGCGAGGAGGATGATCAAAAAATGCAGGCAGATAATAACATTCACATTCGCTATCTACATTTATTTATTATTTGTTATCCACATATGTAAATGTGGATATCAAAAACTAGTATTCACATACGCGGATGCAGGTAATAATTGAGTCCGTATTCCCTTTATATATATATATAATAGTGGGCGGTGAGACCACCCTGGAGCGCTTCGTGATGGACCCACAATTCAGTTAATCACACATAGCCTCAAGATTCAGTTAATTTCTGGTATTGTCTATTTGCATGCTTCTTTGCTTAGCTGTCTTGAATACTTTATAATCTAATCCAATCCTCACATCATCCCAACAACTGAAAATTATTTTTCAGAGCATAAATCGTGATTATCCAAAAGAAAGGAGAAAAAAAAAGGAGGTTGGGGGTAATGGCCTTAATTGCTATTTTTTTTGTATTCAATTTTTATTATTATTATTTTTTTGGGTACATTGTTTTCCATTAGTTAAGCAATGAAAAACAGTATTTCTTGGCTTAGTAATTGTTCTTTTTTAAAAAAAGAAAAATAATACCAAATAAATAAATGACTATGGACATGATGCGTCCATGCATGACATCTGAAGTGGAAGTTGCCTACTATAACATCAACCTGATAGGGATGATAAGGAAAAGGAGATGAGACGACTTGACTTGAGGTGAGATAAAAACAAGGAAGGAGTGGTGGAGATCGATTTGGACAACCCAATTTCGACGAAATTTCTGGGCATACCTTCGAAATTATAGAGACGACTTGACTTGAAGTGGGATTTTCCAAAGTTTGACGGGGCCTCCGAAGATTTTACATGCACTACCCTTGAGGTTCGATCAATCTATAAAAGCTCCTAAATGTCACCGCCATGTAAGCTTACCTAAGAGCTAAACAAAATTCAGTACAAAACATTATCATGGCTTTATCACCTTCTCTCTTTGCCTCCATGCGCTTCCTTCTTTCACTGTTGTTGTTTTATCTTATACTGTTTTCTGCCTCATTTTCTTTTGTGCAGCCACTGTGTCATGATGAAGAGAGCTTTGCCTTGTTGAAATTCAAGGAAAGTTTTACCATCAATCGGTCTGCATCTGATGATCCCTCTGCTTATCCGAAAGTTTCATTGTGGAAGCCTGAAAGCGGCGATTGCTGCAAGTGGCAGGGTGTTCAATGCAATGAGGACACGGGTCATGTCATGAGTCTCAACCTTAGAAGCAGTTGTCTTTATGGTTCTATCAACTCTACTAGCAGTCTCTTTCAGCTTGTTCACCTCCAAATCCTTAATCTTGCCGACAACCACTTTAATTTTTCTCAAATTCCAACTGGTTTTAGACAGCTTTCAAAGCTGACAAACCTTGATCTCTCTGACTCTGTATTTTCTGGTAAAATCCCTTCAGAAATTTTAGAGCTCTCTAACTTAATATCCTTAAATCTCTCATGGAATTATTTGGAGCTCCAAAAGCCCGGCCTTAGAAATATAGCTCAAAATTTAACAAACTTGAAAGAACTAGATCTTAGAGAGGTTGACATATCATCCACTGTACCCAATATTTTGGCAAACTTATCTTCTTTAACATCTCTACGTCTAAGAGATTGTGGCTTACATGGTGAGTTTCCCATGGAAATTTTCCACCTACCCAATCTTCGGTTTCTTAATGTGCTAGACAATACATATCTCACCGGAAGTATGCCAGAATTTAACAGAAGCAGCCCCCTTGAATCATTGCTACTTGCTGACACAAGTTTCTCAGGTGAGATACCTAATTCAATTGGTAACCTCAAGTCTTTAAAATATTTTACTATTACCAATTGCTTTTTCTCTGGACTAGTACCGTATTCAATTGGTAACCTTACCCAACTAATCCTTTTAGAATTAGCTGCCAATGAGTTGCATGGTTCAATTCCACAATCAATATCTAGGCTTGTAAATCTTGAAGATCTCAATCTATTTTCTAATCACTTGAGTGGCACGGTGGAATTTGACTTGTTTCTGAAACTCAAAAACCTCAAGGCGCTCCAACTATCCTACAACAATATTTCATTGCTTACAAATCCAAGTACTAATATAACTCTTCCAAAATTTGAATTTTTAACTCTAGCTTTCTTAAATTTAAGTGAGTTCCCCAATTTTCTAAGGAACCAAGATGAGTTGGGGTTTTTGGATCTTTCTGGCAACAAAATTCAAGGCCAAATTCCAAAATGGATGTGGAATTTAAGTAAAGAAACTCTTTGGGCTTTACATCTGGGATTCAACTTTCTAACTGGTTTTGATCAACTTCCAGTTTTTCTCCCTTGGACTAATCTACGCATTCTTGAGCTTAGTTCTAACAAGCTTCAAGGGTCACTCCCAATCCCACCACCTTCCATTCTTAGTTATTTGGTCTCAAACAACACACTTACAGGAGAAATCCCACAGTTGATTTGCAATCTAAGTTCAATTCTTATTCTTGATTTGTCAAGAAATTACTTGAGTGGCTTGCTTCCGAAATGTCTAAGCAACTTGGGTGATTCTCTATTAGTTCTGAATCTAAATGACAATAAGTTTCATGGAACCATTCCTCAAATTTTTACAAAAGGGAACAAATTAAGGATGATTGATTTTAGCCAAAATCAACTACATGGGCGCTTACCGAGATCATTGGCCAATTGTACAGTGCTGGAAGTTCTTAATCTGGGACACAATCAGATGAACGATACTTTCCCTTTTTGGTTGGGCATTCTTCCAGAGTTGAGGGTTCTCATTTTGCGATCTAATGGAATTTATGGTGCAATAAGAAGTCCTAATAGCAGTTTTGATTTCTCAAACATACGCATCTTTGACCTCTCTAATAATAACATTACTGATAAGCTGCCCTCTCAATACTTTCAAAATTGGAAAGCCATGCGAATCATTGATGCAAAGGATTTGAAGTACATGCAAGTATATGAAAGTTTCCTATCACCAGGAAATGAGTGGGCTGCCTACTTCCCTTACTCAATGACATTTACTTACAAAGGCGCAGAGAGAGTATTCGAAAGAATTCTAGATGTATTCACAGCTATTGATCTCTCGAGTAACAGATTTGAAGGAGAAATTCCAGAAGTTGTGAGATATCTTAAGGGACTTCAATTGCTTAACCTGTCCAATAACTTTCTCACAGGCCCTATCCCATCTTCCTTGGTGAACTTAACAGAGCTAGAAGTATTGGACTTTGCTAAAAATAAGTTGTCTGGTGTGATCCCTCTACAACTCGTGCAACTCACTTTCCTCTCATTCTTTAACGTCGCCCATAATCATCTCACGGGACCTATACCACATGGGAATCAATTTGACACATTTCCAAACAGTTCGTTCTGTAATAATCCTGAATTATGCGGAAGCCCTTTGTCAAAGATATGTGGAAATTTAGAAGACTCGCCACCTCCACCTTCAACCTTTGAAGGGAATCAAAATTCCTCCTCATTTGAATTCGGTTGGAAAGTAGTTGTGATGGGATATGGTTGTGGATTCATAATTGGACTTGTTCTTGGGCGAATTGTGTTCACAAAGAAGTATGATTGGGTTATGCAAACTTTTGCAATCGAGCAGCCAACACAAAGGAGGGTGAACTGGAGAGGATATAGAAATTAAAAATAGTGAAATAAAATAGGCTGTTTCCCTAGCTGTTAGCAGCAATAAATTAGTTTTCCATTTTACTTTAAGGGTTTGGAGGGGCAATGGGTAGCATGATTGTACTGGAAGGAATTGGTTGCCTGCACAAATATGAATGCAATAAGTTTATGTAGCACAATTTTCTCTTCTTTTCTGGTATGAGATCATGTTCGACATAAAGATTATAGGCCGAAAGTTGCTATTTTATTCATTTGTATTTGATATCTGCAATATAGGGTGTGTTCGTGTGAGAGCTCCAAATTTGGAATGCCAACAATTTGTAGTTTGTGGGTTATTCATTATGGGCGGCTTCTAATCTAATATCTAATTTCTAATCTAATATCAAATATTCTAATATATATATATATAATATGAGAGTTTTTAGGAGAAGGGCATAAAATAGCTGACTCATGGCATTTTAAAATGCTACTAAGTATCATTTTAAGTTAAACTATGTTTAAAATCAAAAGACACGTAGTTTTGATAACTGAACCGATTTAAGTAAGAGTATTTAGAATTGCGATACGTGTCCTGAATCAGTGAATTTTAGTGATCGAACCGGTTTGAATAGATTTCCGTTTATACCCTTCTCAGTAAACGTGCATTCACTGCGTTCAAGGCTAAAATTGCTGCGTTAAGTTGATTCCATCTTTACCCTTCTCAGTAAACGTGTGTTCCAACATAAATTCGCAAACTACAAGAAACGGAAACGGTACAGATAAATAAATTCTGTAGGATTTCTTCTTTATTTTCACCACCATTTACAAAAACGAATCACGAATATTGTTCATATAGCGGATCTCCCAGAACGTCGATGCTACTCTAGCATCTGCAACCCACTGTCTCCCAATGATCAGAACCCTCAAAGACCTCTATCAGATCAAGTTGTTTGTTTCCCTGGGAAAGAAAATAAGTTCAATTTCCTGGGAATCAAGATCATGTGTGAAATTTAATTAAGGTTTTGCTATCATGTAAATATATTTTGTAAAATGTTGACAGGGATAAAATGGATTGCGTTCTTATCCAGGTTGAAGTTGATTTTACAAGCGTCTCAGAGATGAGAGATGAGAGAACTGCACTAATTGAATGATAAGATTATGATATCACTAATTGGTATTATAGATTTTTTTTTTTTTTGGTGGTAATTCTTTTCTGTCATTGTTTGGATAAGGCCCAGAGGTGTTTGATAGAATGTATTTCTAACTCTCACGGACGTTCTCTCTCCCTTTCTTTCTTCTCCCAAATCTCTCTCTCGGGTACACTTCTTCTTCTCCTCTAGTGTTTTGGATTTCAGATAGTTGTTTCACATTCAATATATTTGAAATTTCCAACAGATATTTGGATTCCATATATTTGTATACAAAGTCGCTACATCTGCAAGACCCGGCCAGTCCAACGTATCGTCTTTGTCAACAAGGTTTCGAGTCCCGCTCTTTCTTTTATATTATGATCATAATCTGTCTTACTGAATTGCAAATGAAAGATCGGCACCATCTACAGAAAACAGGAGGACAAAAAAAAAGGCTGAATTAAGGAAAATTTCAAATCCGAAAGAAATTATTGATTCAAGATAGAACCAAAAACTTGCACAGTTAAACATTTGATGTTGGCTTAGAAGAAAATACTAATTTACATTCAAAATTGAGATTTTCTTTTCGTTTATTTTGAATACCCATATGTTTCTAAAGACGTAAAACAATAGATTCCATGATTCAAACTTTATTATACCCAAATGGAGCGAAAACAGATTCAAATACAAATTTCAATTTTGTTTAAACAATATATCTATATAGTGTTAGCAATGATGTGAAATATATGCTGCTTTATATTGTCCTTTTTTTTCTTTCGTTGGTTGTGGGACTATTAGTTTTTGATAGTTTAAGAGAGAGACATAAAGAGTATTAATGGAATAGATGATACCAAACAACAAACAACAAATAAAATTTACTTAAATTTGATCTTTTGAAAATCTTGGAAACACATCCGTTCCAACCACTGTCGTTCTTAAGGCTCTCAAGAAAAAAAAAAAAAAAAAAAAAAACTATTTTCACAATTTGCCAAGGAATATTCCTATTCATGCTTGATGCCAATTTATGATGTGTGTATGGTTGCTTGAATCAGCGTTACACAATTTTTAGAGTCGTTTAAATGCAAAAATTTCAAGCGAAACAAAGAGACAATTTGAGCGAGAGAGATTGAGGATAAATTTTGCTCCCGTGCATAGAGAGAGTTTTCTATCAATTTTTTTTTTCTTCTCTATTATATTAGTATTTTTTTTTTAAATTATCAGGTTGTTGTCATTGTTTTAGTTCTAATTTATATATAATTTTTATTTTTATTTTTATTTTTTACTTTTGTAAATTTTACACGAAATGATGGAGAGGGGAGGGAGAGAGAGTTTCATATTGGTGTTTTTGATAAGAGATATAGCAATTTTTTAGTTTACATTAATAGTTTTTTTTTTTACCTATGTTTAATGCACATTGTCTTATAATGGATTATGATTTTTTCAATATCAAATTAGTTTTTGGGTAGCCTATTAGTTAATATAAGAAATACGCTGTGTGATAATGTGTTCTTTTGATAGTCACGAATATCTGCAATATAAGACTGGTAAAATTGGGTTTCTATAGTGGATATAGTTAAAAGGTTGTTTTGAATGACTATTTATAGCCAAAAAAAAATATTTACAGTTCCTTCTTTTTATACTACATCTATGGGAACAAATATTTAAGAGAAACAATAAAAATCATTCTCTCAACCATATTCCAATCATTTCTATATAGTCAATGGGTGAATCTACTATTGAATTTTTGTGGAATTCACATGAGTCCACAAATCCAATAGTAGATCCATTGGATTTACAAAAAATAGATAGTTAAAAGATGGTTGAGAGAATTATGTATTTATTAAGGATTAAACTTTATAAATTTCTAGATTTAATTCATATAAATGATATACAGGTTTATACTCTTTAGTAATGAAATATGGTTCAAAGATTTTTTTGGACATTTTCTATTTTTGGCAGCTAATTAGTTAATAGAGTGAGGAAAATGACATTGATTACTTATAATCTTTTAAAAACTTTTCAAACAAAGTTACAACGAAAAAAACCACGCATAGCGCGGGTTATATGCTCATTTGGACAATTTATTAGAATATAGATAAGAGAATAACTTATATAGGGAAGTTGCACAAAATGTAAGTTTTGTTCAACCAATTAGAAAGTGACACCTAAGCCAAATTTACCAAACTTAAGTTAAAAAAAAAAAAAAAAAAAAAAAAAAAAGCTTAACTACACCAGATTATATCACATATGAAATAAAAAAAAGAATTGAAGTGATGGCTAGATGGCCACCCCTCCCCTACTTGGGGACCTGGGGTGGTCGGCAACCACCCCTAGGCCTAGGGGTGGCCACGCGGCCACTCCCATAAGAGGGAGTGGTAAGCGGCGATTTAACATGGTATTAAAGTCAGGGTCTGAGTTCAAATCATGTCTCCATCATTTACCTCTAATTTTAATTAAATATTACACATGATGAGCCTCATCTATTAAAATGGAATTTGAGTTCATACATGAGGAAAAGTGTTAGAATATAAATTAAATAATTAAATTCATATCTTCCTATCGGCTTAAGCTTTTGTGGCAAATGATGATTTAACATAATCAAAATAATGTGGGCTTCGAGAATTGGGTAAAACTAGGCTATGTTCCTTTTCTAAGTGATCTTACCAAACAATTAAGCAAGTGTTAAGCAAGTATAATATTATACTCCAGTGTTAGGAGCTCTCCCCTCTCTCCTCTTACTGAAGACAACCTCTCCTTTCCGGCAGCCTATGGGGGAGGGAGCTACGGTTCCCTCCTTCCCTTCCTTTTTCCTTTCTTCTCCTCTGTTTATTTCTGCTACTTTTTGCACCTCTTTGGAGGCTATATCCACCTCTTCGGAGGACTTACCTTTGTCAAGCAGATCCATCAGCCCATTCAGCCACTTGGTTTCAGCCTCCAACCATTGTCCTCAGCCCCAAATTTGCTACATTTCTGAAGATTTTGGATTTGAGTTTTAAAAAATTAGATCTATCATTTTCAGGAAGCCATATCCACAAACACACGCCTCCTTCGTGATCTTGGGTCCCTCCGCTTCCTGCCGGCGTTGACTGCATCATCGTCAGGCCACCACAAGACGGTACGTGGTCCCCACACACCCGAGAGTTGATCTTACTTGCAGGAGAGTGAACGCCACGCGCCGCCGTGCAGCGTCTTCCTCCGCCCCTCCTCTCGGTTGTTGGCTACTTCAGCCACTGATGTTGCTGTTTTGTCATTGTTTTTTCCTACTTTATGTCTTATTGTTCTGTTTGTATTTATTTTTTTCTGTTATGGTGTGGTTGTCTGTCGATGTCCCATATTTGGCCTTTTGCATCGCAAGTTCTGTTCTGCTTGCAAAGATTTCTTCGGATTTCTTTGTTTTGCCTTTAATAGCAGCCCTTTGTGGCTGCATTGGTACTTTTCTAGGGCTGGGTCATTTTTTTGACCCATTCCCTCCTGTTACCTTGCTTGGTTTTCAATTCTCTTATTTCTGCTTTGCTATTAGGTTTGGTTTTGGTTGTTGTTTGGGTTGGCCACCTTCCTTGTAATTCACCGCTCCCTTTTCCCTTATTTGCTTAAAAAAAAAAAGAAAAAAAAGCAAGTGTTAACAAAGTAAGAATGTCACCAAACAAAAAGTGTATGATTGTGTTTGTGTAAGCGATTGAGTATAGTGAGAAAGAACTTACAGTCTCGGCAGTGTCAAGAACATTAATGCCACGCTCAATTCATGGATCGGGATCCCAGCAATAGTTGGTAAATTGCACATTAAATTTTAAAAAAAATCCATTGAATCTCATATACGGATCTAAAAGCTACCATGTGTCTTATTAATTAAAAAAAATAAAATATTATTTAAATTTTTTTAAAAAAATATATAAAACAAAATAATAATAAAAATATATGAGTTGACCAGTTACGCCACCTGAGAAATGGCCCTAGGGGGTAGTTCGGCCACCCCGAACCACCCCCTAGGGCCGTGGGATGGCCAAACCCAAAAAAAAGTTGATTTTTGCTTTCGCCCTTTTCCCTTCTCATCTTCTTCTTGATGACACTTCCAAATTTGTCGGCTTTGGTTGCTCTGTAAGAATTCAATATATATTAAATGCTAATTAACAATAACATTAGCAGCGGAAATAGTTTAATATATATGTACCTCCGGCCATTGCTTTGCTTAAGTGACTTGAAGAACAACTCCACAGCAACCAAACTAAAAACTAAAAATATTGAGAGGTTCTTCTGACCTATGCCTACCAGTGAGTGTCAATTGATGGAATACACAGGCTTTATTTATAGGTAGGTCAGGGGACCCTTAATTAGAGCTGTTACCTCAATTAGAGCTGTTACCTTAATTATTCCTCCCATCAAGGAATAAAAAATCAATCAATACAGCTAATTGATTCCACAAACATTAAATCATTAATTAAATCAAATACTTGTTCCACAAGAATTAAATCAGTGATTTAATTCAGAATATTTGATTGAAATCAAATACTTGTTCCACAAGAATTAAATCAGTCATTTAATTCATAATATTTGATTTACATAATAAGCTTCAAATTGGAATAGAATATTGAACACCGTAATTTTATAATTACAATAATATATGTGACATAAGGGACATACTTAAATGGAATTTCTTACATTCTCCCACTTGGCCCTTATGACACATAAATTCCTTATGGTGTTCAGTTCTATGATTTGGCCAATACTTTATCTATTCCAACCATTCATGGAATCCTCCCACTCATTCAAGGAATACTACACACGAATCATGGCGGTAAAGCTTTTATGTAATAAGCCGTCCCTTCCATGTATCACGATGTCTAATACCTCCCTAAATGAGTACTTTATGGATAATGTACTTAATGAACGAACTTCCTATAAGTCATTCGGGTCCAAACTTAATTTTATCCTCATGGATAAGATAATAAATGTGCACAAAACTTTATTAAAATAACATGATGTCTATAGACTAAATAGAAAGAACTAAGTACAAAATGAATCAATGAGCCCCATATGCTCCACATGACTTTTAAACTGCTTTACCGGTAAACATTTAGTCATGGGATCCGCAATCATCAGTTCAGTACTAATATGCTCAATGATTACTTCATTCCTTTTAATGTTCTCTCTCACACGAAGGTACTTGATGTCGATATGCTTACTTCTGCTTCCACTTTTATTATTCTTAGAAAAGAAAATGGCAGCACGATTATCGCAGAAGATCTTGATTGGTCTCGCTATAGAATCGACAACCTTGAGACCACTAACAAAATTTCTCAACCATAATGCCTGTGTAGTGGCTTCATAGCATGCAATAAATTCTGCTTCCATTGTAGATGTAGCAATTATAGTCTGCTTGCTGCTTCTCCAAGATATATCTCCTCCAGCAAGAAGAAAGATATATCCTGAAGTAGACTTCCTGCTATCCACACATCCAGCAAAATTTGAATCTGAATATCCAACCACCTCCAAATGGTCAGTGTGTCTATATGTCAGACTGTAGTCCTTGATTCCTTGCAAATACCGCATCACTTTCTTTGCAGCTTTCCAATGTTCCAATCCTGGGTTGCTTTGATATCGACCCAGCATTCCAACTGCCATTGCAATGTCAGGTCTAGTACAGACCTGTGCATATAATAGGCTGCCAACTGCAGATGCATATGGAATATTTTTCATCTGTTCTTGTTCCAATGCATTCTGGGGACACTGATTATTGCTGAATTTATCCCCTTTAATGATAGGTGCTACAGAAGTTGAACAGTTCTTCATTCTGAATCTCTCTAAAACCTTTTCAATGTAAGCCTTCTGAGACAATTTTAATATTCTTTGATTTCTGTCTCTGTGAATCTCTATGCCAATGACATATGAGGCTTCACCCAAATCTTTCATTTCAAAGTTTTGAGAGAGGAACTGTTTGCTTTCTTGTAGCAAACCTAAATCATTAGTTGCAAGCAAAATATCATCTACATATAGGACTAAGAAAATAACTTTGCTCCCACTGACCTTAAGGTATATGCACTGATCAACAAAGTTCTCAACAAAACCATATGAGGTAATAACTTTGTGAAATTTGATATACCATTGGCGGGAGGCTTGTTTTAGCCCATAAATAGATTTCTTTAATTTGCAAGCCTTCTGACTGTTATCATCAAATCCTTCAGGTTGTTTCATGTATACCTCTTCTTCAAGATCCCCATTTAAAAAGGCTGTTTTCACATCCATTTGATGTAGCTCTAGATCAAAGTGAGCTACTAATGCCATGATTATTCTAAATGAATCCTTCTTTGATACTGGAGAGAAGGTTTCATGATAATCAATGCCTTCCTTCTGAGTAAATCCCTTGGCCACAAGTCTAGCTTTATACCGTTCAACTTTACCAGAAGCATCTGTTTTGGTTTTGTAAACCCATTTGCAGCCTACGGCTACAGCTCCCTCTGGTAAGTCAACGAGATCCCAGACTTGATTTTTAGCCATGGATTCCATCTCTTCCTTCATGGCATTGAACCAAAATGTGGAGTTATCTCCACTCATGGCTTGTGAAAATGATTTTGGATCATCTTTAGGCCCAATGTCAAAATCAGACTCTTGGAGGTATACAACATAATCACTAGGGATTGCTGGTCTACATATTCTAGAGGATCTTCTTAATCCTACTTCCTCCCCATTTGGAGGAGGTTGAGTAGGCTCATTCAGAACCTGTTCCTCAGGAGTTGGCTGTTCTGAAATTGATTGTGATTCAAGGAAATCATTTTGATTTTCCCTAAGCACAATCAAACGTCCTTTCATGTGAAGGAGTTTCAGTCAACTCTCGTGCTTCCTCTAATTCAACCATTTGAGGATGAGCACTCCCACAAGGTTCAGTATCCTCTATAAATTTTGCATTTATAGACTCAACAATTCTAGGACTATGCGAAGGACAGTAAAACCTAAATCCCTTGGAGTTAACTGCATAGCCCATAAAAAATCCGCTGGTTGTCCTTGGGTCTAATTTCTTTAGACTTGGATTGTAAATCCTTACTTCAGCAGGACAACCCCATATGTGTAAATGATTTAAACTTGGTTTCCACCCATTCCATAATTCAAAAGGTGTCTTGGGGACAGCCTTGGATGGAACCCTGTTTAAAACATACACAGCAGTTTTTAAGGCTTCACTCCATAAAAATAAAGGGAGATGGGAATTACTCAGCATGCTCCTAACCATGTCCATAAGTGTACGATTCCTTCTTTCTGCTACACCATTTTGTTGTGGTGTGCCAGGCATCGTGTATTGAGCCACAATACCTTCCTCTTCAAGGAATTTCGCAAATGGACCTATCATTTGTCCATTTTCTGTGTACCTACCATAGTACTCTCCGCCTCTATCAGATCTTACGATCTTGATTTTCTTTTCCTTTTGTTTCTCTACTTCTACCTTATAGGTCTGAAAAGCATTTAATGCTTCAGCCTTATCATTTAGAAGATAGAGATACATAAACCTTGTATGGTCATCAATGAAAGATATGAAATATCTTTGACCATTTAGGCAGGGAGTAGGAAAAGGTCCACAGATATCAGTGTGTATGATCTCAAGAATCTCAGAACTCCTTTTGGCACCTTTAGTGGTCTTAGTGGTTTGCTTTCCCTTTATGCAATCCACACAAGTACCAAGGTTTGTAAAATCAAGAGTTTTTAAAACTCCATCATTCACTAACCTTTTGATTCTCTCAATGGAGATATGTCCTAATCTCTTGTGCCATAACAAAGCGGAGTTTTGATCCATTAGACTCCTCTTTATGCCAACATCAGTATGCAATGATAAATAATTGTTTTCAAAATTGGGATCTAGATCAATTTTGAATAAACCATCAATTTTTATTCCACCACCAATCAATTGTTCACCTTTAAAAATACTAAAAGTTGAATTGATAAACCAAAATCCAAAACCCACAGCATCCAATTTGGAAACTGAAATTAAATTTCTAGAAAATTCTGGAATAAAAAATACATTTTCAAGGTCTAAAACATATCCAGATTTCAAAATTATTCTAAAGGTCCCAACAACTTCTACTTGTGAAAATAGTTTGTTTCCTGAATAAACACGTTGTTCATTGCTTGCTGGCTTCCTTGTTGTGAGAAAACCCTGCATTGAGTTGACAATATGGATTGTAGAACCCGAATCAATCCACCATGTATTATTAGGAGCCTCAACAAAAAAAAGATTCATGACACACTAGAGATATAAGATTACCTTTTCTTTCGAGCCACTTTATATATTTTTGGCAATCTTTCTTCATATGCCCTTCTTTCTTGCAAAAGTAACAAGTATCCTTCTTGCCAATTTTCTTGATTGGCAACTTGTTCTCCCTTTTGAAGTTTTGGGCATGCTTGCCTCTCTTGATCTTTCCCTTTGCATGAATAGCCATGTGAACACCTTCTGGCTTCTCATGCTTTAACCTCTCTTCCTCTTGAACACACATGGTCAGAAGTTCATTTACTGACCATTTATCTTTATGTGTGTTAAAGGATATTTTAAAAGGAACATACTCAGAGGGAAGAGAGTTCAAAATGAAATGCACCAAGAATGACTCAGATATGTCAATCTCTAGGGACTTGAGTTAAGCTGCCATGTCCCTCATTTCCATAATGTGCTCACGCACACTTCTGGAATTATCAAAGGACTT
>NC_081544.1:25702944-25710737 GCF_901000735.1 Corylus avellana
ATCGAAACAAAAACAAAATATCAACAACAGACATATTAAAAACTAGACTAAGCAAATATGGCCTGGAAAAGGCTTTGATACCACATGTAAGATATTGAATATATATAAATGCTAATTAACAATATAATTAGCAGCGGAAATTTGATATATATATGTATATGTACCTCCAGCCATTGCTTTGCTCAAGCAGCTTGAAGAACGACTCCACAGCAATCAAACTAAAACTAAACAATTTTATTGAGAGGTTCTTCTGACCTATGCCTACTAGTGAGTGCCAATTGATGGAATACACAGGCCTTATTTATAGGTAGGTCAGGGGACCCTCAATTAGAGCTGTTACCTTAATTATTCCTCCCATCAAGGAATAAAAAATCAATCAATACAGCTAATTGATTCCACAAACATTAAATCATTAATTAAATCAAATACTTGTTCCACAAGAATTAAATCAGTGATTTAATTCAGAATATTTGATTGAAATCAAATACTTGTTCCACAAGAATTAAATCAGTCATTTAATTCATAATATTTGATTTACATAATAAGCTTCAAATTGGAATAGAATATTGAACACCGTAATTTTATAATTACAATAATATATGTGACATAAGGGACATACTTAAATGGAATTTCTTACATGCTCTGCTTCTGATTCTGTCACCTCTTTTCCTGAATGGATGGTGTGGAGTTTGGCCGAGAGGAGGACCGAGACTAGAGACAGAGCAGCAGAGTTGAAGCTTGTCTTGGAGCTCAATTGGTCGCTCATGGACCTGGTATGAAGGGTTGGGACGTGTGAAATTTCTGGTTTTGACGGTTCTTCTTGAATTTGGTGATCTGGGTTTGCTTCAAAACTTGATGAATTCGACGGATTCGGTACTTTCTTGAAGATTTCGTGCTCGAACCAGCAAGAATCAAAGAGCTTCATGACTTGCACAACGTCCATTAATGGCGGCCGTGAAAGACAGCTTCCTAACTGGGATTTGGCCTTCCCGCCCCCTATGGCCACGGGGTTGGCTTCGAACACGTCCAACTGGCCCTTAGATGGCCGAAGTCACTCCATGGCTTAGCTAGGGTGGTCGGCCGCCTCCCACGTCAAAAATGGGTTGGCCAGCCATTCCATATTTGTTTCTTATTTTATTTTATTATTTTGTTTTTTTTTTCAATTTAAATAATAATTTATTATTTTTTTATTAGTAGGACATGTGGCTACTTGTAGACCCTTAGATGACATTAAAGGGTCAGGATTTCAAAAATATTTGATGGCAATTTTTCCCCATTGCTGGGGATCCCAATCCCAATTTCATAACTTAGCATTTCACAAGCTTCTTTCTCTATGTTTAGCTCCCCGAACGTCATTTGAAACATTAAGGTGTTGTTTGGTAACATTGTTCATGAGCTGATGACAAAAAAATAATAATAAAGTAATGGTTAGTATAGAAAAGTGAAAAAGTTTTGTTTTGTAGTAATTTTTTTTATTTAAATAGTAGTAAAAAGTAAATAATATGATATAAAAAATAAAAATGTTTTGATTTTTTTTTTAAAAAAAAAAAAGACAAAAAAAGAAAGAAAAAAGGTGAATAGTATTTTGAGGTGGGAGGGTGTTTAATAAACCCCTTTAACTGCATTTGTAATATGAAAAATTGCCCAGCAAATCTTGGGTTAAGAAAAAAATACCAGTAATTAGACCAGAACTTATCGAAATAAAATAATTAAAAAGGGAAAAATATTATTTAGCCCCCCAAACTACCGGTCATTTCCATTTTAGCTCCCTAATGTTTAAAAAGTGATAAACTAGCCTTACAAACTATCAAACAGTTGCAATTTGGCCAATCCATTAGTTAACACCGTCAAATTAGATGGAAAATGCAAAACATCGTTTTTTGAGGTTAAGTTACTAAAATGCCCATAGGCCATGGGGGTGGCCGCTGAGCCACCCATAGGCCATGAGGGTGGCTGGCGAGCCACCCCCAGGTTGTGGGGGTGGCTGGGCGGCCACCCCTAGACCCTTTTTTTTTTAG
Source organism: Corylus avellana (assembly GCF_901000735.1). NCBI lineage: Eukaryota > Viridiplantae > Streptophyta > Magnoliopsida > Fagales > Betulaceae > Corylus > Corylus avellana. The sequence goes on from NC_081544.1 coordinate 25,704,963, forward strand.
TTTTTTTTTTCCTTCCCCTCAAAAGGACGTCGTTTTGGGGGACATTTTTTAAATTGATATTTTTTTTCAAAATAGCATTTTAGTAATTTAACATTGTCAAAACAACGTAGTTTTGAATTTTTCATCTTATTTGAGGATAATGACTAACGAAGTGACCAAATTACAATTGTTTGATAGTTTAGGGGGCTAAAACTAAAATGACTTATTTATATTTTTCCCATACAAAAACAGAAGTAACATTTCTAAAAACCAATTGAGAAATGGGAATAACAAAAAAAGGAAGGATTTACATAAAACAAAAAAAGGAAGTATTACCCATAAGATAAAACAAAAAAGGAAGGATTTGCAGTTCCAAAAGTGATTTCTCTAATAGAGAGGTCAAAGTCTCCGAGCGTCTTGTTCTGCATCGCACTCTTCTCGCCGAGTTTGGCGCAAATGCGGGTCTTCCTGGCGGGTGTTTGTTATGAGAGGAGGTATTGGAAAGTGAGAAGGAGTCTTGCATGCTGGATTCATTAGTTAGAGTCTTTTAATTAAGATATAGCATCCTTAGGTTTATGCTTTGCTTTATCTTATTATTAGTTGGAGTCTTTTTATTTAAATTGAGTTAGGATATGCATTGCATTAGATAATAGTGCAGCACTTATCAAGTTATCTTGTTTCAAATCTTAGGTTATCTTTATTAGTTTAAATTACAAATAATCCTCACTGGATTGAATTCCACGTGAATGAGTAAGTGTCATTGTAGGAGTTGAATTCTAAGTTCTAGAACTCAATTCCAAGAAGATTTAATTTCCTCTATTTAAAGAGGAGATATTTTAATAAGAAGGCATGCAAATTATATTCTCAAACTCTATTGTTTGAAAGAGGCCCAGGAACCTCCAATTTCCTACGCTAATTTTCCCAAGTTAGCACCATAGGTAAGAATAAGAAGCAAGATCCTGCTTCTTATCCTGTCGAAGCTCGAGTTACTCGGTCAGTTACGCAATCACGTAACAGCGTTCTAGTTCTGACATGGTGGCGCGTTGGAGAGAGGGTGCGAATGGAGTAGAGGAAACTGGAAAGCAGGGACTATAGTCTACAGAGAAGAAGGAGCTGGAGGGTGATGAGGTCGAGGAGGCCATTGGATAAAAAATAAAAGGAAAAGTCCATGATAATCTTTTTCCTAAATTTTTAATTGAGACAATTTCCTCTCAAACTACTAAAAATTGTCAATATTCCCATAATAATGAAATTATTCTTAATAAAATTTAAATTAAAGGAGTGAAAATTATATATATATATATAGGCATTTTATCTTAATGACAAAAATTTAGGGTCATTTTTATCTTTTTGATGACTTTAAGGGACATTGTCAATTTTTTGATAGTTTGGAAGAGACATTGTTCAAATTGAAAGTTTAGAAAGAATATTATCAATTTGATAGTAGTTTGAATAAGGTAATATGAAATTTTCTCAAAATAAAAATAATGGTTTTATCGCATGGGAGCCGTTTGAATTCAATCTCTAAGCACAGTGGCTCAAAAAAATAAAAATAATGCTATTTTTTAACTTTATTTATCACACATATGTAACACGAGTATGACATATGTGTAATCATCAATATGATCAATGAGTGTAAAGATTAATAGCATTACTATAAAAAATAAATAAAAAAAGTCTGGGTTTTTTTTTTTTTTTTTTGGTGAGTACAATAAACAAAGCAAACAAACAACATAAAGGAAATACAAATAATAACTAAGAAAACAACTAAGAAAACGACAATAGAACAGGAGGATCCTTCCCACTAGTAATAGGAACTGGGATTGGAGGGGAGGGGTAACAGTGAATGCAACCAAAAAAAGATCTAGTTGTGGCCCAATGTGCCGCATAATGGGCGCAGAAATTTGCACTTTCGTTGACCTTTCTATCTTCCCAAAGGAAAAATGTTGGGATAGAGTCAAGAGTATTTGAGATAACAGAGGAGAAACACCAATCCTGAGAAATACTGGGATATAAAGGCAAGATAAGAACTTGAGAATCATCTTCAAGAATAAATTTACCAATATGAAGCAAAGATGCTAATGACATTGCCAACTGAGCAACAAGAGCTTCCCCATAATTGGGAAGACAAGCAGGGCTAACTTGAAAAATCATCCAAATAATAGTGCCTTTATTATCTCGGCAAACCATTGCTTGAACAAAGAAATAGTTTCTAATGGCCGTATCAAAATTAATCTTATACCACTCATCATAGGGGGGAGTCCAGGATTCTTTCGCAATAGAAGACTATTGTTATTATGCACAGTAATGATGAATAGTACATAAACGAAAAGAGAGAGTAAGAGAAAATCGAGACACAGATTTACGTAGTTCGGCAATGTGCCTATGTTCACAGGAGAGTGCGACTATATTTCATTATTCAATGATTTAGGATTACAACATAACATACTTATAGGAAAACCCTAATTGTACGGACGTATTTTGAAAACCCCAAAATACCACGTATTATATATTGTGACACCCTATAAATTCTATAGATTTAAAATAGAATTTTACAGCATTTTTTTTTTATGTGTATTATAAGTGCTATTATTATTACTTATCTATTAAGTAAATATTTATAGATAAATAATAATAATTATATATATATAAGGGCTCCAATAACTGGTGAGGGGATTTTCTTTTTCCTTTAACTGAATTAAAATAAAATAAAATAAAATAAAATAAATAAAAAAAAATCACTTTCTTCTTGGTCTGCAAGAAAAGAATTACTAACGTGTCATTCTACCATTTCCTCCACTGACACTTGTAATTCATGCACTTCCAATTGAATCAACGAAAGCCACCTAAGCTACCATACTCTCTTCTCTTCTTGGGTACCAATATATATAACTCAAAGGTTCTCCTTATTTCCTCACGTCCTGTTCTAAGCTAAGAAGAAACCGCCTCAAGTTTTCTTTTTCCCTCAACTCCAGTAATCATTTCCCTCATTTTAATTTCTTCGATATGTCAATTCTGTGAGCAAGTTAGTGGAAATTTGAATATTTTCACATTCCTTTACTTCTCTTGGATTTTCTGCGCTAAGTAATGATGCTTTTGATTGCAATGTTTACAAAATGAATCAATTTCTGTACAATTTTCAAGCTGTGATTGTAAGAAGCTTCCATTTCTGATGGCTTTTTATTTTTTCTCTGTGTGTTATCTTGGTGCTTAGTTCCTTTTGCTGATTTCTCTGTAAATTCAAAAGTTGAAATAGAGCATTGTACGAGTAAAATTTAAATTGCTACTTTTAATTTTCCTTTGTGACTAAGAATTGCTTTTGTTTCCTTGTTCTATTTTCGCCAATATCATGAAAATCAGTCGATTGGGTATGGGTAAATTTCTGAGTTCCATGATTTTGTCGTTTTGACAAGGAGATTAAGGTTTAGTTAGTATAAAGATCCTGTTATCTGAGTTCAGTTTTGATGGACTTATGTTGTTCTCAGTTTAGATTTGTTTGGAAATGTTTTTTTTTTTTTTTGGGTTCAATTAATACTAGGTGTTAACAAATACTTATGTATTCATGCATTTCATGTTTTGGGCTTTCTGGTTCTGTTACGTTGCCATAAATTTTCATGGGTTTGGTAGGCTTGGAACTTGAGTTGACCTTCATTGTTGGTATGAAAATCAGTCGAGTAAATTTCTGAGTTCCATGGTTTTGTCGTTTTGACAAGGAGATTAAGGTTTAGTTAGTATAAAGATCATGTTATCTGAGTTTAGTTTTGATGGACTTATGTTGTTCTCAGTTTAGGATTTTTTTTTTTTTGGGTGTTAACAAATACTTATGTATTCATGCATTTCATGTTTTGGGCTTTCTGAGTTCTGTTACGTTGCCATAAATTTTTATGGGTTTGGTAGGCTTGGAACTTGAGTTGACCTTCATTGTTGGTATGGTTTCTTTTGTTAGTTTCTTTATCTTTAGATTGAGATTCCAATAGCCTTTTTGGGATATATATATATATATATGTGTGTGTGTGGTACCTTTATTTAAATTTTAGATTAAAATTTCATAATAGTCCTCTAAGTTTACCTTTGCAATTTACTTAGGTAGAAGGACAACTCAACACAAATTATCACCGGATAAAGGTAAGGGGACACAACACCAAAAACCCCAACAGATTTCACTATAAATCTTTGGGAGAAAAAAAAAAATGTTGGGGATTTTATAAAGAATCTACTTACATGATTTTCAATTGCACTTCCTTTCATATTTTTAATGCAAAGTTTTATTCAATCATATGACATGGTTTAAGAATTTTACGTATTACAAATACTTTATTTTTTAAGAGTTATACATGAATGTGATTATGAATGAAAAGAGCTCACAAAGTTTCATAGTATATTATACCATTATAGAAGAGCTTAAAAGATCATATGAACTGTTACATGTGCATTCATGTTTATAAATGTTTAAGCCCGAGGCACTGCTATAGTAACGATCGGTACCGAATCGCATGGGTAGTATGGCAAGCACACTGAAGGACGGTTACTAGAAGGTGTGTGCTACCGGCCGGGTGGCCTTAACCTAGGGGAAGTTTCTAACCCGGTAGCTCTCCCTTGTGATGATAGGATGAGCCTAGAGGTCCTAGGGGACAACCAAGCCAATGTGCACCGCTCATGGTAAAATTGCGGCCATGGGTCAAAGGGTAAAACAATTATTTTAAAAGAAAAGTAAAAGAAAGTGCATACTCATTTTGCAACTATCATGCTTTATTTGTTAATTATGTTATTCTGCATAAATTGTTGTTGTGCATGACAAAGAATATGATATAAAAATTTGCATAGCATGATTTATAGCATCTCGGTGTTGTGGCTACTTACTGAGTTGTCGAACTTACTCATTTTCCCTTTAAATTTTTCATATAGCACTTTACATAACAATATTAAGGACGGGGCTTCCAGTGGGTGTCCTTGTACTTAAGGACTCGGTCATCTAGCTCTACAACTGGGACACGTGGACTTGCTGTTTCGCAAAGCCGTAGAGCCTGGGATTCCAATAGATTACTTGGGTCAAGCCTATACTGTGCAGACTGCATAATTTTGATATTTTGTATATAGGAGGAGGACTTTGACGCATGGGAAGGTTATAACCTTCCTATAATAATCACTTTTGGTTTATACCTTCTAGCAGGGCTTGTAATGTTTATTTTTGGATTCCCAGATTATATGTATACAAGATGTTATAAATGTTTATATTAAGGTTATAATTTTATAACTTGCCTTCTATCTTTCCGTTTACTTATGTATGTTTAATAGTAATATAGTAATAATAATAATTATTATTATATTTCCTTAATTGTTGCGAGTTCTTTTAAGTTCGCGTTTCCCCTATTCATTAAACTGGGGCGTGACATATAGTGGGGGCAACGCGACAACCTATTCGTCCTCAGGCCCACATAAACTTAATTATGCCCAATGGCTACTAGTTTTCGCTTTGCTCTAACAATTGGTCAACCATACTAGTATTTTAGTATTACTCTTTATGCCTGAGAGAATATGAGTCGCTTGTTTCAACAAAGACTATTTTTGCCGCGCATGAAAATGCTCTAAAGCAATTTTATCAATATAATCAAAGACAATTCGAGCATCAACAATTTTGCCATCCTAAAAGGCTTTGTTTCGGTAGAACCATAAGAGAACGCACATCACTGAAGAAAAAAATTGAAATTTATGATGCTTAGTAGGTGGTATGGCAAGAGACGACCCAAGTGAAATAATCCCATTTATCCAATCAACCATATTTGAGAAATTCATGGC
>NC_081544.1:25710862-25744684 GCF_901000735.1 Corylus avellana
TTTCCCATTTCGTAAACACGCGGAGGGTCACATTCCAAGTACGAAGCGAAGCTCACACGGTCACACCCACACAGGCGCACAGACAGACTGTCTCACGCTCGCAGGGATTGAATTCAAACGGCTGCGTCGCGATAAGGCCATTTTTTAACCGGTGGTTATGGCCTCCTCGACCACACCCTCCACCTCCTTCTCTGCAGTCCCTGCTTTCCTCTACTCCATTCGCACCCTCTCTCCAACGCGCCACCATGTCGGAACTAGAACGCCCGCCAGGAAGACCCGCATTTGCGCCAAACTCGGTGAGAAGAGCGCGTTGCAGTTCAAGAAGCTCGGAAACTCTGACCTCTCTATTAGCGAAATCACTTTTGGAACTGTAAGAATCCTTCCTTTTTTTTCTTTTTTTGTTTTATGTTATGGGCCGGTAAGGTAATACTCCGTACTTGTTTATTCCCAATTCTCAATTGGTTTTTAGAAATGTAACTTCTGCTTTTGTAAATTTTATTTCAATTAGTGCTGGTCTAATTACTGGTATTGTTTTTCTTAACCCAAGATATGTTGGGCTATTTTTCATGTTACAAATGTATTTAATGTTTCAGATGACATTCGGGGAGCAAAACACAGAGAAAGAAGCTCATGAAATGCTAAGTTATGCGGTTGAGCGTGGCATTAATGCTCTTGACACTGCCGAGGCTGTAAGTTCTTTCTCACAACTTAATCACTAACACATACACGATCATACGCTTTTTGTTTGGTGACATTCCAATTTTGTTGTTTTGCAGTACCCAATTCCAATGAGGAAGGAGACACAAGGAAAAACTGATCTCTACATTGGTAGCTGGCTCAAGTCTCAACCTCGTGAAAAGGTATTTGTTTTTCACGCATGATTGCCTCATATTCTTTTTTGGGTTCTATATAATTCTTTTTTTATTCCACCATATCTAATTTTCTTTGAAATTAAGCTTTATGGTCGAATTCTTATCTTGATGACGAAAGCTGGGATTCGTGTTATATTATGCATAAAAATGATTTTTTTGTGAAGTTGACATTGCAATGTTAATCATGAAAGCAAGAACTAAGAATCTGTAGCAATTTTTATCTTTTGGGTATTACCTGTAATGGATAGGTTATTTTGGCCACAAAAGTATGCGGTTATTCAGAACGGTCAAGTTATCTACGAGACAATGCGAAGGTTTTGCGGGTCGATGCTGAAAATATTAGAGAAAGCGTGGAGAAAAGCCTTAAGCGCCTTGGCACTGATTACATTGATTTGTTGCAAATTCATTGGTATGTTTAGTTTTCCTTGGAACATAGAAGTGTGCACGCTATATTCTTGTTGTGATTTGTCATTTTCAGCTGATGTATGTGAACTCTACATGCTTTAATATATGACTGCAAGATTTTTGCAATTGCAGTGCTTTTCTGTTTGTTTTGGTTTCACCAGTTTGGTGTATGATGTATCAAACACCATCTATTCATGTGAATTTTCGCAATCATCTATCAGCTTGATGCTCTTTGCTTATATTATGGTAGATGACTAGAAAAGTTTATTTATGCTTAGATCCTAATCATCTCTCCACTGGGTGCTCTTTGTTTATATTAGTGCATCCTTTATTATCCAATTATTTGAGGGATCAGTCCTATTATACCTGCTGTTTGCTTTTCAGAAGGAAAATTGAATAAAAGTTGTTTTAAGTTGTGGTTTCTGAGGACACAGCATTCTGTTACAATCCAGGCCTGATCGTTATGTGGCATTGTTTGGTGAGTTTTCATATGATCCTTCAAAATGGAGGCCAAGTGTGCCATTTGTGGAGCAACTGAAGGCTTGTAAAGAACTTATTGATGAAGGAAAGGTAACAAATTGAAGTTAACCTTCTGTTCAGGCTTTTCATACCCGTTTATGTTGTATCCTTCTAAACAGTTAGGGGGCTATATTATTAAAACTCCAAATCTATTGTGTAGTGACATTGGATAAATAGCATGTTATTATAGTGTCTTGAGTTTGCTTCTTCTGACAATTGCACACAAAGACAATGTAATAGCTGTTTTGGAATTTGGATATGCACTTGTAACTGAAAGAAGTAATGAAATTTAAAAGCTGGTACTATTGGATTGTTTTTCAAATAACTGGAGTATTACCATTATTCTTGAATAATTCTCTTGCTGCTGGTTCTTTCGAACCTATTTAGGTACGCTACATTGGTGTTTCCAATGAGACTTCATATGGAGTGATGGAGTTTGTGCATGTAGCAAAAGTTGAAGGACTACCGAAGATTGTCAGTATTCAAAACAGCTACAGTCTCCTAGTTAGATGTCGTTTTGAAGGTTAGTTCATTTTGTGCACTATCTTCATATTAGTTATTAGAGGAAATCAAAATTTTTTGGTTGGTGTATGCAAATCGTGAATAAAAGATAGCTTATCTTACCATGTTGGCTCCCATATGTATTGGAGCAAACAATTCTGTCAAAGTGGTTGCTATTGCCAAGAATTTATTCAACGTGGTAGCTGATGCTGGTTGAAGCACTGGAGCCTCTCCTTGTTTTCTCATGAAGGAGCTAGGAGCTTGCTTGCTTGATTTAGGCTGTGAAATTGTAATATTTCCTAACACTGAGGCTTCCTGATATGTGACATTAGAGATGAAACATAGATAGGCCTGTCAGCATCGTTTAGTTACAGTTTGATGTTATGTTTTAGTAGTTCACTCTCATTGGAATATATTTAGGGAGAAGCTGACAATTTGGCTATTTTTTACTCTAGTTATTGATATCTCATGCTGATTTTACCACGGACATAGTGGGGGGGGGGGGGATTGAATTTTAATTTGCCGACAAAGATTTATATTTGTATGGATGACAATCCAAGGTGGTAAGCCGGGCTGGCTACTGATTGGATTTTGATCCCGGTTATACCCATTTCTGCTCCACTAATTGGACTTTAAAGCTGAGATTTACTGGTAAGGATGGATAGTTATGCCCTCAACATTTGTCCATCAGCTGACTTTGTTAAGTAATTTTTTATTACTAGTTGATATTATTTATGTACCATATTTTACTCCAAATTGCATTATCTACATTACCTAGGGTACTCTTCAATAATCTTGCATTAATATCTGCGGTCACAACAATCAAGGGACAAAACATGAGCTCAAACTATTGATTGAAAGGTAACCAAACTCTAAGAAGATAACAGGTTACTCCTCTTAACAGCTAAGGTAAGGAATGAAACAATATCTTGTATTGTGGAAATTTTAGGATAACATGATCAATCATGCAATATAAATCATTTCACTCCAGATTTGGTTATGTTAGCCTCTTAACTGAGAAGTTCGTCTGTCCACTTGATTCTCTGCAGTTGATCTTGTTGAAGTTTGCCACCCGAACAATTGCAATATTGGTTTACTGGCTTATTCTCCATTGGGCGGCGGATCACTTTCAGGAAAATATATAGATATCAATTCCGAGGCTGCAAAAAAAGGAAGACTGAACCTCTTCCCTGGCTACATGGAAAGATATAACAAGTCAATTGCCAAGGTACGTTAGTCACTCTTTTGTTACATATGGTACATATAGATATCATGTAGAAACAGCATGGTAATAACACTGATATTCAATTCACACCAAATAGTGTGCACAGGAAAATGAAATGTACTTGTTATTGTGAAAGTACTTCAATATGTCACATAACCTTGCGGTTAAGTTTTTTTTTTTTTTTTTTTTTTTTTTCTCTGTTTTCAATTGAAAAGGGGTTAAAAGCAAATGGCTGAATCAGGACTTTGGAGTTTTTGAAAGTTGTTGCTTTTGCTTTCCTTGTTATTTAGCTTTGAGCTCTAGATCCATTAAGAAACCTAATTTCACAGCCAACTGAATGCTGGTGTTCTTGATGTTACAACTGAATTTCAGGAAGCAACAATAGAATATCTTGAGTTGGCCAAGAAGCATGGCCTAACTCCAGTTCAGCTGGCACTTGGTTTTGCACGAGACCGCCCATTTATGACGAGTTCAATCATTGGTGCAACCTCTGTCGAACAACTAAAGGAAGACATTGATGCTTTTCTGACAACTGAGCGGCCTTTGCCACCAGAAGTAATGGCAGATATTGAATATATTTTCAAGAGATACAAAGATCCTGCCATCCTTTGAGAGCCACAGCATAGAGGTGTATTATATCATTTTGTCATTTTTTTCCGGTGTAATAATATATGTGCCTGCTGCATCTTATTAGTAAAAGAAATGTCATGAAAGAATATCCCATCTTTTACATGGGGATTTTGATTGTGCAAAAAGCATCTTAGCATTACCTAAAAAAGGCTTTATTCCCAGTCATTTTGGGAGATTGTATTTTCACTTTTTCCACTGTGTTGATAATTTTGTTTTTATGTATTAAAATATGATAGGACTTCTCTTCACCTAATCAAAAGCTTCCATTTCTGTATTTTTGGACTTGACATGATTCTAAAACTTTTATTTGATTTTCTTCAAATAACTAAAATGCCTGAACAATCATATCTAATATATCTAATAGTATTGCAACACGTGTACACATTGCGCAATCGTTTTCTCCAACGTCAATCACATGCCGAAATAAATTCACCATGTTGTTATAGGCATATCAACATATTACTAAATTTGAATTTAAGGGTATAAACAAATCAAGCTTAGGCGAGTCTTGCTTGTTTGAGCTTGGCTTGTTTAAGTTTTACTCGAGCTCGAACAAGCCAAACTGGCTCGGCTCAACACGACACTAAGCTTGAATTAACATATTTTTTTATAAAATTTTAACTTTAAATTAACTAAAACGGCTCAAAAGCCACCTTGCGCATGGGCTTGCACCCAGCCAAGTATTAGCTTGCGGCTAACACTATATAGCAAGGGCACACTGCGGCACTTGTTTCACAAAGGAAGGATATCTATCCTTTTTATAGATAATAAATGTTGAGGGTTGGCTTTATCTTAGCAATGTGCGATAACTAGTTACCATAAGAAGGCTGGGATGCACTTTGGTTTCTCTAATGGCTTTTTGTTCAAATACTTTTTTTTTAGAATAAATTTAGTATGTATAACATTTTGACTTGCTTGGTGCATGGGATTTGTTAAGCATTGAATAAATGTATTTATTCTCACTATTAGTCACAAAATGGTTTTATTTTTATTCTGGAATAAATGTATTTATTTTTTTTCACATTAGAAAAAATAAATAAAAATCATTCGCATTTAATATTAAAAATCACATGAGCAATTATACATGCCCAGACACTCTTCCTCTTTCTCAATGTTTTTTTTTTTTTGACACTCTTCCTCTTTCTCAATGTTTTTTTTTTTTTGACATGTCTGCACAAAAGAGGGAGGGGGGATTCGAACTAGTGACCTCCGCTTTATTAGGCGTGGTCCCGGCCGATTGAACTACCTCTTGAGGACACCGCTTTTTCAATGTAAATACACAAAATGGAGCAATTATATATGATTTTTAAAAACCATCCATGATTAATATTAAAAATCACATTAAACCTTGTTTTCATCATGTGGCATAAGATTCAAATTATTATTATTATTATTTAAAAAGTAATCATTAGAATAAGGATTCTAATGATTCGTTTCATCAAATCATCCACTTTAACCATTCAATGTAAATATAACCAATTAATTATTGTTACTTAATATATACATTATTATATGTATATATTAATAAATATATATGAGTCGAACTGAGCTTATATGAATTTGCTTAGTTTAATATTTGAGTTAAGATTTGTATTCATGAACATCTCATTTAATAATTGAGTTGAGCACAAATTAAACTTATACAAACCGATTTCGAGTTTGTTCGCGGATCTCAACTATATATATATATATATATATATATATATATATTTGTTGTTTTTTTCTTAATTCTATCACCGAAGGACGTGGCAAAATCTATCATCTTTGACTAGAAGCACGTAACGAAGCGCGCCAATATCTCCACCCAATCTCTTTGGAGCTGCAAAACTTCCCCATCAATGTGACCGCTTACTTCCCGCCCATTTCGCCTCCTCTCTCTCTCTCTCTCTCTCTCTCTCTGTGATTGATCTGCATTGTGTTCTTGATCCTTTTGCACGACCCAATTCGCTCAAACACTGAGAAAACCGTGCACCAAGTCCCCGACAAATGATACATGGCTCATGGTCTGTGAAATTTGTCATCCCGGTTGTCCTTTTTTTGTGGATCAAAACGATACCCAGTTTGAAGCAGTCGGTGATCTTTGAGATTTGAATTTGCATTGGGTCATTCTTTTTCTTCTTTGTTTGGCGATCTTGGCTTGAGGGCCGTGGGTATTTTGATGAGAGGCCGAGGTAGAAGAAGAAAGCATATGCATCTATGAAGACTGGGGCACGGAAATCGCGGCCGCATTACCGCCTGATGCAGTTGTCGGTTGAGCTCTTAAGGTTTTTTCAGATGGAATGGCAGATCCTGATAGCTATGGGAAACATGAGCGTGACGTTGAGCAAGTCAGTTTCCCTTTACTTTTCTCTGCCACCCTTAATTTTTTCTTTTTCCCTTAAATTTTCTGTTTGGTTCGAGAAAATTGAGGAGTGGGTATTTTCTCCACAATCTAGTGTATCATCTACATGGGGGTTTTGTGAAATATTTGTGAGTTGACCACAACTTAGCACTATAGTCTATTAGGAGGCGTTTTTGTTTCTAGGATTCTGGTTTTAAATGTCCTTTTGTGTACTGGATTTTAGTGGCATTTAAACGATGCACATATGTGAAAATTTTGACAGTTTGTCGTAAGCTTGTAAGATGTATGCAATCAAACATGTTTGAAATGAATACCAAGACATACTCAGGATCAAATTTCTTGATGCTACGCACATGCCTTAAAAAAACAAAAAAAGACAATGCGAAAGGTAAGTTCTGAAAATTGAATGGTTACATGGTGATATTAGTGTGCCAACCATTATATGGAAATTATTGGAAATATTCTTCCATTGGGCAATAAAAAGAAATGTTGGTTGATTGAAATTCTGGCTGTAAAGTAAATTCTATGAGCAATGATAAGGTTATGGGAAATGCTTTTCTTACAAATGACTCGCACAAAATATTTTCATACTTGAAGAGTGGAGACTCTTTTTTTAATGCACACCTTAGTCCGTGCATTTGGGATGCAGAGTGTGTCACCACATCATTTTGCATAATTCATTAATATGTATAGTATGGCATTTCTCTAAAGTCATTATTGTCTGAAATGAATCATGTTGGTTGAAGAAAGCATAGAAACCTAGATGTAAGGGCTGTATATATACTCCAAAAGAAATGTATATAGGAATTAATACTTCTAATAGTAATATAACATTGACCATGATATATAAAGCCCAGATTTACAATTGATATAATGGGGTTTAGCTGTGACCATGGAACAAGAGATTCAAAGCGCAAATAAAAAACTGACACTTAAAAAAGGGCAAAAAAGAAAGATGGGAGAACTTCCATATGAAAATGAACCACCTTAGTTACTTCGCAAAAGTATCCCTTCAGAACTCTTACTCTGAGTGTATTTGATGCTACAATGTTATTCCTGCATTCTGTTTCGCTAATCTAGAACTGTTACCATTAGTTATTTCGTGTAGTTACATTTTGATAAAGCTTGGGATGACTGATTCCTTTTTGCAATTTTTATATTTTAATTTTTTAATTTTTTTTACCTCTTTTGAAGGCACTCGTTGCTTTGAAAAAAGGTACTCAACTAATTAAGTATAGCCGGAAAGGGAAACCTAAGTTTTGTCCATTCAGAATTTCTAAGGTCAGTTATTTTCTGAGTTTGCATATTATTGTCATGTTTTAAAAAATATTCATTCTAGACATGATGTCCCATGCAAGTATAGGCTACTTTCAGATAGTATGTTCTATGTGCATCGGCTTCATCTTCTCCACTACCGATAGTCATGGCATATCTCAAGTGAATGAATGACATCAAATTTAGTTGTACTAACAGGATGAAACAACATTGATCTGGTACTCACATGGAGAAGAAAGGAATCTGAAGTTATCTTCCGTCTCACGGATTATCCCTGGACAAAGAACTGTGAGTTAAAGACTTCTATTTGAAATTTAATTGATAATATTTTATCACAATTCATTGAACCATCTCCTTAAAAATTGGTCATGACTAATTTTGTTTCACAAAGTTGGCAAGAACTAAATTGTATTTTGCAATTCTTTTACAGGCTGTTTTTAGGCGATATTTACGTCCTGAAAAGGAATATTTGTCTTTTTCACTTCTATATAATAACAGTGAAAGATCACTTGATCTGGTTAGTAAAGATCACTTGTTCATTTTGACTCATTCTATGCCCGATTGATGAAAAGTTTAATTCTAGTGATGCCCTTGACTTTTCATATTTATAGATCTGCAAGGACAAAGCTGAGGCAGAGGTATGGTTAGCAGGCCTTAAGGCATTAATATCTCCTGGACAACATAGTAGACGTACTAGAAGTGATATTTTTGATGTGAGTTCTCATTCAACACAAATCCATATATGGATAAGTACTTCCTTTTTTGTTTGATATACATTACAGGATTTTTCTTTGTTTGGGGGTAGTTTTGGGGGGGTGCAATGGAAGGAGGTGGTGGTCTTCTTCTATGCTTATGTCATGGACATCATGTTTCTACTTTCGAAGACCAATATAATAAGGAAATATGCTGGGCTTGCACTTGAGATTGGTGTCTATCTTGATACTAGTCTACCAAGAAGAGCAAAATCACCCACAGTCTATGCTTTGAAAATAGCCTGACTTTTAAAAAGTTTTAGAAGATATTTGAAAACATTATAGAGTATTGCTTAAATCCACTTGAAAGTTGTGTTCCAACTCTTTTACTATTCTTAAAAATTTGACATATTTATCATTAGGATCAACTGTTAATAAGCAATCTGGTTGATAATCTTCAAGTATTACTGTGTTTTGTTGTTCATTCAATTTTGTGGTAGACAAGAAACTGCTTTTGTGAGGTATTTCAATTATACACCATCTCCTATATTACATAGATCTGGGATTCCGTAAGTGAAACGGATAATTTCATTGACCTTCCTCCAGGTTCATGCCATTAACGTCCAACAAATGAACTAACAAACTCTTTTGCTAACATAAAAGTATTACTTATCAATTGATTTAAATATTTAATTTTCCCTATGAAATAAAAATGAAACTTAATTTAAAATTGTTCCATTAAATTTTGTTTGAAGATGTTGTTTGCACATTGCATGCATTTTGAGGGAGCATCTTGATATGAATGTGAGGTGTGTACAGCACATTATTGGCTCAGCCATTTTGAACATCTGTTTGTGGTGATATATTTTCAGGACATCTAATATAGTTATCTGTTTCTATTTAGCTACATAATAGCAGCGACTTTATTCAGAATGGCCGTCCTTCTGGTGCAACAATAGAGTTCACTTCAGGTATTGCTCGAAGCAGGCCGTCTCTTGATTCGAATTCTCGTGAATCTCCATTGAATTCAGCAAGCTCAGATGTGGGGTCAGAACATGCAAAAATGCAACTAAGAACAAGTACTGGTGATGGTGTCCGTATTAGTGTTTCGAGCACCCCTAGCTGTTCTAGTGGAGGATCTGGACCGGATGACATAGAATCGTTGGGTGATGTTTATGTATGGGGAGAGGTTTGGTGCGATGGGATTTCACCTGATGGCTCTGTGAGCCCAATTCCTACAAAAACTGATGTGCTGACTCCCAAGCCCTTGGAGTCAAATGTTGTTCTTGATGTTCACCAGATCGCTTGTGGTGTGCGACATATTGCTCTTGTAACAAGGCAAGGTGAGGTTTTTACCTGGGGAGAGGAATCTGGAGGAAGACTTGGTCATGGGATTGACAGAGACTTCAGTCGCCCTCGTCTTGTTGAGTTCCTAGCAGTTACTAATGTAGATTTTGTTGCATGTGGAGAGTATCATACATGTGCTGTATCTACATCTGGTGATTTATTTACTTGGGGTGATGGTACCCATAATACTGGACTTCTTGGTCATGGCACTGATGTTAGTCATTGGATACCTAAAAGGGTTACTGGTCCTTTAGAAGGACTCCAGGTTTTATCTGTCGCATGTGGCACATGGCATTCAGCTTTGGCAACTTCCAATGGGAAAATGTTTACATTTGGTGATGGAACATATGGTGTTTTGGGGCATGGAGATCGTGAGAGTCTCCCATATCCCAAGGAGGTACAATCGTTGAATGGACTGAAGACTATTAAAGTGGCATGCGGAGTATGGCATACTGCAGCCATTGTAGAGGTTATGGGCCACTCTGGTGTAAACGTTTCATCTAGGAAGTTGTTCACCTGGGGCGATGGTGACAAATATCGTTTGGGCCATGGAAGCAAGGATACTTATCTTCTTCCCACCTGTGTCTCCTCACTTATTGACTATAACTTCCACCAGCTTGCTTGTGGACACACCATGACTGTTGCCCTCACTACATCAGGTCATGTATTTACCATGGGCGGCACTGCATATGGTCAGCTAGGCAATCCAAGCTCTGATGGAAGGGTACCTTGCTTGGTACAAGATAAACTAGTAGGTGAATTTGTGGAAGATATATCTTGTGGGGCATATCATGTTGCTGTCCTGACATCTAGAAGTGAAGTATACACTTGGGGAAGAGGTGCCAATGGAAGATTGGGACATGGAGATCCAGAAGACCGTAAATTTCCAACACTAGTTGAAGCATTAAGAGATAGGCATGTAAAAAATATATATTGTGGCTCAAATTTTACTGCAAGTATATGCATCCATAAATGGGTATCTGGAGCAGACCAATCAGTTTGCTCTGGTTGTCGGCAAGCATTTGGTTTTACTAGAAAGAGGCATAACTGTTATAATTGTGGACTGGTGCATTGCCATGCTTGTAGTTCCAGAAAAGCATTGAAAGCAGCATTGGCTCCAACTCCTGGCAAACCTCATCGGGTATGTGATTCTTGCTATGCAAAACTTAAAGCTGCTGAGGCCGGTAATTCTACTAATGTAAATAGAAAAGTTTCAGCCCCTCGCCGCTCAATAGATAGCAGGGAAAGATTAGATAGGGCAGAGGTAAGGTCTTCCAGAATTTTACTATCTCCCACTACAGAACCAGTCAGATACCTTGAGATCAAGTCAGGCAAGCCAGGGACAAGTTCGGATTCTTCTTCTATAGTCAGGGCTTCCCAAGTACCGTCGCATTTACAACTGAGAGATATTTCATTTCCAAGTTCGTTTAGTGCTTTTCAAAATGCTTTGAAACCGGTTATGCCATTATCACCTCAGCCTTCTAACTCAAGACCTGCTTCACCATACTCGAGGAAACCAAGCCCTCCACGCTCTGTCAGTCCGGCATATTCGAGGAGTCTTATTGAAAGTCTCAGGAAGACAAATGAACTCCTGAGTCATGAAGTGTCAAAGTTGCAAAACCAAGTACTAATTATATTCCTTTTCTAAACACCACATTCTTCTTTTCTTGTTAGTATAGGATTGTAAACCATGAAGTTGTCGCTAAACAATAACTATTTCATTCTTTTCTCCTCTCCTTCAGGCTAGAAGTTTGAAGCAGAAGTGCGATGCTCAAGATGTGGAGCTTAAGAAGTCATATGAAAATGCTCGACAAGCTGTTTCATTTGCTGAAGAGGAATCTTCCAAGTGTAGAGTAACCAGAGAACTTGTCAAGTCTGTCGCAAAACAGGTATTTTACTTTACTGAATACCCATCTTTGTCATTGAAATTGATGGGTCTTTCATATATTAAGGGTGTTCCAGGCGTCCAGGTGGTAGCACAAAAATTATTAGACATATGATTTGAAATTGCAAATTATTGTAAAATTTGTGAAACATATACCCATGGCTTTGGGATACATCCGAGAATGCTTTTTTTTTTTTTTTTTTAACATTCATAGTTAACATAGCTGGTTGATGCAGCTTGCAATGGCTTCTGTAACTCTCAACTGCTGAAAACCAAATAATCTCAGCTCCTAAAAAACATGATTTTGTGTTCCACTATGGAGTGTTAAAAGAAACGCTAAAAATGTTAAATGTGCTCTGATACCCATGAGTATTAAAACCAGTTTACTCGGAGTTTATTAACCAGTTTAGGATATTCAAACCAATTTAGAATTAATGCCTACAAGTTACTGTATAAGTAATATTAATCCTATAACAAAGAGGAGAAATAAAATACCCATAACCAATGATTTTGCTGATAAACGATGTATTTCAAGTAGGAAAACTAAATAATTAAAAAGTTCAATTGCTCATCAAAACCTAACTAATAATTTGAAAATTAACAATTAAACTAATCTTGTTAAGGTTATTTTTACATCAATTCAGTATTTTTCACAGTGGTTTAAAGATATTTTATTATGTCAAGTTAAATGCCTAGAAGTAGTCGTCTAATTAAACTTGATTACTTGTTGGCAGAAAAAATGAGCTGAAAAAGAAAAACCATTTGATATTTAAACCAAATGAGATCTATCTTTCTTCTTTTTTTTTTTTTTTTTTCGATAAGTAATGACTTGTTAAGGGCACCAAAAGGGGGTGCAACATGACCAGATAGGGTATATATATAGAAGGCTACCCTGAGAAAGAAAAACAAAAATATAGGGAAAAGGAGAAATAAAAGGAAAGATAGGAAAAGTTCAGATAACTTCTTATAACCTAAATAACAAGAAACTCTAAAGAAACAGGCTCATCATGCAAATAAACCTGGCACAAGCTCCTCTCTCATTTGCTTATATGTATAGAATACATGTATTTGATAGAGTTTTTTTTTTTTTTTTTGGTTGGCCAAAGTATTTGATAGAGTTTGAATTGCTAGTTTTGGCTAAAATATTTTTTAGTTGATTTTCTTTGTAAACAGTAAGTTTAGATAAGCTTTTTTATATTGCAAAAGCTGAGTGGCATGAATCATTGTTTGTAACAGGACAAATATGACATGAAATGAGCATTGTGTTTTCTTCCCCAACAGTGATTTAGGGGGTGTTTGCCAAAGTTTTGAAAAACACTTTTCAAACAACACTTATACAAATGGGTTTTCATTGCCTCTTGCCATTAACACATTTTTCAAAACAAACCACAAAATACTTTTCAAAAAACTTCTCACACCTTCATATAGAAATGTTTTGGAAGTATATACTCTTTCAGATGTAAAGGCTGACCTCGTTACTTATACAAAAATTAACGATAAAATTAACGATTGACCATGAGTGGAGGCCACCCCTTCACTGGAGGTGTGTCTTCCATCTCTGGTGTCCACCCCCACAAAAGTGGGGGACTCACTTCCTTTGTGCCTCTTGTGCAGGTGTAAGGGTGGTTCTTTCACCCCATAAAGGGCTGGGAGTGGAGACCCACCCTCTACACCTCTAACGGAAGCGTGGGGTGAGGTCTCCACCCCTAAATTGCCACTTGCAGAGGAAAGGAGGGGGAGGCCCACCTTCCCCCTCAGGTGAAAGGGTGGCAGCCCAAGCTCCAACATATCTTTTTCTTTTTTCTTTTTCTCTTTGGTTTTGTTTCTTTTATGTTTTAAAAATACTTCTCAGCTTTTTACTTTTCAAAAACAGATTTCATTTTACTAAACGAATTTTCTTCTGTAGACCCCACAGACCACTTCTTCAAATGTGGCTTCACCGAAAACACTTCTTAATTTTTACTTTATCAAAAAGTCCAAAACCTGAAACACTTCTCAAAAACATTACCAAACAAGCTCTTACTTAGTAGGTAGGCATGCTAATTATACTGTTTGTGCTGCATTTCTTGATTTCAGTTAAAGGACATGATAGAGAAGCTGCCCCCAGAGGTTTCTGACAGTGAAACCTTTAAAGCCATCCATTCTCAAGTTGAAGATTTTCTAAACACAACTGCTACATCTAATATTTCTTCTTCCTTGCCTACAAGCTTAGAGTCTGATCAACAATATTCACTTCATAAAACTCCATCAATCAATGAGTCTTCTAAAATGCTAGACAAAAGGATAGCCCGCATAGATGTTGCAAGAGTTGCCAACTTGTCTCAGGATGGGGGAAATATTCTTCAGGAGAGTATTAGATCACCAAGTTCTAATACAAGAGCTGCTGTATCTCAACAAAGCTCAGAAAATGCCTCAAGATTGCCCGGATCTTCAACAATGAGGAATGGAGAAAAAGAAGTTATTGAACAATTTGAACCTGGTGTTTATGTTACTGTCCTTTTACTTCCAAATGGTACGAAAATGTTCAAGCGAGTGAGATTCAGGTACTTGAGTAAATAGTTGATCTAATACAAAAATTCAATACTTCACTTTTTAATACAATGTCTGTGTGAGTATGTTTCTCTGCATGCCTATGTTTTTGGGTTTATATATATGGTTCTCATATCTTCCAGTATTTGCATGGCAACCATTGTAGTATGTGTGTGTCTCTACCGCGTGTAAGTTACCCACCCAAAACTATAAATTATATTCAGTATTTTTTTCTCCTGTCATGCAGATATGGTTGGCATGCATTAGGTTCTTGTTAAGCATAAAAATACTGGCATTTGACATGTGACCAACATGTACGGTTCTCGATTCTTTCATTATTTGCATGGCAAACCATTGCTCTGTTTCTCTCTGTGTAAGCTAACCATCCATGAAATATAAGTTATATTCAACATTGAAGAATGTTATACTTACTCTTATTTTTTTACACAATTTTTTCACACCTTTCAGTGACTTTTAAAACCATCATTATATCAAAATCCAATCAAGATTCATCTCATATTCAATGGTGGTTTTAAAAGCCATTTGTAAGTGTAAAAAAATTGTGTAAAGAAATTGGAGTAAATGTAGCATTATTTTTCAACATTTGCTTTTGTCATGCAGACATGGTTGGCATGTATTACACACTTGTTTATGCATAATTTTTTTTTTTTTTTGCACTTTGATAAGTGACCAACATAGCTCCTTTCAGTTAAGTGTTACTTGCATTTGTCTTTGCATATGTTTCCATCATTTTTAAAGAAATCAGTAGATTATTGATGATAATGTAATAATCATAACGAATTCAATCGTTTTCATGCTTTTTTTTTTTTTTTTTCTTATCTCACTTTAGTGCTTTGCATCCCAATTTTTTTTGTGCAGTAAAAGAAGGTTTGATGGGCACCAAGCAGAAGAATGGTGGAGTAAAAACAAAGACAGAGTGCTTAGGAGATACAGTCCAGCAACAGCTAATCCTGCTCCAATGGTTTCATCTAGCACTTCAGCACCAACAAATGAGGGATCATCATCTACCACTCCAGCACCTGCAGATGAAGGATCAACCAGCACTCCAGCACCTGCTGCCGAGGAAAATAATGAGGCATCAGCATCTTCCCAAACTTAGTTTCTAACTTAGTCTCCTGCCAATACTTTGTAGAAAGTCCATTTATGTGGCCAACTGCTTTTAGATTGGCGGCATTAAGGCCAACTGCTTTTAGATTGGCGGCATTAAGTCTCCATTAGGTGTAAAACATATCCTTTGTTCAAAACAAATTAGGGAGGACTTTATTTCAGAAGAATGGTACAGAAGAACAAACTCCATATCCACAGTGGAGAAACAAAGACCGTGAAGGTCGTGTAATTAGATGCAGAACAACTTACATGTAATTCTTTTATTCATTTTCTTCTTTTATTTCTCTTCCTCTGCACTATTTTTGGCATCTAGTGATTACCACCGTGGTTGTACAGAGTACTTTCTAGGTTTTCTATTTGTGATGTTCTATCTCCTGTAGTGTGTATATTGAAGAAATCCAATCCATAATCAAATGGAAAAAGGCGGAATAAATAAAAAAGCGGACAGTAAAATTGACCGACATTCACGGGATAAAGTCTTAAAAGCTACATTTTGCTCTTTTCGAGTGATGATGTTACAATACAAAATATTGTTATTTATAAGAGAATTTTGATAGATAAGTATGATAATCAAATCAATCTTTGTGTTGAAAATCTCCCATAGTGTTGGAAGTGAAAAAGCTAAGCCAAGACAACAAGGAGAAATTTCACCAAGATGCTCAGAACATTAGTACCAAATATAGCGTAAAATCCTAAATTCTCACAACAAAAGAGGACTTTTTATGTGTTCTAAATCATTACACCCTGAATTCTAACTCACAAGAATAGGAGGATCCTTTCCATTTGAAGTGAAGACGACGTCGTATATAAGGACTGAAAGGCTAACACTTAACCAAAACACGTGTCGCCAATGGCCATGGCCCACTTGAGGCCGGAGGTCACAGTTAACTACCATGGTCTCTGTTCCACCGGATCTCTGACGTGGGACCGCCGTTTATGCCAACGCCCAACACCCACCGCCCAACACCCAACGGTGTCTATCCTAAATCGAAACTATTATTCAATTGCCAAAAAATAATAATCACAATTTGTCAAAATAAAATAAAAGAAAAAACTTGGAAGTTGCTCGATCTCTTGATTGACTTGGTGAATTCTTCTTTGCTAAGAAACCAAACCCATATTATTCTAATTATTAGGTACTACTGTTATTTATTCTCTCTCTATTTTGAGCCTTAGATTTTCATTTTTGTGATTCTAAAGCTCTCTCTTTTATTATCTACGTAAGGGTGTTTGGACTTTCCCCTTTACGTTTGGATCCGTGTATTTTCCGGGAAAAAGTTCCTAACTTTCCCAGAAAATATTGTTAATTTTCCTTCAAAACCTGTGAAACCAAACGCTCTTGTGGGTTCAACATGGGGCTGGGGCAATCCAAGGACGAGCTGCTCTACCATCAGGTCAGTTATGGCAGCGCGGAGGGCATCAAAGCCCTTTGCAGAGAAGGTGCAGGCCTCGAGGTAATTCCACAAACAAAAAGGAAATCGATGATTTCTAGTGCTTTCAATTATAGGTTTCGTGGTTATTGATGGTAATTTTGGGAAAAATGTGTAAATTGTGATACTGATTGGTGGGGATTGT
Source organism: Corylus avellana (assembly GCF_901000735.1). Lineage (NCBI taxonomy): Eukaryota > Viridiplantae > Streptophyta > Magnoliopsida > Fagales > Betulaceae > Corylus > Corylus avellana. The sequence goes on from NC_081544.1 coordinate 25,727,787, forward strand.
GGTGATTTGTGGTGCAGTGGATTGACAGAGATGGAAAGACCCCTTTGATTGTGGCGTGTATGAATCCGGCGCTTTATAATGTTGCAAAAACTTTGATAGAACTCGGAGCAAATGTCAATGCGTATCGGCCTGGTACTTTTATCCTCTTAAAAAAAAATTAAAATTTGTTGGATATATATATGTATGTTTCTTCATATAAATTACACAATTTGGTCACTTTTTCTTTTTAGGTTTTAGTTATGTTTTACTGGACTTGTTAAATGGAGAGGATAACGCTTAAAGAAGCTATGGAGAAGTGTATTTTGGGTTATGATCGTCTGAAAGATCTGTGGCAAGTTTGTGTAGAAACCAAGCATTAAGAAATAATGAACCATGAATGCTTCCTCTTCTGTTCCTTTATTATCACTATTATTGTTGTCGTTGCTGTTACCATGCTAGATTATTTGGTTGAATAAGTTTCCTTCTTTTTTTTAATGGAATTTTTTAGATTAATCCATGAGTCAACGCTCCAAAACAGCTCACACCTCAATTTTTTTTTTTTTTTTTTTTTTTTTTTTTTTTTTTTTTTTTTTAAGTTTTAACTGCATAAGTTCTTCGAAAATGTGAACTAGATCCTTATGTTGGTTTTCCGTATGAAATTGTGCCAGCAGTTAGTGTCACGTCAGCAATTTTGCCACATCACATTAAATAATATTTTTTTTAATAATTTAATAATTATATTAAAAATAACATATTTAAAAACAAAAACAATTTTAAAAAAAAATGAAGGAATGGCCAGTAGTAGGGCTGTCACCCCTAGGGCTAGGGATGGCCTGCCACCCCCAAACCCCATGGGGTGGCACCCCTAACCCCCTAAGGGTGGCTCGAGAGCAGGGGTGGCAGGCTGGCCCCATAGGGGTTGGCAGCCCCACCGTTGGCCACCCCTTTATTTTCTTCCTTTTTTAATTTTTTTTTTTTTTTTTTTTTGAAAGATCTGATTTTTATAGCTAAATTATTATTTTAATGTGATGTTGCAAAAATGCTGATGTCGGCACAATTTCGGATAGAAAACCAACGGAAGGATTTATTGCACCTTTTTGATAAACTTAAGCTGTTAAAATTGGAAAAACAAAATTTAAAAATAATAATAATAATAAATAAATTGAGGTGTCATCTATTTGTGTGCATTGATTCAGGGATTTATCTCAAAAATTCCCTTTTTTTAATGCTAAATTTGTGTGTAGAAAATCTCTTTAGTGCTTAAGAGCCTGTGCTTGCTTTTCCTAATTAGGATTTGTGTATGCACCTGATTCATCTTTGGTTTCACTTCATCCATCTTTTTTTGATGTGCTTTAGGTCGTCATTCTGGGACTCCTCTACATCACGCAGCTAAAAGAGGCCTTGAAAATACTGTGAAGTTATTAATTACGCATGGAGGTGTGATCTACTGTCATGATATCAGTAAAGATATTTCTTAGCAATCATATTTAAATCCTATGTTAGAACAAAAAGTATTGTGTTTCCTCCCATTTCTGGCACACTAATAGGTGATTGCTGCCAAAACTTTCAGCAAATGCATTGGTAATGAATGATGATTGTCAAACTCCTCTTGAGGTTGCTAGGGCAAAGGGGCACAGCAATGTTGTTCGTGCTATTGAGGTACATTTTGATGTTATACAAATTCCAGTGTTGGCAAGATTTTTCCTTTTCTTTATCTAGTCTTTAAGTGTATACTTGTCTATTGCTTTGTAGGATCATATTTGCTTATTCTCTGGTTGGCTGCGGGAGTTTTACGGACCAGGTTTTCTTGAAGTATTGGCACCTCAATTAGTCTCGAGAAAAGTGTGAGTTTCATTGGATATCTTGTTCTTATTTTGATGTACAAGATTTTCTTATGTCCTCCCTGCTTTTTTCCTTTTGCAGCAAATTGTCTTAGTATAGAGTCAAATGGGTGGGCTTGCAGTGATGCCATTTTCAATTTACCCCTTCCTTTTGTATTTTGTATAGGGATTTGTTCTCACAAAGTGTTAGGTATTTATGCCTGTCATTATTGCATTTCTTGCAGTTGGGCTGTTGTTCTTCCCTGTGGTTCACGCAATCCTAAGAAGCCTTTCAAGTTGGAGCTTGCCATATACCCTAGTTTGCAGGTATAACAAAATTATTAATCATTTTGCCAAAGAATATGCTTCGTATGATTGGAGTTTATGTATTTTTGTACTCGGCCACTTCAAGCAAGAGTATTGCTTGGTTTAGGCTCTTTTGTGGGAATCCTTGTAGATAATTCTCACTCACTGGATCAAGTCTACTTAATGCTTCAAAACTTTTAGCACATAATAGTCACTTTCAGAATCATATTTTTATTATCTAAGTGCATTAGTCCTCTAAAGCTGTCACAGGACCTTATGGGATGAGTCTATGAAAATATATTATGAGGGGTTGGGATGCCTTCTCAACTTTCGTTTCTATTGAGGTGGGTGTTAGCTCTCAAATCAGGTTTTGGCATGACGTTTAGTGTGGGGATCATCCTCTAAAGGACTCATTTCCAAAGTTATTTTGCATTGCAAGGGATAAGGATGCTTTGGTGGCCAACCATATGTTTGCTCACAACAAAGAGATGCATTGGGATATGAATTTTATCTGATTGGTTCATGATTTAAAGGTGGAGTCTGTTTCTTCTTTTTTCAATGTTCTATATTCTGTTAGGAGGAATCGGGGAGTGGAAGATAAGTTTTGTTGGATTCCCTCCAAAAGATGATCTTTTGAGATCAAAACATTTTATAAAGCCTTCCTCCCCAATGTTGACAACTCTTTTCCTTAGAAGAGCATTTGGAGATCTAAGAATCCTTTGAGGGTGGCCTTCTTCACACCGACAGTTTCGTTAGAAAAAATTCTTACTATGGATAATTTCTACAAGAATCACATCATAGTGATAGATTGGTGTTGTATGTTAAAAAATAGTAGAACTCCTGGTCACCTCATTCACTGTGACATTGTGAGAGGCTTGTGGATTTTGGTTTTTAAGATGTTTGTTGTAGAGTAGGTTATGCCTAATCGGGTGGTGGAGCTCCTGGCATGTTGGAAAAGAAGGTTTGGTTGGAAGGAACTGAATGTTATTTGGAATATAATCCCTTCTTTTCTTTTATGTTGCATTTGGCGAGAAAAGAATGCTCGAAGTTTTGATGATTACGAGAAGACGAGCTCATATATTCAACTTTGTTTCCTTAAATCCTTCTATGGGTCTGTTAACGTTTTTCTTGATGGCTCTAGCTTTGTAGATTTTTGTGCTCTCTTTCCTTGGTCTTGATTTCGTTGGGTGTTTTTGTCTTGTATATGTCATGTGTACGGGTTGGGCCCATTGTGCTTTTTAGTAAATTTGTTTTACTTATAATAAAGGGCAATCAATGCACAGCCGAGTAGTTGGAGCCAGTTTGTCACAACTAGCTCTAGTATGTTTGACCATAGATTTTGACAGGGTATTGGAAAAAGATAAACTATAAAGTGGCTATAGTCTATTGGTAAGAATTGTACTATGTGGCCATGGAGTTCCAAGTTCAAATTGCAATAGCAATAGTGAATATTTTCTTTTAGTGAAATAAGCAACTATTGACTTTATATCTTATACACCACTTTGAACAAGCCTTATTCTCTCACATGGAACTTCTTGAGGATTATTATGTCCTCAAATTAATAGACAGAAAATAAACAAGTATTGATTTTTTTAAAAGCTTTAAAAAATATAATAAAGCACTTGCAAAAATATCATAGATATCTCCACGTTTGTATTTTTTTTTTTTTTTTGTTCTTTGTAATAAGCCTTTCTTAAAAGAAAAAATAGGAAATAAAATTAGAATAATGTTATGTTAAAAGCATATTTTTAAAAGCAGCATTACTCTGTATGTTAATATGTGTATGGGTGGGCGTGTTTGTGTTATGTCAATGAATATATGCTATATATAAACATAAATAGCATATACAATTTGTGGATATATATGTGTGTGTGTGTGGATGTGTATACATATAAATGAGCTTAACAAGCCGAGTCAACTTTATACCATTGTTCACAAGTTTAAACAGAAACAAGCCGAGTTTATCCGTGTTTGGATTGTTTAATATTCTAGCCCATAATCATTGTTCAAGCTTGACTTGTCTATTAAATGAATTGAGCTGAAATTGAGCTAACACTAGCGGAGCTCGAATTGTTCATGTACAACTTGATTCATTTAGAGTCTTCTATCAAGGCAATCACATTGCTAAATTGCAAAGATTCCCCATTTTATGGGTATTTTTCTCCTAAGTGGAAGGTATCTCCACACCATGTTTGCACTCAAGCTGTAGTTACCCCCTCCAAGGTGTCACATGCATCCAAATCTGGCCCACAGTTCCACCTTAGTTTTGCCACTTCTATATTGAGCGATGTTTTAGTATGGGTTTGTGTCAATTGCCACTTGAAGCATTATGTTATCAGAAGTTTGTGAAATACCAATTCCCCTTTTTATTGCATGTACATTGAAGCAATCTTGGTATATGAAAATATACCAACTTTAGATGTTGCTAATAGATGATACCTGTAAAATTTTTGAATTGAACCTGTACTATTTTAAATTTCACAATTCTTGGGGTGGGAGGTGTTCTATTGACCCCCTTGGGCCGTATGGGGTGGGGCTATGGAAGATGGCTCCAAGATTAGATTCTCGGATGATGTCTGGTGTGGGGAGATGACCTTTAAGGAAGCTTTCCCAGATTTGTATAGCATTGCTTATGTTAAGGATGCTTCTATTGCAGTTCTTTTGGATTTCTAGTGGTTCTCGAATTTATGCTTTTGTTGTATTTCTATAGAGTGAGACGGGAAGGGGAAGACAAGCTTTAGTAGGTCCCTTCAAACAAAGGAATGTTCGATGTTAGCTACTTTTACAAGGTCCTTGCATGTAATGATGGCATTCCTCTTTCTTGGAAGAGTATCTGACATACCAAGATTTCTTTGTGAGTGGCTTTTTTCGCTTGGTCGACGGCCCTAGGAAAGATCCTTATCATAGACAACTCTTAGGAAGTGGCATGTCATTGTAGTTGATAGGTGTTGTATGTGCAAAAGGAATGGAGAACCTGTAGACCTTCTTCTCTATTGTGAGTTGTTTGTGCCTTATGGAATGCTTTCTTCTGTTGCTTTGGGCTGTCATGGGTTATGTCTAGCAGGCTGGTCGATTTTTTTGCTTGCTGGTAGACAAGTGGTAGCTCTCAGAGTGTTGTCGTGCGGAAGATGGTGTCCACTTGCCTTTTGTGGTGCCTTTGGAGAGAAAGAAACGATCAAAATTTCAAGGATCGAGGGAGGATGTTGGAGCTAAAAACACAGCTGTCCAAGTAAAAAAAAAAAAAAAACTAATATAGTTTAGTACCTGTTGCACAGATAGATCTAATATTTTGCCTCACATTATTTTGTTACTTTTGTTGTTAACTAATGGATCTCTTGTTTTGTTAATTTTCTTATATCGTGCAATTGATGAATGAGCAGGATGCACAACCACGCACAGTTATTGCATTATGGAAAGCCAATTTGGAAGAACCAAAGCTACACCAGTCTGATCCTTCAGTGATAATACAAAATATCTCCACCAGTAATTTCTCATTGCTGATAATTTCCTTTAGGGATCTCATTTGACTTCACATACATACCCTAGTGTCTATATCTTAATTGAATTCTATGTCCATGCATAGTCTCAAGAGGCAGGAGGCGGAGGCGAAGTGTTTGCGCCTCCCGAGAGGCGAGGTGTAACTCTCGAACACATAGGCGTAAGTATAATGATTATTATGCTGTTCAAACCTATACTGAAATCATGAAATTGAAGAAATAATTGCATTGAAAAAATATTAACGAGTAAGAGAATTAAGAAGCACGCCAACAAAAGAGATTATGTCCTCTAAAACAAGTGTAGTAGAAGTCGGGATTAATATTATTCCCACGCCATTCTCCAGCCTCGGATCAGTAGTAGTCTTGCCTGATAGCCGGGGTAAAAAATTGAAATTTTTTTCTTAATTGTTTTGTTTTTTGTTGTTGTTTTTTTTAAAAAAAAAAAAAATTTTGCTGTTATTCTTGAGAATTAGCTGTTTCAGTTCCTATGTTGAATTAGCATGATTCCATTTCAGAAACACGCTTTAAGCTTGCACCTGCGAGTGAAACTGACAAGCAACAACTTCGGTGGTTTTGTGATGCATGCAAGGGAATTCCACAGGTACCATGCACACTTCTCTTATAGATGTTATTCTTCCATCTGATGTGCAGAGCAAAAGCAGAACTCAAACATGATAATTATTGAAGAGCATGAGAGAATTTTGTTTGGAGAAAGTATTTATGACTTGTCATCATCGAATCATAATTTCTTTCTAGTATTTTGTTTTGTTAAGTGTAAATGTGGAGGCACCTTTGCCTTTGTCCCTCAGATTGATCCTTTTCCTCCAGTAGAAGTTGCATTGGATAATTGTTTATATGTAAATTAAAACATTATAACCATAAGGAGGGGTAAGGGCAGGGAGGTTATGATAAGTGATTGAAATATTCCATGGTGAGATCAGTCCCCATGTATTATTTTGTGTGATGTTTCTGCATCCAATCATAGCATGCAGTTAATAATTTTAGACCAAAAGACATAAGACATGACTGAAATTACCCATTATGAAAGACTTGGCCTAACTGTACATAAGTTGGCATCACTATTGGGTTCAACAACTGTTTGACCATATTATACTTAAATAATGATTCAGTTGTTGGCCAGTAAATATCACACACAGTGGTAGTGGAATAGTTGATGGTGACACCTTAAAGAAAACTGCATACTGTGCCATGTCAATGAAAGTACAGCCGCAATTGTGCCTTTAATTGTGAAAATTTTGCTGTAAATATAAGATACACACACACAGACAGAAAGAGAGGTTTGGAGTTGCAGGTTGAATCTATGGAGAAGACAACCAAATTTGTCCTCAGTATTTTTTAATTTCCCTTGCGTAAGATATCAAATGACACTAATCTAAAATTCATTTAAAAGTGACACCTTTCATTGAGATAAAAAGACATTAATGCCCTATCATCTGCCTTTAGCAATTCTTTGAATTCAATATTATCTCAGAAGTAGCTTATTTTTACTTGGCCTTTCATGAGTCCTCATGTCTATGAAGCCTTAGCAATTCCCCAACATAATTTGCTCTGGAAATTTCATATTTATAAAAATTACTGTTAAGAGTTGAAATTATCACATTGCTTCAATTACTGGTTCTCTGGTACATGCAGGATATAAATAATTAAGACAACATTTCGTTGTCAAACAGCTCAAAGTTCAGCATGGCTGGCCTTGTTTACCTCCTGGAAGACATAATTTGGCTAAGATGCTGTAATGTCTGACATTTATATATACACACACACATGTATGCATGTGTGCGTGTGTGCACGTGCGCATGTGTGCAAGGATTATATTTCCTACCCAAGCTAAGAATAGAAATATGGTCATGTTTGCTGAGATATATATTACGTCCTCACTAATGAGCCTTTTGAAGTACTACATTGTTTTTGTTCCCTCTAATCACTGATTGTTAATTTCTGATTTAATATAAAGGGCAGAGTTTGACTGCTTTTATAATTTTGACGTGGATAAATATTACTCAGAATATTCTGCCAAGATATGTGATATTTTCCTTGATCATTGTTAGGATACTTGGTAGATGTACATGAGCATTCTTGAATGCTTAGGATATTTGTTTTTCCTTTCTAATGAATAAATTTTTGGAACATTTCAGGCAGCGCATCCTACATTTTTGCATAATAATCAGACCCCAGTTGTTCCAGCCACTGCACCACTAGCTGCTGAAGATTTAGAACTGGCAATGGCTATCAGTGCCTCAATTGAATCTGCTCTGCAGGAAGGACCACCCCTTCTTGATGCCCACCCAAGCTCTGAAGCAAGTTCATCCACTAGTTGGAATAACGCTGTGGACACTAGCGGTCATGGTGGTTTGGATGTACCGATATCACCTGTTCCAAAAATAACTACTTCTGAGATGGCAGTGCATGAAACTGGCCTTGAAGGCAATTCAAGTCAGCAAACCCGGAACCACAACAACATTACTGCAACCCAAACAAATCACACCCCAAGTTCGATCGCATCAGCTCCACCAATTGCTGATGAGATTATAGAAGATGGTATTATTTACTACCCATCAATTGATTCCACTCCTGTTGACATCTCATTGCAAACTATCGAGGATGTACCTACTATAGCAGGTGAAAGGAAAGAGGATGGAGGCGCATCATCATGCGTGATATGTTTGGATGCTAAAGTTGAGGGGGCATGCATTCCCTGTGGCCACATGGCTGGATGCATGTCTTGTTTGAACGAGATCAGAGCTAAGAAGTGGGGTTGCCCTGTTTGTCGTGCCAAGATTGACCAGGTTATAAGGCTGTTTGCAGTTTGACTATTGCAGCAGAATGTGAAGAATCTCTAAATGGTCAGTGGGTTTTGGACATCTTAAAGAATTTCGTTTATGTGCTTCTATAAATTACAGTCCTAAATATTTGGGACCCTCACCTGAGGGTTTCTGTGTGTATTATTGCCTTGTACTGTGCTGTCTGAAGTGTCAGTTTTTGAGGCTGTAAAACCTGTTTCCCCTCTATAGGCCAATATTTAAACATTTCGGTAAGCTACATGAGCTCTGATCTACACCTTTTATAATTCTGAACTGGGAAGAGCAAGCTCTGAAGTTTTAAACAATTTAAAGTAGTACGGTTTGTAGCAATGAAGGTAGGGTTGTAGCCTCTAGGTCTAAGGAGAGGCCAGGGATATCCACATTACCTCAGGGACAAGGCAGTAATATGATGAAAAACTTTTCAGGTCGGATTCTAAACTCATTAAAAGAAAATGATGTCTCAAGTGTTCGGTTATGCAGATGACAGAAGAGGTTGCAGTCAGAGACACTACTAGCCTGCAGTACTAGATATCCTAATGAAGGAGAGGCACAGCAGCAAGACTCCTAATGAATTACTCAGCTTTTAGTAGGTTGTGTTTGAATGCTCTGCTTACAGTTGGAACCGAAGCAGGCCAATTCAGAGCATGATTGAATTACATGGACACAAGCAGGTGAAGTTCTAAAAGTATATAGTTTCTGTACAAGATTCTTGTGTATAGAGGCCTCCTCATCCGAAACCAGTGTATGATTGAGATTTGTGTTCAAAACTGTTGCATTAATTATATCTGTTACTGTCCAGTATCAATTGTTTTTGTACCGTTTGCTGCATTAACAACAAGAACAACGACAATGACAGCTACCAGCAGAAGCACGACAATGGCGAGGTCTATAAAACATAGGGGGGGTCCCCGGGCAAGCTTTCTCCAAGGCCATGCCCACTTTACGGGTTGGCACTTTTAACTAAGCACAGATTTTGAAGCACATTTGCTGACCCTTTACAATGAACCAACAGTAGAAGTAACAGAGATAACCCTTTTAATAAATAAGCAGTTACTCCATCAAGACTTATGAATGTTGTTTCAAATCATGTTCCCAGTTAAGCCTAATCCACAAAAGCTTGATTTCCCAGCTGCCTCCGACGGCATTAATCATTCTGTGTGCAGTTAAATGATAAATATATTGAAATTGTATGGCAGTCGTACAAAAATTTATAAGGAAGGCATGTGGCATCATACATTTGTACCTACCTGAAATTGCCAAATGGACTTGGTCCACAGTTATTCGCAATACTGAGTTAATGAGAAGCAGAACCATTTCACATCAAATGGAGTCTGTTCAAACACTGATCGACCTTTATTGCCTTAAAAGGTAATTTCGATGAATACACAACATCAATGTGTACAAAACTTCCGTGTTTTTTTATAGCTTATTAGCTGAGGACCACAATGAAAGAAACCCATGCATGATAGACTTTTCACATGGAGCTATTTTTGGGGAGGCATAGAATAGAGAGGATCGAAAACCGGGAATTGGATATATATTTCGATTCATTTTGATAAAAGACAAGTATACAAAAGAAAAGAAAACTGAAAACGACTTTGATTTGACTCAAAAGCAAACCTCAGCCGTTGCTATAAAAAGCACTGGAAACAAAATCCAAGGTCATGTCGGTGGGTTGCAACTTGTAGGGTACCCTTATAGCAACACTTGCACTTTCTATGCAATCTTTCATCAAGAGGTTTTTTTCTTTCTTTCTTTCTCTTTGAATGTCATCCTCGTACTATCAGAGGTCCCTGTGGTAGCGGATAGTTACGTTACTTAACAGAAAAGCCTCTAATTGATTATCGAAAGGAAAAAAAATGTACTATAATAAATAAATGGTGAAAGGAAAAAAAAATGTACTATAATAAATAAATGGTGAAAGAGCATGAACTAGCTAGCTAGATACTCTCCAATAATATGATTAAAGCATGTCAAGAATGTAGCCGGGGGATTAGCCTTAGCCATGGCAAGGGCCCATGCACCATACTGGCGAAAACTTTTTCCCGCACGGAAACATAGCCACATAGGCTTATACTTATAGGGAGGAGAGGAGCCACTACGTACCTTTTTTTCATTGTCAACCACAAAGCAAGAGGATAGTCATTACCCATGATTTCAAATGTTTTGAGCTGACAGAAAATCAAACTGATGTGAGATTTTAAACCAATGGAAACGTAGGGGGGATTCAATGCCTTCCATGTACTAGGTTTTAGACCGACATCGTGTGTGGACCTAGCTGAAAGCATGCTATGTCCTTTTCTTTTTTTGTTTTTTTATTAACTCATACTACTATTTTTTTACCAAAGCATTAATATAAGCTATGGTTTTGTTAAATGAATTTTATTTATTACTTATCAGCTTCCATTTGCTTCAATGAGAGCCTGCTAGTGTACGTTGTGAAGTGTGAACACAGACCATAAGATCAAAAAATAAGCCAATTTATGACCACACATACAAGACACGTACGCAATAATTTATGTCTCTGTCTGATCCTTGCTTTCATAAAAATCTAGCCCTTTTTTATACTCCAATTATATCAAATCCTTCTATTTCTATTATTATCGGGGTTCGGTTGCGTGAGGTCAAGTTAATCCTTGAGTTCACCAGTAAACAATGAACAGGAGGAAACTGCCCCCCAATCCCCTGCATAACCCACTTAATACAGAGTCTATAGAAGTGGATAGAGTTGCACAAACCATAGAACAGAATACACAATTAAGCATCTACTGCCCCTTAGTAGGCTACTAATTTTTGACACGATATGCAAGTTAAACACGAATTCAACCCAACAAATTAGTGGGCTAAGTTTGAAGAGTCTGGCCCGTTTAATTAAGTAGGTCGGGTTAGAGTTGACTTGTAACTCTTCATTCCTATATTGGGAAGATGAAAAGTAGCTTATATAGAATGAGTGATTTATAAAGATAGTCATGAGTACTAAGTCTCACATTGTCTAATTATTATGTGAAACTAACTTTATAAGTGATTCTAGAGAAACTCTAAATTGACTAGTCTTTGGGTAATAACACATATGTGGTTAACGTTTTTTCTTGACTCATTATAAATGGTATCGGAGCCACCTAGTAATGCTAATTACTCATTAGCAAGCTACAAAAAATGTGACGGGCCTTGTTCTTGTATTCCACTATTCCTTATCTTTTTCATATTTTTGACATAGGAAACTTTGTACCACATAACAAGGATTGGTCGAAGAAAAAAAAAAAAAAAAACAGTATTTAATAGGCGTTCAAACATCATTTGAAAGAGAATCAGGTATATGTCAAGGTTGGCTACTAACCCTTATAAGAGCTATTTGTTTACTTGTGGAGTTGTAGAGACCGTCATGATCATGAATCATTATCAAATGTTGGATAGTTTGAGGTATTAGGAAGGTAAACTCCCTGTGAGATATTTGGAAGTTCCCTTTATTTCTTCAAAATTGAAGAAAGCTAATTGCACAATTAATATTAGAGTTGTAGAATAAAATGGCTATGTTGAAACATATGTTGCCATGTTCTAATAATGGTAACTCTAGTTGCTCTAGTTAGGTTAATTCTATCTTCTAAGATACAAAAGTTCTTGGGATATCAAAACTCTTGAGGTTACTTTTGGTCTTAGAGGCGTTATTCAGAATAAGGTGTCTTGGTTGATGATTCCCTTGGGCTGAAAATGTGGTTAACCTAGGCGGTCAGTAAAATTCACTAACCGCCTCCGCTAACCACTTAGGCGGTTAACAAACCACCTTTTAAAAGAAATTAAAAAAAAAAATGTTGTTTCTATGGTAATGTGATAATACTCTACTATATACGACATCGTTTCTAAATTTTTATATATATTTAAACACAAAAACAACGTCGTTTCATGTATTTATTTATATAGGCGCGCGGTGAGCGGTTAGCAAGCAGTTAATAACCGCCCGCCTTTTCACCCCTAAATTCTCATTTTTTCGGCTAAGTAGGTTTGGGAGAGTTTGCTGGACCGTGACCATAAGGTGTTCTAGAACAAGTTAGTGTGGCATGGTAAAATAATTCCCCACCACTCTTTTATTTTATGGTTTGCAATTAGAAGAAGATTATACTCGAGATAGATTGGTTGCCATTGGCTTACTTCAAGAAATGAAAGTGTTTTCGGTAGATTGGGTGAGAAGAATATATATTGACCATCTTTTAATTTGTTTGCTGTCCATTCTAAGAAATTATTTGGTTTAATCTTTGGAATATATGTAATAATATTCCTCGGGCTCATAGGAACTGATCAGAAGAGTTTACTCGGTGAATGGTTTCCCACTTTATAGGCAAATAGTTTCTCTCTCAATTGTGGTTAGAATTTTGTTAATCGCTTTCTACTTGGGTCTTGTGATTTTAGTGATGTAATCTTTTAGTTTTGCTTATCAATTTTTGCCTCCCTATAGGCGTTTGTTTGTGTAGGCCCTCTCTGGCTTTTAGGCTGTCCTTTTTAAAAATAAAAATAAAAAATTAAATTAAAAAAAAAAAAAAATTGGATTATTCAAGGGCAAACTCGTTAACCTAAGTTAATCGGGAATTAATTTTTTTAGGAAAAAAAAAAAAGAGTTAATCAGGAATTCCCCAAGAAAAGAGAAATTCTCTTAATTGAGATATCATATTTAATAACAATGATAATTTGATGTTAAATACCTGCCTATTTTTAGATAAGAATGAAAACTGTGATTGAATTTTAATTTAGGAAACTTATCAAAATAACTATCTAAAATAATGAAAGAAGGAAAGAAAGAAAATATTACAAAATTGAATCTCATGAATAAGAAAATTTGCTAAATAACTCCTAAAAATTAAAGAAAATACATAAGTAATTAAGAAAATACTGTGACAAACAAATCAATTTCAACATCGTTTCACTCAAAGTGTTCAATAGATATAATTGCTTCTGGAGTCTATAGCTTTGCTTATATATAGAGAGAGAGAGTAAATTTTGCAGCCCGTGAACCCTCTAAATAGGCTCCTAATTAAATCAAAAGCTTAACAAAAACTCACTATTTCCTTTCCATCTGTTTTCCAGAGTGGGTCATGCAGTGATCAGAGACAAGGTGCTCCTCATCAATTACACCTCCCCTGCTGGATCTCATTAATGGTTCTTTGTCTCTTGTCTTGTTTTGTACTCTACTTGTAGAGCCAAAAACATTCCATAAGAGCTTGAATACCGTAGTTAAATCCAGTAATTCTACAATATTGCTCATTATTACTGCAATCATTTTGATAAAATATAATAATCCAGTATATTCTATATCAAACCCTTTTCTCCTGTTAGCATGATAAGCTGGAATATGCAGAAATTAAATGGTTTTCTGCATATATATTCTGGTCTGGTGTTGAATATGTAGTGTATCTTATAAAAGCTTCCTCATCATATATATTATATATGGGCTGGCATATAAAACCTTTAAAAGCTAACAGAAATATTGCAGAAAGGAACAAAATTGTAATCAAGTATAGTGAGAGGAGTGAGGAGAACCCAGATTTGTTTCATCACCTAAACTTGAGTGCAGGCTAAGTTTTGTGAATGTTGTGGTTTCCCATTAAATGCTGTCCTCAAAATGAGGGGCAACATATAAAGTTGAGAGACTTGAAATTATTGTACGGACACGGTCAATGGTACCTGGCCGGGTGACTTTTCTATATATTTAATTTGATATTTCCATTTTTAGTGGTAAATAAATTAATTAACAGCAGTAAACATTTAATTACTTCATTTTTTGAGTGCTTTATTGTATGGAAAAAAAGTGTTTAATTGTGTAATATAGCAAAGGTTTTGTGCACATAATATTATGTAAAATTTGAAAAGATAAGCGACATGATCTCTCAATGCCTACTTTGCTTTTCTTAATCAAAGAGTAAAAGAAAAGGGAGACAAATATGCGGGTAGACTTTGCTTCTTTGTCCGCTACCCGGATCTTGTTTTCGATATCTTGCTGTAAAATTGATGTTAAACCCTTTGGTTAAAGGACTAATATGACCATGTTCGTACCAAGATCGAATATTATGAATGATTAGCAAATTAGTTTGCGTGTAATTAAAGAAATTCCCACTCTGATTTTCTTTAAGCACTAAGCTAAAAACCATATATACCTACATATTTACGTCTTTTAGTCACTAATATTTGGTATTTTTCACTTTGCGTGATTTGAGACCTAGATGCCATTGTTAATATACGAGCGATATTTGTTATATTCTCAAGTGTCCTACATTGGTTTTAAGTGTGATTTTAACCATTTGTATATCTCTTTACAAGTCGATTTTTAAGGACAAATTATACTTAAAGTTTATTATAATTGGTATCAAAGCAAACATTATGTTACGGTTCGAGTCATGTTAAATCATTGAATAGTGAATATTGATAAGTGAAACCACCAGAAGGAAAAGTGCTACTACCGAATTAGTGTCATAAAGTGGATCACCAAGGACGTCGGATTTATAAGCATCAAGTCATGTTAAGTCATATTAAGTTATTGTTAAAGTATATATATATATATATATAATACAGATTAAGGTGGTTCAGCCTATGGCTCGACACGTCAAAGCCTTCTCTTGGTTATATCTTTCCTTCACTTCATTGAAATTGTACAATAAAATAGCCTATTTATAGTTGAATGAGGCCAATAATACAATAAATACATATCAATATATAACTTATGAGAATTAGAAGAGTTACATAATCAATATGTAATATATGAGAATTAGAAGAGTTATATAATCAATATGTAACTTATGAGAATCATGAGAGTTACATAATAAATATATAACATATGAGAATTATACATAATAAATATGTAACATATGAGAATTAGGAGAGTAAATAATACATTAATTTAATTCAAAACAACTATTTAATTTACGTCTTCAGATGTCTCAATAATTATTGAATACTGATAGATAAGTAAAACTACCAAAAGGGAAAGTGCTACTACCAAGTCAATGTCTTAGAGTGGATTGCCATGGATGTCGGATTCAAAAGCGTGGTGGAATGTTACGATCTCATAATATATCTCGCATTGGTTAAATACAATCTTAATCATGTGTATATAAGCTCTTGGACACCTTCTCATTGTAAGTCGATTTTCAAGAATGAATTCTAATGTAGTTACAATATTCACATGCACTTTGGTAAATTAATATAGTTTTAGTATACACGCTAATTAAATCAAATTAATAGTTGTACTCTGTCTGTTGGGCGCTTATGAATTTCAAGTAGGCATTTCATTTTGTTAGATTTTAATATTTAGCACCAAAAGAAAGTGGTAAGATTAATCACCGTGAATCTGGTATTGCCCATTTATTTTCATTTTATGCTTCGTCAATTTATATATTTCACTCAATGCAAACAGTAATTTTTTATATTGTTAATACATATTATTTGATAACTCTGTTTTTATTAGGGATTTAAGAAGTCTAGGAGATAGAAGAGGACTGTCGCCCTTTATGCAATCCACAAAACCCAAAAAAAAAAAAAAATTCTCATTTTGTGTAAAAACATGAAATTACCACCAGTTACTTATTCAAGCATTTCTTAACTTAATTGGTGATATATATATATATATATATATATTCTCTGTTTAGAAATCCCTATTCATGATCTCATGAGAGGTTAGGGATGGAGAAGTCTTGTTCTACTTTATGGCCAACTATAATGACCAATAAATTTACCAATTAACATATCATCTCAGTCTTTAGTTGATCGGATTCTTTTTGCTTCTTGGCCAAATCCTTTGATCTTTGATTGAATACAATTAATATTGAGTGGAAGTTCTTTCTCTCGAAAATGACACATCTAGGTCTTCCCCTTCCGATTGTCAAAGGAGCCTACATATATTACGGAAGAACTACTGTGTAAATAGTGAAAGCAGAAAGTTTATTCTATATTTTTTCCTCTTTTTTATTTTATTTTATTTTTGTCAATAGCTAGAATTAAAACCGAAGCATCCTATTTAATTTCCATCATATCTTCTTATGAGTGAAGTGATCTTCTCTTAGAATCTTAATAATATACATTAATAGATCATTTGATTTGGACACAAACCTTTTATATATAAAGATCGTATAATTAATATGTGCAAATTCCTAAACTATGATTCTTGTTAACTTATAATTTTATTTTTATTTTTTTTGAGAGAGAGAGAGTTAACTTATAATATTAATCAACATTCTAATGGCCCAAAAATATTGATAGCTATAGCACACGAGGGTGAAAGGGCAGATAAATAGAGGAGCAGAACGTGGGTGTTAGTGTTGATTCTCTTTATGGAAAATTTAAGCGAGAGAGATAGAGAGATGCTTCATTACAATCGGCTATGTTAAATTTGGACATCTTATTGGCCCTTAGTTTCTGAATGGATGCTAGGAAAGCTGGAGAATTTTTTTTTCCTATTCAATTTCTTTATTTAATGAGATACTCACGAGCAA
>NC_081544.1:25744784-25757712 GCF_901000735.1 Corylus avellana
GGTTTAAGTAAAATGGTGAGATCAAATATTTGTTCCAACTTTTAAGGTTAAGGACAATTTTGTCCTAATTTTATTACATAATAGAGGATCCTATTCCCATTATTATGGCGCATTGTGTTACATAAATCGCTCTCAACTTTTCATATACTAAAAAAGTGGAAGAAAATGGAATACTAGCTGGAAGCATTTTCCAAGTCAAAACGAGTTGTGTTTCAATTATTTTACTTTACCATGCTTATCCGTTACTCCAAGGCAAGGTTTTGACAATTAATTACTTACCCAGTAACTCTCTACAAAATAAAAAAAAAAACACACGTGCACATATGAATGTTACAATTAGGGTTGAATAGACGAGTGGTTATTAATTGTCCACTAACTTCTAACAACGGGGGTTAGAAAAAACTGCTAACCACCTAACTAAGAGTGAAAATGACAAAATGCAGTAACCACTAACCGTCTACGCAGTTACCGTTAGCAATTTTAGGTTTTAAAAAAATCGTTAACCGCCTTTATGTATATTATATTATATATATTATATTGGTATATATAAAATTATATAAAAATACATGAAGCAATGTCGTTTTTGCGTTTAAATATATAAAAATCTATAAATGATACTATAACCTATATAGTAGAGTAGGGATGCTCAAACGGATTATAATCGACAGTTATTGACTATAACCGCAATCGCCTTAAGCAGTTATCGATTTTTAATAACCGCAACCGCCTAGGCAGTTAGCGGTTATTTTATAACCGGTGGTTAGCAGTTATTCAATCCAATAACCGGCGGTTTTATAACCGTTTTTTTTATATGGGTTTTTAGGTTTTTTAAGTGTTTTGCGCCTTTAATCGACCTATTTTTTGGGCTTATTTTATGAGATTGTCCTATTTTTGGGGCTTATTTTAAGGATTTAAGGCCAAAATGTTCCCAAAAAAAAAAAAAAATGTTGTTTTTTGGGCCAGCCAATATTTTTGAATAAGGCTTAGCTCAAAACATCACATACTACATTATATATTTTACATACATAGTCATAAATAACCCAAATTCATTAATTAAAATACAAATGGAAAAAATTAATATATTTTATTAATATAAAATATTTAATATATATTTATATTATTATATATAAATGAAGGTGATTAGCGGTTATAACCGCATTGCCCTACCCCTAAAACCACTAACCGCATACCAAAGCAGTTAGCGGTTAACGGTTAATGATTAGCGGTTAGCGGGGCAATTCCGTTTGAGCAGCCCTATAGTAGAATGTTATTATATTACCATCCTTTAGTTTTTTTTTAAAAAAATAAAATAAAATAAAATAAAAACTTTTTAATTTTTTAATTTTTTTTTTAAAAAAAAAGCGAATAGCGGTTATTAGAATTATTAACCGCCTAGGAGGCGAATAGTAGATTTTACTAACTGCTTCGGTAGTTATAGTTAGCGGTTTTAGCCAATAACTATTAACTGTAACCACCTTTTCACTCATAATTACAATGTATATAGATATAAAATTACGAAACTAAGGATTTAACTTTAACGAGCAATTTTTTTTATTATTAATTTATAGGTGATCATCCCGCGAACCGAATATAAAATATATACACATAAATTCATGGAGGGTACCAGGGATGTCTTGTATATATATATATATATATATATATATATATATATGTGTGTGTGTGTGTATATATGTGTGTGAGAGAGATTGAAATTAGAGATGTATATTTAAATTTTGTGGGTGAACCTCTTGAATGCCGTCTATCTTCCACAACTCTTGATCTATTAATACCCAGGTACAGTAGTACATGTATGTATATATGGTACTCTAGCTTTGTTTTTACCGATGAGAACCAGCTAGAGCACAGAACCAGCTAGAGCACAGTAGCACACCATCAAACACTTGATGTCATTACCTAGCAGTGTCACGCATCAATTCCATTTTTAGAGCTGTTTTTTTATACCAGATTTGGTAATGATAATGTTGTTACTTTGGTAGCTAAGATTGTTCAAACACTTCATCAATGTCTCCATGGGGATGTTCTCCTTTGGAATCATGGTTTTGGTAGGTAAAACTGCACATCAGATTGATCTTCTTCTTTTGCTTAATGGGCCAAGAATTTGCATTAAGGACTTGCGGATTTAATTAATTGACAACAATACTCTTTATACTTGTTTTATATTGAGTGACATGAAGTGTTTTAAGTGTTATTTTTTTCTAAGTGGCAGTGGCTAATATGAGAAAAACCATTTAAAATACGCTATATTAATTGATGTAAAATAAGCGTGATAAATGAGTGCGAAAAGTAGTAATTTTTCAATTGACAAATTGAAACAATTTATGACGAATATACTGAAAATTTGTGCTTAAAAATGACAATTTATGTACATAATAGATGATATATATGGTGATTATACACGTCATACCACACAAGTAACTTGTCATATACTTAGAAAAAAAAAAAAAAAAACAGAGTAATTTATCTTATGGCATAATACACATGATCATCATTACAAATCAACATGCATATCATGAACTAGAACAGTTTATAACAATATAAGATAACGGCAACATTTTTCTTCGTGCAATATCAATATCATGCATATTGATGTTCAGCAATTGTTTACATGATTTTCAAATTCGACATTAACTTAATAAAAAATTAGTAAATTAAGGTTGAAAAGTTTGACCTGTTTAATTAAATGGGTAATGTTAAGATTGACCTATATAGTATTATACTTATACATCAATACGATCTGAACCCACACGTCACACTAAGAGTGATAACATATTATATATAACTTGTAAATTCGATACAAATTCAATACAAAATTAATAGATTAAATGATAAGTTTGATTGATTGGATTATAATTAACTTGTATAGGTTTTATACGTTAACATATGTTTCGACATGACCGATCAACCCGACACAAATTGTCACATAGTCCTCTCTTCACTTGCTTTGGAGATGTCTTATATGCATAGCCGACATACATATTACAGAGGCAAAAGTCACAAAGGTCCCCTCTTTTTACTCATACACGAGACTCTACCATCCAATATATGGTTGTGATGTGCATTGAACCGACTGTGTGGCGAAGACACCCATCTTTAAGGTGTGAAATATTGTATGTAATTTGTTCCTGAATGAAAACCAGTACTGGAGGGTAAAAGGGTAATTGGGAAAAAGGTGTTGTCAATCAATACGAAAGAGTGAAGAAACAAAATCATGTTATTCCCTCATATTTTTAAACCAATAGCTTTGTCTTGTCCCCATCCATCAACTCCCCTCTCTCTCTCCACCTCACTGTCAAACTCTTGCTATTTCCACAAAAAGCCCTATTGAGCTTCCTTCCACTTACCCAATTACGAATTAAAATTAACCCTCTCCCCTAACTCATTAGAATTAGGCCTAGGAGGAACTTGCGTGGTTCCCCTTTTTCTCGGAAAAAAAATCTTGCCAGTTTCTCACAAAAACCTTAATCAGAAATCAAAGTTAACAAAAAAAAAAAAAAAAAAAAGGCACCCCCAACCAACATCATAACCCTTTCAAGGTTTCTAGGATTGATCAAAGGAAAAGATTCAAAGAACCTCAAAGCAAACAAAATTAAAAAAATACCCAAAAGGAAATTAATACATTTAAAATTCGGGAGTGTAGCCCTACTGTTGTTTTCTCTTTGCCTATATAAGTATATATCATCCCCGTCATCATCATCTTCCCCTACTCCAAAATCTTCATTTTCTCTCACTCTCTCCATAGCTCTCTCTATCTCTCTATCTCTCTTTCTCTCTCTTCCTTCTCCCATGACATGATTGAAATCCAGAACTACTCCAGCTGAAATATAATTGTGATCAAAAAAACCTTTTGGTTGGTTGGTTGTTCCATTTTTCTTCATGAAAAGTGACACACCCAAAACTTGTTTCAATCAGTTCCACCACCACCACCAGCAGCACCACCCCAGATCTTAGATCTTTAGCACAATAAACGCATATATATCCTCTTATCAACTCCAATCATCTCCCTACTCTTTCTATTTTTAGTTCTTTCCTAAACTACTAGCTTGGCCCTATAAACCTACCTCCCAGAAAACTAGAAAAACAAAACCAAATCCTCTTTACTATTACTACTACAACTTCGAGATCCAAGAAAAAAACAGATGGATTCACTTCACGAATTCGACCCCTCAAACGAAGACAGCGCGAGCATCAACTTCAGCACCAACACCATCATCACAAACACCAACAACAGTACACACAATCCAAACAATATCTCAGTTGCTGCTGCCGCCACCATGGCATCCTCCTCGTCATCCTCGCCGTCCTCCACTCTCAGCCGCTACGAGAACCAGAAGCGCCGCGACTGGAACACCTTCGGACAGTACCTCCGGAACCACCGACCGCCGCTGTCTCTCTCCCGCTGCAGCGGGGCCCACGTGCTCGAATTCCTCAGGTACTTAGACCAGTTCGGTAAGACCAAGGTCCACACCCAGCTCTGCCCCTTCTTCGGGCATCCCAACCCGCCCGCCCCCTGCCCCTGCCCGCTCCGCCAAGCCTGGGGGTCCCTCGACGCCCTCATCGGCCGCCTCCGCGCCGCCTTCGAAGAGCACGGAGGGAAGCCGGAGGCCAACCCATTCGGAGCCCGAGCCGTGCGGCTGTATCTACGTGAGGTTCGTGATTCGCAGTCCAAGGCAAGAGGGATTAGTTACGAGAAGAAGAAGCGCAAGCGCCCCCCGCAGCCGCCGCCCGCATTGCCACCTCCTCCAAATGCGAGCCAGTAAGATCAAAAAAATAAAATAATTCCTGCATGAGACCACATGTTGGTGGGAAATAATTTCAACTACTTTCTAATCTTTCATTGCTGCACACCTATGTAGTACGTACGAGTTTTTCTTTCTTTTTTATGTTGCCTCAAAATTGAACTCTTTAATGATTCTGTGATGCAAACAGTAGTAGTTGTAGAAGTAGTAGTAGAAGTAGAAGTCCAAGTATGTACTAGTTCTAGTTTTAAGGTCCCTGTGACTTAACATCCAATTTGTCATAGATATATGTACTTGAAAGGTCGTCTATGACAAGTAATAGATTTGCGGATCATGTTGTATGTCTTTTTTTGAGTGTTTTCTTTTCTTTCTTTTTCGTTTTTCATTTCTAGTCTTTTAATGGGTATTGGCAAATCATTCATTCACTCGTTTGAAAAGGGTGGAATTTATAACTTTGCAAAGATCATGTGTCAGATTTGTCTAGCACTACTACTATATTTGCTTTGATTATTTTTTGGTATCTTACATGTGGGTCAGTTTGGTTTTCTCCTTTTGCCTTCTCCTATTACTAACCTTTTTTTTTTTCTTTGTTTCCCCCATGGCTATATAGAGTGAAGAGATCATATATATAGAAGTTAGAACAACGCCCTTCACAGTTCAAACAGTTTGTGTTAAGTTAATGCAATGGAGTTTTTCAGAAAGGTGGGTCTGCAGCCTCATTTATTATGCAAATCCATAAGCCCATTTCTCCTTTGTGTCATATCAGTTTTAAATGAAGGGGGGATATTATTTTTATAAGGTAAAGTTCATGAACCCTAAGATATACAGTGATTTCCAATTGGTTCTCCCTTGGAAAATGGTACTCATGGGTTAACGATTTAATTGGGATTGGTGTACCTCTTTTCTTTTTCCTTTTTTTTCCCTCCTTAGGTGACTTATAGGGACAGTATTTACTATAGCCGACAACAAATTGAACATGAAGACATTTAGCTTGCTACGGTTGGTTGATCATGCTGAATATTCTTTCTGTTTGCCATGAATTTTCATATATCTTCAACTTCAATCAACCATCATCAACGAAAAATCCATTCTTCAAAATGAGTTAATTAGCTAGATAATTGTGCATGCATGTACTTTGAGTTCATAATGATTGATTTGATTGAACTAGTGTATATAGATGCTAGAGTCTAGAGATTTTGTTCTCCATATTAAGCCATTTAATTGGCTTAAGTAATCACCGCTACTTATATACGATTATATATACACATCAAGATCGATGCTCACAAATTGAATCTAGCTATATAGGGACCCTATGTCTTTATAATGCTGGGACATTTTATATTAGTTTTTTAAGCGGTGGCCTTACTTTACCTAGCTATATCTACAACATTTGAATCTTTATCATATCTAGTAGGCCATAATTTGTCCAATTTGGATTAATGTCATTAATTTTCATCATATGTTTACGATTGTGAAGGGCCCCGTTGATACCGGAGCTACCCTTTTGTTTGTGTTTTTTGATGCATAATTAGAATCAACGCAAGCATTATGAATGAAATGATTAAAGTTCTTGGATGTTAAGAAATAATAATTCGTCTAGTTAGTGGATTCACATGCTATACTGACATGTGATCGATGTGGAAAATACATGCATACATACACATATTCGCTTGATCATTCTCTAGTAATATGGAAATTGTTTGATTTTGAAGTTTGATCTTATTTTGTTACCAAGGTTTGTTTGATTCAACAAGCAATTAAGGCTTGCTAATCGTGATCGATCCTTCTGGATTGAGAACATGTTGCTTCATCTTTGTTTTGTGTTTCATTTTGTGGCCATTTACTGCATGTGGTATTTAGTTAAGAGTAAGGAGTGATTAATTCCTATTGGAAATTTGTGCCTTAAAATGCATATATAGTGTCTTGTTTGAACTGAGATGATCTTGCTTTTCTGATTGTACAAGGTGCTGTTATCTTTATTGAACTCGGCGATGGTGGAATTAGAACACACTATTGTTTACAGGAGCCAAATTATATTTATTAGAAATATTAATTTAAATGATTAAGTCTATGATATGGTATCATAGTAAATGTTCTAAGTTAGAACCTTGTCTCAATCATTCATTTCATATTTCAATTAAATATTTTGAGTCTATATGTGAGGGGGAGAGTTAGAATTTTAATTCAAATGATCAAGTCTTTCATGCATTTTCTGAAACTTTTAAGATAAGTAGGGATTTAACACATTTAAGGGATTAAATTGCAGCTAGGCTAAGATAATCAGATTTGTTTTACTTGGGTGTGCTAAGAAAACAATTCATATATCAGTCTTTTTAGAAGATTTTTCTTTCTTATGGTCGAAATCTGATACAAAATATTGATGAGGCTGGCCTAATTCTAATAATGACCTCATTTTCGGCTTAACTACTCCATAAAGTTGGTTTCTTTTTCCTTTCATTATAGCGACTCAGTGTGAGTTTGAAGAGGCACCGTGCATGTTGAAGATTAATTTCTAATCTTTTTCTTAATTTAATTTTACGTCTTCACACCATAATTTACATTGTAATTAAGTGATTAAACGTACTTGAAAAAAAATAGATGCCATCAGAGACAAGCTGCTTGATTGGGGAACAATGATCAAAAGGTTATTTGTCCCTGTTGTTAAGCTTCTGGAGCTTCTTTTATTTATTATCCTCTTTTCCTTTCTTTCAAATGTTTGGACTGAAGTTAGAATGTTGAAGTGGATCCAAAATTGTTCCACGATGAGTTTTGTAATACCCTGGTTTCACATTGGGTACGTGAGTAGCCCACGTAGAGTAAGTAGTCCACATTATTTATTTATTAAGTGAAACTAGGTTTTATAAGTAATTGCAAGGAAATTTAAAATTGATTAGTTATTTTGGGGTGATAGCGCAAATGTGAGTAGTGCAGCTTTCTATGAGTCATTACAAATGGTACTAAAGCACCCTAGTAACATCATGTGGTATTGGCATTGCATGGCATAACTTTGACGAGGGCGTCAAGGGTTTGGGGTTGAGGGAGGGAGGAAAATTGTAATACTTCGGTTCCACATTGGCTAAATTAGCAACCTACATAGAGTAGGTGGTTTATAAAGATAGTCATGGGTACTTGGGTCATTACATTTAGTTCAGTATATATAAAAGTACTCAACGTAATACCCCAATCTCACATTCGGCAAGAGTTAATTATAAAGGAGCTCTTGGATATTAAGTCCTATATTGATTTTTTACTAAGTGAGATTAGGCTTTTATAAGCAATTTTAGAGAGCTTTAATTATAATGTGACTAATTCTTTTAGAATGATAGTGCATATGAGGTGGTAGTATGCAACTCACACCCCATAGGTAGATTTTAAAACCATCATTAGGTTTGTAATAGGTTTTTATTGAATTTTAATCTAATAATACTTTTAAAAGCCATATGTGAATGTGGAAAAATAAGTGTGATGAGATGATAGTGTGTGTAGCATATTACTCTTATAGAACTTGTGTCTTCATGCTCAAAATTCAAGCAAAGAGGTTTACGATAAAGCAAATTTTAGGCAATAAGAGTAGAAGTGATTATATATATATATATATATATATATATATATATATATATAGTAAGGTGGAAGAATGACGGTAGGGAATACGGATCCATATATATATATATATCAACCTTGGTATAGGTAATTAGTAGCCCCCGAGTACCTGTTGCTTTATTATTATAATTTTAAGTGTTAATTTTTTGTTTTATTTTATTTTTATTTAGTTACAAATCCGACATATATTTCTCTATTTACTTTTAATGTTTTTGTAAATTATAGAACCTAAGAGTTCCTAAGCATATGTATGTTTTGACATAAATCCGTGAGCTTGGTGACTTTGCAAATAATCGCAAATCCTGGTAGGCAGGGACGCAGGGTCGCTTGATTTAGAAAATAAACTAATTTTACATTTGCACCTTAAAAATATAATCATGGCCAACCTGGTTAGAAAGTCAATTGATTTTGTTTGGCTCCTCATCAACTTTCGTACGTCTGTCTCACTGCAAGTTGGAGAGGCGTAATATTAGACTAGACATCAACAGTTCGAATGAGAGAGCTAATAACATTGCCTTTGGTTTGGAAAATCTAACATTTTCCTTTTCGTAAATGTTAATAAACTTGCGATTATGAATGATTAGAAATGTTATTGGTTCCTTTCAAAAAAAAAATGTTATTGGTTTATTTTTATGTATTTTGTATGAATTATTTATGCTTCTCAAAATATCCTCATGTTTCTCTTTGCATAGGAGTACTATTTGATACAAAAGTATTTAAAAATTTAATAAAACTTGACAGGAAAGAAAAGTTATATATAAATTAATCATAGCTTTTCTTTCATTTTCTCATATATAAACGGTAACACATTATTCTCATATTGAGAAGAAGATGACTAGTTCACATATAGTGAGTAGTTTATAAAGATAATCATAAGTGCTAAATCTCACATTATTTAGTTATTAGTTAGGTGAAATTGAGTTTTATAGAAAATTTTATGAAAGCTCTAAATTTACTAATCTTTTTAAGGTGATATCACAGACTTAGCTAACGCTTTTTTTTGTTGTTGTTATAATGGTATTAGAGCCACCTATCAATGTCAAGCCATGTAGTACTGGAGTATTGCATGACGTGACCCTGATGAGGACGTTAAGAGTTTTAAGAGTGAGTTTGTAATACCCCTAGTCTTATATTGAGAAGATGAGGAGTAGCCTTATACATAGTGTAGGTAGTTTATAAGGATAGTCATAAGTATTAAGTTTCATATTGCTAAGTTAATTACTAAGTGAAATTGGGCTTTAAGGAATATTAAGAAAGCTTTAAATTGACTAATTCTTTTGAGGTGATAATGTAGATATGACTAGTATTGTTCTCTGGGTCGTTACATAAACTGTATATAATGTTTGATTTATTTTCTTTATTTTTTTTATCTATAACCAAATAAAACCTGATCATCTCTCTCCCTTTTTTTTTCTTTTTTTTTGATAAAATAGTTCTTCGCTATTTTTATACATATTTTACAAAGGGTGACACAATCAAACCCAAAAAATAGCATTAAGAAAATAATCATAACAAAATTCTCACATAGTCTAACTCCTGTCTAACTATAATAACTAGTTACTAGCCTATAACTAGGGGTGACAATGTGGGCGGATAATAACCGCCCGCATCCGCTATCTGCATATGCGGATGCGGATGTAGATAGCAAAAATAGCTGTTTTAAGGTATACAGATGCGGATATTATCCGCATCCGCATTCCTTTATATATTTAATATATATTTTATTTAATATATATACATAATTACATATATATTATATTTAATATTTTTTAATTTATGTTTGTCGGATTTTTTATTTATGTTTCTTATATTTGCTAGATTTGTAATGTTATTGGATTTCACTTTAAGAAAACTCTTTTAATTTTTTCTAATTAATTGCCTTATATGTTCTTCCCTTATTATTATTATTATTATTTCTTAAATGTTTTTATTGTTTCCAATTATAGATTTACTAGAAGCTAAATATTAATAATGTATGTGACGAAAATTTATTGGCAAAATGATTAGATAGTGTGATATGAATAAAAGTGCTCAACTTTAAATAATGTTTTTTTTTTTTTTTTGTATTTACTATAAGCAATAATTAGTGAATTACAATTTTAAGATTTAAAACGTTCATTACCTCAAATGCAGATAGTGGATAATATCCGCATTAACCGCGCGGATGCGGATAGTAATCGAATAATGTGGATGCGGATATAAAAAATCATTATCCACATTTTGCGGATGCGGATGCAAATATTGCTATTATTCGCATCCGCATTTTTACCCCCACCTATAACCCACACTTTGCATTTTTTTATTATAATTTAATTTTAAATATATTTTATATTATAATAAATTTTTTATATATTATAATTTAATATTTAATATATTATTATATTTATAATATGTCTTAGTAAAACTATTGTTTCGATTCACAAATTTCAAAGCAGAATGAAAATATTATATACAACTCTTTCCAAAGATTTGTCGTCAAAAATATTTTGAGACTTAATTATAATGAAAATATTTGGGGTTTTTTTCAAACAATGATATGAAATTCGAAACTTTTTTGAGCAAAAGTCTTTCATCTTGAGAAATAAAAATCTTAGATGGACTAAATTTGTTATTTGTTCTAAATTCTAAAATATAATTTGATTTGTATTTATTATTTTCCTTATTTGGTCCGGACATTAATAACACTTGATCTATTAATATTAGGGTACCAAATAAACCCTTTTTAATTTAGATTTCTAACATATTTTGATGAGGTGTGATACATGGACAACTCAAACTCAACTTTTAGACCAAATTTCTCTTTCTATCTCTAGTTTAAGGCTCTCTCTCCTCCACATGTAGTGTTTTTTTTAAAAAAAACTTAAGAGAAAAATTGGGCTAAAATTGGGTTTAAGTTGTGCTTTTATCATTTTCCTATTTTGATTTATGCTTATATATTATATATTATATAAGCGTTTTAGGGATACTTTAAAGAGACACTTGTGACTGTCACTTGTTGCAATATAATTCTAAGCTATAAGCTACAAAATAATTTTTTAGAATTTCCAAAATAATTTTATTTTATGTGGTATTTTTTATTCAAAATTCCACATAAAATAACAAGCGCAAAAATGTTACTTATTCTTAAACATAACACGTAATACAGAAATTACGGTAGTGTTAAAATGTATAGATATGCATGCATGCATGCATATGCCAACTCAATGAGTCATGTGATTAATTAGGAAGAGCCGAGTTTGTTGAAAAATTTTCAGGCTTTATTACAGTACTCTATAAAGTAGAAACTTATTGAAGTCTATCTTGTTTCCCTTTTACAGCTTAGAAAAAAAAAAAAAATATATATATATATATATATTAGTTTCCCTTTTACTATAAATCATTAATTAGGCTTCCATTATTGTTTACTCTGTGGCATAAGGAATAATTTGTTTCAAGTAGACAATTACCATCGTTTATAACATTTATCACATTTAAAAATTGACGTGGCAATTCATATGACACTTGTCACGTTAGTCACTAAAATATAAATTAGCACGTAGCAGTATATGTGATAATCTAATTGACGTGGCAATTCATATGACACTTGTCACGTTAGTCACTAAAATATAAACTAGCACGTAGCAGTATATGTGATAAATCTATAAAATGTGGACTGGTACATGAGTTTGTAAAGGGTTATAGTACTAGTACCTCAAGAATTTTTCATTAAAGAAATGGTAAAATCATAACATATAGAAACACATAAAATATCATTCTATATAATTCCAAATAATTTTAAACATAAATCACTGAGAAAAGATAATTCATGCATATTAAAATGGGTCTATTGTTAAGGAGTCCACAACTTTTTCGGTTTTAAGAATGTCCACTCTCTCTTCCTTTTAGATCATGAGGAGGAAAGATCCTCCCTTGTAACCATTTTCCTTATTCAATTAAGAAAAAAAAAATTACAAAATTAGAAAGTGTCTAATGTTGTTGTAGATAGATCTCCTTAGTTTGCTGAATGAGAATGTGAATGGTCTTCTTTTAGTAATATTGAAATTTCTCGAGTAAATAATAGCAAACTTACTTGTTATTTATTGAGAAATAATCAAATTCATTGTTTCAACCATCTTTCAACTATTTTCATATAATGAATGGATGAATCTAGGGGTGGGCGTGGGTCGGGACGGGGCGGATTTGAGCCTTTTTCCCTTACCCGACCCACACATTGCGGGTTTGAAAAATCCTACCCACTACCCAGACACAGTGAACCCTATCCGCCCGGGTTTGGGTTTTGTGGGGCGGGTTGAACAATGTGGATATTGCAGGTTGGGTTGGGTATTATGGGCAGAGCTTATTTTTCTTGGTTTTTTTTTTTTCTTTAATTTTTTTTTTCATCTAAGAGAGTGAGCGAGAGAGAGAGACAACGACAGAGAGCGAGATGGAGAGAGAGAGAGAGAGAGCAAGATGGGGGAGAGAGAGAGGGAGCGAGTCTACGAGATAGAGTAGAGAGAGTGAGAAAAAAAAAAAAAAAAAAAGGACTGAGGGGGAAGGCAACTAGAGAAAGAGAAGAAGATGAAAAACTAGGG
>NC_081544.1:25757732-25769830 GCF_901000735.1 Corylus avellana
GAAGACCTTCTACATAAGGCAAAAATTAGATAGTAAAATTTGAAACAATTAATTAGAACTAAAAGTTAAGATTTTGATTCAAAAAAAGTTAAAATCTTAAGTGAATTTAGAGGATCTTAATCCTCTGGCTGCATATTAGTATATGGGCCTAATAGATATCGTCAATAACTCAGAAAAAAGAAAAAGAAAAAAAGTAGATGGTCAATATATATAAATCTAAAGTTCCTTGAGCTTTTATTGAAACATAAAGCTAATTAAATTAAGTTTGGATGAGTTTCGGGTAATCAAGATCATTTCTCACTCATGTGATCCATGCGTGATTTTATGGGCACCAGGAAGTGCCGCCACAGTGAGGGGAGGGTTTCTCCCTCCCTCTCCCCTCCCCCCCTCCCTCTTTCCAGGTGATTACGCCCTTCCCACCATTTTCTTCCCCGATCTGTGTTTCTTTTCTTTTTTGTGTTTGTTTTTGGATTTCGCTTTCTTTTCCCTGTTGTTGTTCTTTGTTTGCTTGTTTATTTTTTCTTGCTAGGTGTTTGTTTGGGCACACTTTGTGGGTGCCGCTCATGGGGGATTCACTCAAACTTTCCCCCAATTTCTTTGAGTGCGCCGCCGATCTCCTCCGCGCCAGCTTTGCCGTTTGCTGTCTTCTGTTGGGTCTTTTCACGCGTCCCCACCGCGATGTGCTTCCAACGCCATTTACGCATCGGTTTCCGGCAAGCATGCGATCGACTTTTCTTCCGGTTGTTGTCATCCGCCTAGTGTGCTCCTATTTTTAAATTTTTAGTTGTATTGCTTTGATTTTCCCTGTATTTTTCTTGTTTTTCTTGCTGCTTGTAATAAGGCCATGTCCTCTTTCTTGATCTCTTCGCTTGTTATTTTGGTCCAGACCCCTGAGGTTGTGGATGTGAACTATATCCTGGCTTTCAGGTTCAGGAGGATGTGTGTTGGCATGGGGTCCTTTTGATCCCAGGTTCGAGGAATAAGAGCTACATATGCATTAGTTTGTGTCTGCCTAGCGCAGATCTGTTATTCCAACTGAAGATTAGTTATAGGTTAGCGGATGTTTGGCGTCTTTGATGTGTAATCTTTTAGTTACGACTTTGATCTTTTAGCTTCGGCTAGGATCTTTCAGAACGTTATGTTCTGTGATTGTAAGAGTTTTAATGCTCTTGATTCCTCTATTAATGAGATAAGAATGATTTTCCTTCAAAAAAAAAAAAACTAGAATAAGAATGTGTAGCAAGGATCCATGAATAAATACTGTACACATACATGTGGCACGTTGGAATTAATCTCATCATCGTGCCATGTACAAATCTCAGAGGTGAAGAATTTAATGATATTAAAGAATTAAACGGTAAAATCATAACCTATACAAAAACACATTTCATTAATTCCAAATAATTTCTAAAAACATTTAGCATAATCATGGAGAAAAGATAAATACTAATGCTGATTAACTTTTTTACAAAACTAGGAAGTGTCTAATGTTGTTGTAGATCTTGCCGAATGGGAATGCAAATGGTCCTTTTTTTTTAAGTAATATTTAAATTTCTCAATTAACTAGGAGCAATTTGAAGAAGTCAACTACTTCACTCGTGTTATTTATTTAATTAGCTTTAGTTCTTTGCATTGAAAAATATTTTATGGTTCCCATTCAAAAAGATTATTGTGAGCTTTCCTAGTTATACCGTAGCAATTTTTTACTTTTGCGGGGTGTGGGTGTGTGATCCTCGTGTAATTATATGGTAGCATTCTTAAAAATTAGGATGGTAAATAAATCAGTTCATTCGACAACCCATTTGGTTTAACTCGACTCAAACTCGAGCTTGTTACTGTAAAAACCCACTCGATTAATAAATGATACATACTCGACTCGCTCGAGAAAACTCGATAAGGGCTCATGACCTCAGCTCGTTTAAAGCTGTGCCGGTTCGTTTGTCCGACTCGTTAGCTCGTTCATATATCGCACAAATATATATTAATTTATTACTAAAATTAGTTATATAAATTTAAGTATGTAAGTATTATACGTAATATAAATTACTTAATATTTATATTTATACTATAGATAAATGTCTAGAGGTTGTTTTAAAATTCGGGCTTGAACTCTACTCAAATCATACATTAAAGAATTTAATAGCTTAACTCGAGCTCGAGTGGAGCCCGGCTCAACTTGAATAGCATTCTCAACGAACTCGAGCTCAAGCTTGAGTTTGCCCGAATTTTAAACGAGCCGAACTTGAACACACATTTCATAGCTCAACTTGAACTTGAGTTCGGCTCGAATAAGCATCTTCATAAACGAGTCAATCTTGAAATCCTAAAACTCGACTCGACTCGGCTCGATTACAGCTCTATTAAAAATCATAAGCATTGTTTTATAAATAAATGATTTATTTGCCATCTCAACCTACAGCTATATATATATATATATGAACCGAAAGGTAAAAAATTAAGAACCTTCTAAAAAATACAAAAGCTATGGTAAAATTTGAAATATTTCATTAGAATTAAAAGTTAGAGAAATATTTAGTTTCATTTTCCTACACATATTTAGTAAATTTTTATACAATAGATGTGCAAATCAATTATTGAATCTATGGGACCTAGGTCCCACAAATTCAATGATAAATTTTTTAAAAATTGACAAGAGATAGGTAGGAAAATTACACCAAAAGATCTATGAGAGTTGAGATTTTAAGAGTTCTATTGTAAAGTCTTCTTAATAAATCTAGAAGGTTTTAACCCTTATCATATGTATTAGATAAATTTTGAAAGGACACAAGAATTACATAAAAATGACATTTAGCATTACTCTTTTACTCCTCCAATATATACTTTAAAATAAAGTATTTTCATTCATTTTGCTATAGTGAACTTTCATTCATTCATTGTAGCACCTTGAAGTCTTTCCTTTGATTTTTATTTTTTTATTTTTTTCTCTCACATCTCCCCCTCTCCCTCTCTCCATTCTCTCTCCCTCAACTTTCCCACAATAAAAAAATACGTTGAAAATAATATTTAAAGAAAGCAATAAGTGATAGATAATTTTGAAATTTGTATTGAAAAATTAGTAGTTAAAATAGAAAAATGTATATTTTCAGTAGCTAAAATAGGCACTATTGCTAGAAATGTTATAAGATATGATCGGAAGTTCCTTGAGCTTTAATTGAAATATATAGCCAAATTAATTTTGGACTAGTTTCAAGATAATTGTAAGGAATGCAGCTAGTCATATCAAGGTAATCAAGGTTATCATCGTACATCTAATCCATGCCTGATTTTTATATATGCACCTCAAATTAGGAAACTAGAAGAAGAATAATTTGTAACATGGATCCATCAATATTATACAAGAAAGGGATAGAAAATAAGTCTAGAGCTCAAGATATAAAACCCAACTTGAAATATAAGACCCATCCTCCTAAAAATTCAGGTATCTCTTTATCTAAAAGAATTATATCCATCCTTTTTCTCTCTTATAGGCAAAAATATTCTACATTTTCAAATCACAATATTTTAAGAACGCAGTCTCAACCGATACATTTTTTACAATTTGATTTAAAATTATACTTTTAATCTACAAAATCCCAATGTTAAACACATTAATGTTAGCTTTCAAAACACACAACCTAACTCGCGCCCCTAGCCTCGGCCCAACTCGAGGCTAACATTTGAAAAGCGCAACCTACACGTTCCCTTAGCCTTGGCCTAACCCGAGGCAAAAATGTTGACTTGGCCGTTGGATGCTCCTCTATTAGTAGGTTAAAGTCACTCTAATGATTCTCTTCTTATTTTGCGAGTGACCTTCATTAGGTTTAAAATTAATGATGCGAAATTTTATATCATTAGTGCACATACATGTGGTAATTAATTATATGCAAAGTGCCTCCACGAATTGTTGTAAGGACAATCTAGTGTAGGTTTAAATTTTTTATTTGGCTCATTCTTGGCCTTGAGTCAGACTATGCTGTAAAACAATCATTCCAACACGACTTCGTGAGATAGTTGGAAAATTAGTTAAAAAAAAAAAAAAAACAATCTATGAGCCCTAAACATGTTAATTAAAATGGTAGTTATAATTAAGAAACTTAAATACCACATAAAGAATAATATAATTATTTTGTGAGTCTTTTATATATTTTGTAGATGCTTTAGCTTTTCTTTTCCCTGCAAATGTGTAGGATGGAGTACAGAATCAAACCACAGTACATATTTTCAAGAAAGCAGCGTCACTGACGTGCCTCGGAATTCATATCCATTAATTTCACAATGCCTTCAATCAATCATCGACAACCATTAATGAAAACGGAGATTAATTTAATTTAATTATTATAAATAATCAGAGAGATTATAAATAATTAATGTTGAAGCTGCTGTCTTTGTCATTAGCAAAGAGTGAAGTGGTGCTTAGCAGAGGAGGTGAGAGAGAGAGAGAGCAATGATAGATAGTTAGGGTAACTTTTCACGTACACAACGAATCTGGAACAACAAAACAAATTAATAGTTCTAAAAATACAACAGGTACGAGAATTCCGCACTCTCGGGTCACTTCGAGTTGACAGAAGGTGGGGTTCTTTTTTTGGGGCCTACACGGCCTGTCCTTCGCACGTGCTGCCCCGTCATTCATGTCGGACACCGCCTCTTGATCCAGTCAATAGCGTGATCCCAGGTCGATCTGTCACCACGTGGCTCCATCTTCGCCGTTAGAGTCAGTGTCGCCCTGATTTGGACCATACCAACCAAATCACCCTTGTCACGTCTGCGTCAGTATTTTCAGTTGCTCTTTTCCACGCCTTTATTTTTATTTATATTTATTTTTTCTGGTAAAATTAGGAAAAGAGACGCATTCAAAAATTTCCACTTTCACTCCACTCGATCGGGAATGAGACATTCATTTTTAACCTGTCTATTTTATAAATTTAATAATAAAAAAAGAATAATAATAATAATGATCAATATGAGATTAAGATAATATATATTCTTAATATCATATTGATCATTATTAATATATTCTACTAGATGTTACAACAAAGTTGATGCATATGGTTTGACAAAACTTTTAAATGGTTTTTTTTTTTAATGCAACTTAAAGTTGAAAGTAATTTTTAAATATTTTATGTTTTAAGTTATTTGTTAATATTTATTTTAAGTTAAGTTTCTTGCAAGTTATAATGCCTCACAACATAAGCTTCAAAATGAATTTAATAGGATTTGGTTTAAGTCCTGTAAAAATAAAAACAAATTACCACACAATAGATAAAGAGGGAGTTAAATTAGATTTGATCAGTTTAAAAAAAAAATTAGAACCAATGTTGTAGTCTCTTTACAACATAGCCAAATCCAATTTTATATCAGGAGTGAAATGTGATTTATATCACAGTGTAAGAATAAATCATTTCATAAAACCATGATCATTACTCATTAGGGTTTTGTTATGAGTGTTACAATTTTTATTACAAGTTTTTTTATAAATAGATGTTGCAGTTTATGTGACATTTACCACATCACTCACTAAATAATTAAATTTATTATCAATTTTTCTTGCTTAATTTTTTCATTCATGCTGTGTCATATCCTTTTCAAGTAAATTTGTAAAAAGATTATAATAAAAATTAATAAATAGATCTATTGTCAAGTCGCATGTCTTTTCATTAAAACCCAACTGATCTTATATATGTGTAGAAGTTTTTGCTAAAAGAAAAATGCATAAATTCATGATTTAGATTGAGAAATGTTATACACATTTTAACAACAAAAAAAAAAAAAAAAAACTCTGTTAAATGTGGGATGAATGTGTCAAATGTTATGATTAACTAAGACCTTTGACATGCATCTTGTTGGATCATGAATCAGCTATATTGGGCCTGGTAATCGGCCCATCAGTTAAGCTCAATCATTTCTATTGTTCACCAATCTTATACTCGATAAAGTTATACTTATCTAAACTCGGTATACCCAACACTCGATCCCAAGACTCGGTAAGCCGAGTCTTAAGTGGATTATCGAGTATTACTCTCGGAATATTAGATGTACTTGCATGATATTTTGTTCATCCTTCCTTAAATATATATATTGCTTGACACGTGGATCCTTGGTAAAAGTCCACAGTGTCAAGCAAACAGGTACAACCCGATGCCTATAAAAGAGGGGTCTCATCTCAGATTTTGGTAACTTCATTTTTTCTCTCTTTAACTGAATATCCCTGATTATTATTATCTTACCCATCATATTCGAAGTTATAATTTTCTTAAACACAGTGACTAATTTAGGCACCGGAGCTATCCCCCGCCGGACAACGCTGGCAGCTTTAATCCTTTTTCTTGTTATTTTGTAGCCCAGTAATTCTAGCAGATACCAAGGTATTTATGGGGTCCATCCCACATCATCATTCGGAAAATTGTCCAAACACATCTTGTAAAAGTTTGTTACGGAATCTTATTTTATAATACAGTGAAAATTAATTATATAAAAACCAAGAGATATGGATCATGCGTGGTTTAAAAAAAATCCGATAATATTATATATGTTAACTATTCATTTTAACCATTATTAGTTGATATAGCACCATCATGATCGTCAACTCTAATATCGCTTATAAGGGAGATAAACGCTTGCGAAATCTCCAAATGACACTTCGATATAATACCATCGAACTTAAGCAAATATATTTGGATCAAACAATATCAAATTAATAACTTATTTTTACTTATTATTACATAATGTGAGATTCCAGCAAGTTATAGGAGAAGAAAGATTATCTCATTTGGTCTACAAAAATAAGAAAGAAAAAGAAAAAGAGAGAGATAATCCTCTTAGTTAAGTAACATTTATTATATCCTCGAAGGAAATATCTTGAAGCAACTCATGACAAAATGGTAAACAGTGAAATTATATAAAATAAAAAACTATATATTTACCAAATCTGCATGAATGGGAATATAGGGAGGGAGGCCTGACTAGGGTAGGCCCAAACAGTAGTTGCTAACGTATGAACAGAATTTGGTCGACGTCCATTCAGTAGACTGTTGAAAAATATCAGTAGACCAAAACAGTAACTTTTTTTTTATTTTAATTTTAACCAAGAAAACAAACTCAACCAAAAAAAATTAAAAAATAAATAATAACACAGAAAACAAGGCATTATATAATCTATGGAGGGAGAATATGATATATGCCCCACCCTTTTCTTTTCTTTTCATGGTGGTGGGGCAAAGCAACATGTGCAATGACGTCGTTATATCGTGAATTAGTTGCACGAAATTAATATTGCAAAGACTTTTTTGCATTATTTTGAAAGTTTTTTTTCTTTTTAATATTTTTAAAATACCTTTTTGTCGCCAACTTGGAAATTGACAGGACTAATAATTATAGAATATTTGAATTTTAGGGTGCGATGAATTATGACCCTGCCGACTTACCATTTGACTGTTTGAATTGTGGGTTTTGCTTAAACCCAACCCAAAATAATGAAGTCCGATATGTCACGGGTTTTGGCCCAAATGCCTAAGGCAGCCCTAAGCCCAGACCCTCTTTTACCACACTGGGTGACAACGGTCGCCAATTGGCAATTTGTGAAGCTGCTGGCCTCTACAATATGATCTCAGCCCAACAATGACGCCAGACCCACGGCCCAATGTGGTCTCGCTGCAAGGCCGTGGGTCTGCTGACGGCTTTTGCTTCTTTTTTCTGCCTTATATATATATTCCCGGGTGTTAGAGCTGAGATGATATTCCCATGGCTTCCCTCGTCAAACAAAGAATTATGATGGGACACGATGGACCCTATCTATTGCTTCTTCCTTTTTCACGACTCAAACAGAAACAAACAAGAGAAAACAAACAAAAAAAAAAAAAAGGGAGGGAGGAAGGGGGGAGGGGAACAATTATTGGGAGAAGGGAAAAAATGAAAATGCTTTAGTAGAAGCGGCTTATCTACCAAAGTTATGCATAAAGGTGTACAAGCAGTTGCGGTTGCAATTATTTTTTCTTAATTGTAACCGCTTTAAGCGGTTATTATTTTCAAGTAATCGCGGGCAATTATGTGGTTATTGAAAATTAATTATTAACTCTTCCTAAGTAATTGCGGGCACTTATTATAATGTTTATACACACAAAACTAATTATAAATTAAATTAAAAAAACAAAAAAACTTTTCCTTTGATTCTCTCTTGCCAGTTGCCACTCATTCCCTTAGATCACCTAATATTTGGATGTCGTTTTTCTTTTGGAGCTCTATCATACAAGGGCCATATTTGAGATCCTTCTTGTACGTTTCATATGGTCCTGTCTAATCTTAAATGGGCCTCATTCTTGGATCCCACTAAACGTGTTGTTTACACTAAACTAATAGTGATAATAATAAAGAAAATAAACTAAATGAATATGAAAAATAAACGAAACCTCAATATATTAGTAAAAAAAAAAGAAAAAAGAGGTGATTCATAATTTCTTTAATTTTTAAGACCAATCTTCGCTGGCCATTTCTGATTCAAGATCTATCCATGCCATTCTCCAAGTTTAAAACCTTCAAAAATTTGAAGATAATGTTTTTTTTTTTTTTTTTTTTTAATTAGAATAAACTCTTACGCGTTCATTAATAAAACATTAACTCCTACAACTTTCAAGATGACATAAAACATCAAAGCATACAACTTTCAAAGATCATATCATGAAAGAAAAAAAAAACATGATATTCGACCATTCACATGTTCTTCGCATCTTATTGGACAGTTACTTTTGTCAACTGTCTAAAGATGAGTTGCCATATTTGCTTCTCTTTAACTCCTAGTATGCAACACTTGCAAGGATTATTACCTAGATAAATGGTACATTTTTTAAAAACACACGATATAAAAGGCTAAACCACAATTTTAAATGGTAAAATAAGATTTTGTCAAATACTTAATTGTATTTTTATTAACTATTTTTTGAAATCCTCTTTTTTTTTTTTTAAATAACACTTTTTAAACTGTCAAACCAAACTAACACTTAGTTATCTCAAACCGTTTTGTTAATAAATAATCTAATTGATTAATAATTATCACTAAAGCAATCTGGCGATAGATAAGTTTTTATGAGACGAATTCAACTAGATCTCCCTGGTAATGAATGATCATAGATCTGTTTATCCCATAATCACGACATCTAGCATCACGCGCTTTCGGCAAAAGACGATTTTGCACCTGTCGACAGCAAGAAGGCGTTTTGATAAACCTGTTGACAACCTCGACAGAAAGGGAAAGTGCGCACTCACACACACCCACTCATGCGTACACGTATGCACACCGAGTGGGAGTGCCGAGTCACTGAGTCGAGTCCCTCCGCGCAAAAAAAAAAGAAATACAAAAAGCGAACTCTGAGATCTGATCTTTCTCTCCCTCCATGTGCGCCATTTATTTCCTTTTATAGAAGTGGAATAAACAGAAACCACTCTAACCCAGATCTTTCCCCTACAAGTGTAGGACTCTTCGGTGCCAGAATCAGACGCACTTCGCTAATCGACTCAAACCCAGTAAGTTTTTTGCCTTCTGTGCTTGTTTCTTCGCGTTTGTGTTTGTGGGTTTTGGTTAGATTTTTGTTTTTATTGCTGGATCTGGTTGAATCGGCATTTCTGGGTGAGGTTGATTTTCTGGTTTTGATGCCGAATGGTTTAAATTTGATGGTTCAATTTGTGTTTTTGCATGTGGTGGATTGGTTATTTGTCCTTGTTTGAGAAAAAAAAAAGGGTGAATTTGATAACTAATGATGCTTTTGCAATGCGAAATGCGGTTTTGTATTGGTCTTTGTCCCAGATCTGCAAGTTCCACTTCAGTGAGTGGCTCAGAGAAAGTGTCATTTTCTTTGTTGCTCGGATTTCAATTTCATTACGGGACGTTGACGTCGGATAGATCAATTATATTGCTAACTCTTCGTTTTAATCTGCATTTAATATTTGACTCAATCTTTCCTTCTTGGACCAATCATTTCGTTGCTTGGTTGTCAATATACTAGATGCAATTGTGGTTGGTTAACCTCAACTAGCTTTAGTGCTTATTCTTGCTTTTCATTTTTTATATGCACTATTGGTTCATAGATTTTGACTCAAGAACGCGGATTGAAATCTTGGGAGACAAGTTTGCGACTTGCTATTGAACTTTATTGGTACAAAAATTTACCACGGTAATATGAGGGTGCTTGTTTATGAGAGGAACTATACATAGATATTAACTAATTTGTTTTCCTCACTAATGATCTGTGAATTTTCATTTCCACAATTGTTTTATATCTTTTCAACTCATCAGATTTGAGATGGATTGGGTGAGGTTTCTTATATTGTCTCATTAGTAGTTATATTGATGGGATCGATTTTTATTTATCAGTGCTATTATGTCCTGTATGACTTTGTTGAACTTAGAAGTTCAGGAAGTCTGATATAATTTTGTGTACTTGAGTGTTTTCTCGTGCTTTTAATTTCTAACGTTTTCAATCAAGCAGCATGAGTAAGAGGTCTTTTGAATTCTTGGTAAAGTAGTTTACATTTTTTTGATCAAAGCGTAGAAGCAAGAACTTAACTAACTCTTGCATACTATGCCTGTATGCTTTACAAAGTTAGCTAATGGTTGTTTGATTGTAATTTTACAGGTCTACTGTTCTCTGTGATAAATCTTTTGGGATTTCATATCTTATTAGTGGATTTGACACAAGATGTCTTCATGAAAGGAGATCTGTGTTGTGATCTTTGCATACATTAGTGGAAGTGCAAAGCAGTGATTGAAGAACTTAAGAAACTAAATAGAGGATGAGGGGAAGATCTGATGGTGTGCAAAAGAAGCGTTTAATCACTTCTGTGTGTGTTGTGTCAATCTTTCTTGGTTTTCTGTATGTATACTATGGATCCATTTTTGGCTCTAAAAGCCGCGGTGCATCAGCTATAGAATATGGCAGCAAATCTTTGAGAAGACTCGGTTCATCGTATTTGAGTGGGGATGACGATACCGATGGCAAGCAAGATGAATCTTCAACAATATTTGGTCAGGAAGATGGAGAGGATAATAACACACCAAAAAG
The DNA here is from genome assembly GCF_901000735.1 of Corylus avellana. NCBI lineage: Eukaryota > Viridiplantae > Streptophyta > Magnoliopsida > Fagales > Betulaceae > Corylus > Corylus avellana. The sequence goes on from NC_081544.1 coordinate 25,768,784, forward strand.
TTTCCCCGTAAGCCCTTTACAGCTATCCTTGGTTTTGAGCCCCCCTGGTCTGTTTACTTTGTTTTCTTAATGGTATTAATTTGTCTACTTATTTTTGAAGGTTTGTGATGATCGGCATTCAGAATTAATTCCCTGCCTTGACAGAAACCTTATATACCAAATGAGATTGAAGCTGGACTTGTCTTTAATGGAGCACTATGAAAGACATTGCCCTCCCCAAGAAAGGCGGTACAACTGCTTGATTCCTCCTCCACCAGGATACAAGGTGAGGATATGCTTATGCTAAGATTGAGTGAGAGAATGATGTGGAATATTTTCTTATCGTTCTCTGATCTTGTAAATATCAATGTCCGTTGCTCATGTGAGAGAACGGTGTTAGAGTTAAAAGCTATAATGTCCAAATCTCTTTATGTTTGGATGGCAGCTTACAATAGTCTTCGCTTTTCTAATTTTTCTAAATTTTTAGATTTGTGTTCTTGTTATTCTCCCTAATTAAGGGTCTCTCTTGTATATTTTTTGTGTACTTCATTGCGCTCCTTTTCCTTTTCTGATGATATTGACTTATTATAAAAAACGTCTTTTGCTCATGTGATCGTACAGATCCCAATCAATTGGCCAAAAAGCAGGGATGAAGTATGGAAAGCAAATATACCTCATACTCACCTTGCACATGAGAAGTCTGACCAGAACTGGATGGTTGTAAAAGGTGAAAAGATAGTATTTCCTGGTGGAGGCACTCATTTTCACTATGGAGCTGATAAGTATATTGCTTCAATTGCAAAAGTAAGTCGACTGCTGGCCCTTAAAACCTTTTTAAAAATGCTCCTTGAGTTGCTAGTCCATATAGAATTGTGCGTATGTTCTCTTTGCTGTGTATTTCTTATGGCTTATGTGCCTTCTTTTGTTGATCTTGCTGTTTCTTTGGTACACTTTTTTATTAATATTTGTGTACTTCATGGATGAAGCAATAATCTTATGTGGCAAATTTTGCAGATGCTCAACTTCTCAAACGACAAGATAAACAATGAAGGAAGATTAAGAACAGTT
>NC_081544.1:25769930-25773494 GCF_901000735.1 Corylus avellana
CTTTTAAATGATATAACTCGTATAAACTTTGATCGACTTAGATAATGTTCATGAGCTTGACTTGTAAAAGTTCGGCTCAATTCGTTCGAATTAAATCGTTAGCTCGTTCATATGTGTATATATGCACAATTTTTATTATTATTTTTTTAAAAAAATGAAAACTTGAAGTTATACGAACCTATACGAGCATAAATTTTTTTCAAACCTTCTTCCGCTTAATAAATGAACCAAACTAAACCGAACCGAGTTCAAACCTGTTGGCGGGTAATTATGTTCAATTTAAGCCTAAAGAAAAGCCTTTCTTCTGTATTTGTTTTAGGCAATTATTTGCTTCTTCTCTCTTGTCGACCGTGCCATGAGTACCTGAAGGGTGGAGGTGGAGCCCAAGCAGGTTAGCTTTGTTTGTTTCACATGAGTCCCTATAATAATAAGTCTCAGCTGGCCATTTTATTATTTTAAACAAAATATTAGACATTGGGGGTCACTTTTAATCAAAGCTGTAGGTCCATAATTAATGGATTGTTAAATTTTCAAGTGTGATATTCTTTCGTGAGTATGAGTCACGACTCCAAAAACCCTAAATAATGAAAAAGGATAAGGTTTGGAAGAGTAAGCCCCACTAGTTAGGCAACTTGGGTAGGTTGGGGTTCCCCCGAGAACTAGGGCATCATAAACCACCATGTTCAATATTCCACCAGGATATAAATAAATTCATTTAAAAAAAAAAAAAAAAAAAAAGAAAGAAAGAAAAGAAAAGAGAGAATCATTTTGTTAGGACCATGGACCTGAATTTAAGGTCAATATAGTGGATAGGAAGTCTCTGTTGTCTATGTTATCCAAACCAAACCAAATTGACTAAGACCCTATTTGAGATTGTGTTTCGCAAACAAAAATTTTATTTTAAAAAACGCTTTTAGGCAAAAGCTTTATTTTTAAGCTTTTGTCAAAAGTGCGTTTTGGTAATTTTTAGGCTTTTTGAACTCATTTTAATTTTTTTACCAAACGAGTATTTTTTTTTTTTTTAACCAGACTTTTTGAATGTTAAAAGCACTTTTAAGCCCTCAAACGCAATTCCAAACAAGCCCTCCTAAGTATATTTTTTATGGAAACGTAAACAAATATTTTTGAAATTATTCTTTCAAAGTTAAAAAATTCTGAAATAAGGATCTCAAACTTTTAATTTATTTCAATTATCTTCTTTTGTCTTGTCAAAATTATCAAAGTGCCATTTTTTATTATAAAAAATTATAATGGTTCATACGTTTATTTTATTATTTTTATGAAAGTATTTTGAGAATTTTAACAAGATTTAATAAAAAAATCATAATGAAAATGAGTAATTGAAATAAATTGAAAGTTTAATACCTTTAATTAAGAGTTTTTAAACTTTGAGAGATATGGACAGAATTTTGCTACAAAAACTAGTCTGTAGCTAATTCATACAAACCAATCTAATAAAGTGACATGTGTCCCTTAATTAGCATATGAAAATCACTTTTTATTTTTATTTTTTATGGGACACATGTCACTTTATTATATTGGTTTGTAGTAAATTTCTGTCCAGAAAAATGGTATCAAATGAGTGGAAGTGTAAGGCTTTTTTCTTTCTAATTTTTAGTATTAAGTGCACTCAATTTTAGTAGGATGTGGGATGCAACATTATTCAGTAGGATTTGCCAGATTTGGTTTTGGTGTTATAAACAAAATTATCAAAGATCTCAAATATTAAAAAAGAAAGAGCGCGAAATTAAATCTGTAACGTTGAAAAAATTATAAAAGAACGTGGCACTCAATTCAGTAAAAGCCTAAGGTAGGAGTTGGAGTTCCTTAATAGACGCCATTAATTGATCAATGGCTTTAAGACATCTTGGCATGTTGCTTTAATTTGGAGATTTTATATAAGAGAACAACAAAGAAGAACAAAGAGAGAGGGAGAAAGTAGGACCTCTATTTTGGTGCTAAGAGTCAAGGGCTCAGTTGGGTCCAATATGTCCCACCGGAGGAAACGTTCACGGCACCAAACATTATAGGTAGGCCTAGAAAGAAAGAAAAAACCCAACAACATTATGTTTATACATGCCATCACTCATTAGGAACCGATCGAGAAAGAAATGGTCTCCTCACACTATTGGAGGAGAAGATTTGCATGTGCTGGTGTTAATGTTGGTGTTCTGGTCACTTGACATCATTAATGACACCCAAACAAGTAATTGTATTCTCGCTATGTTCGCTAAAGTGACTTGTCCTCCTACGGAAATGAGCTTTTTTTTGGGTGTGTTTTGGATTTATATATAATGATTTTGTGCTTTTTCACTCTTCCTCTTGACCCACTTTGCTGCATGTTAAGAAGATCATTATAGCTTACAATATTTTTTGCAGTAAGTTATATTTCGAAAATTTCCTTCCAATTAAGTTCATCACCCTAGCATATATAAATGATCTTTTAACAAATCTATCTTTTTTTTTTCTTTTTCTTTTTTTGTTTTGAGTTTCTGTATTAATCATACATTAAGCAATTTTTGAATTTACACACAAAATGACACATTTGGCCATAAAAAATAAAATAAAATAAAATATATTATTTTATTGAGGATTTGAAGAAAGAAAATTAAGTTTTGAGAGTTTACCACAAAAAAAATTTTAGAAGATTTGTTATTTTTTTGGTAAGCTAATTCTGCCCCACCCGTCGGAAAGCCAACTTACAAAAGGCCTTGTCGGCCCTCGGTCCAAGTTAGGCTTGTCCAAAGGTAAGGAACAATACCCTTATGTATGCCTCCCCACTTATGACCAAACGAAGAATACATCGATTGCTCTGGGATCGCAACTTGAGGGCCGACGATCGATCTTAGGCGCTCCCAACAAGTGTTCTTTGGGAAATCTGAGCCTCTGTCGCATCACCATAACAACCAATAATGAGACCACTCTGCGTCTTTAAAAGAGAATATTTGTCGGCCACTACCTGTGTGCCTTTAAAAAAGAATATTTGTTGGCCACTACTTGTGTCCCATTTATTACGTCCATCTAAGGAAAACAGGATGCCCCCAATCGTATGATACAACGTATCGGAGGTGGTTATATCTCTACTTCTACAAATAGATCTTAGTAGTAGGTATGTTTTTAAAGCTTTTTTTTTTTTTTTTTCGTGCCCTTGTTTCTCCTTGGAGAATTTTCTATTTAGAGTGTAGCTTGCCGAAACCTTTGACAAGTCATCCCTGTGCAAGTCTCCTTCACTGTGCAAGTGGCATGAGATTCACCTACTCTAGCAAGAAAGATGAAAAACATAGCTATCATGATTCTTGGGTGTCGAACTGGCAAATCATCAACAACCAACCCATGATGTCTCTTCGTCACGAGAGTTCATACCTTTTGAATTCTCAATTAAATTTGTAAGTATAAAATACGAGTGCTCTCTACAACACATATGAAAGAGTTTGGTGAAACCCCATGACTTCTGATGGTAACGTTTTTGACAAATTGCGATGACCGATGACCTTTTCAATAGCTAGTTTTGGCATGTCGGGCGCATCGCATGACAGGCTGGCAATCAGATATTACAATATGGTT
>NC_081544.1:25773594-25781094 GCF_901000735.1 Corylus avellana
AATTTGGTATAACAAATAGGTGGCAAGTACATGTGCATTAGTTGTCTGATTAAAACTTTAAAGGAGGACCTTAATTATCAAATTAATTACAATAATTAATTAAATCTTTTATAAAAACAAAAACAGTTTTATATATGTACAGTAGAAAGAGAATGGTGATTTGGAAGGTTAATTAATTTGTTGTATGAGTAATGATTTTAAATCTTTATAAATGAAAATTGGAAGCAAATTAGGGTACCTCATCTGCTGCAGGCTTTTCTTGGTTGGAATATTTTGGTCATTTTCGAAAACTCAACAACCTTATTTAATAAGTGATTGCATATTCTAGTTTGTCTTTATAGTTCACACTGCTTATTATAGTTCACACTGCTTTTTATAGTTCACACTGCTTATATTCTAGTTTGTATAATTCAGTGACTTCCTTTACTCTCTGAGCTTCTATCTCTCTGAATTCTTTCAAAGCCTCAATCCTCACAACCTCAACAAGCACTTGTTCTTCATTAGCTTTCTCAATCTCCTTCGAAAGGGCTTGAGCAGAGCTCAAATAAGAAAACATTTTCGAACTTGAGGCTTCAACTTCCTTCTCTGTCCGCGATTTCTCTTCCAAAACATGAGCCATGTCTAGCTTAAGCTTACTCAACTCCTGTTTCACAAATTCCAGTTCTCTCATCACTTCGGCATACTGATAACTCTCAATGTTCCTAACAGCCAATGCCCGTTCTTCGCGCCTCCTCGATTTATTTAGCATCTCAATGTCTTGCATCTGCGCCTTTGCCTTCGAGTTTGACTTCTCAATTAATAAAGATAGATCTTTCACTGTCTTCTTTGCATTAGAGAGCTCAGATTCTGCTTGAGCACTAACTGACTCCGCAGCTTTTTTGCTCTCTTTGTATCGACCAAGGTCCCTTCGTGCTATATGCAATTCTCTTGTTCTCGAAGAGGTCTTCTTTATGAATTCAAAAGACATAGTTATAACAGAGGAACACAAATGGTTTGCAAGTGCTTAAAAACAAATGGAAAATGGTGAAATGGAATTTATACAGTTCTTTGGAATATACCTCTGAGAAATCCATCTGGGGTTTCATGAGTGGACTACCTTCAAGAATCCTATCTCCATATGAATTAATGGCTGCTTTAATTGACCCAATTCTTCATCTGTTACCTAGCTTTGCTCTATCCATTCCAGCCTGTTTGTTCTAAACACAAAAAAAGTGAAAATTATTTGCACTTGCTCAGTCTTTAGCTCAAATTTGGAAATTGAAGCCAATTTTGTGGAAACCAAAACTTTTCCAGAATATTATTATTCTTAAATGCTGTTGATTAAGTATATGTAATCTCACCTCAAAAAGTTTTTCACATAGAGCTCATAAAAGTGGTCTGTGAGTCCTTATACATTTGTTAGCTTCTAAGAAATAAGTTATATATAATATTATTCTTAAGTAACTTTTCCAGAATATTATTCTTAAGCACTGACAATTTGATTAGTTAAAAAAGGAAGATAAGTTAATAGTCGATCTGATTTTTTTAGAGGAGAAAAAGGACAGATAGTTCATTGTAAAATTAGCATACCTATAATCCCCAGGTAATATAGGCAAAATTTTCCGAACTGGCCATGTTATAGAATCTTCAATAGCATCCCGTATGGTTTCCTGAACAAAATAAATTTCATTAGATTCCTAATGCTTGTTCATGATTTAAGCATTATGGGCTTAAGATATAATGACAGAATGCAGTGCAGGCAAAGTGATTCACATCTGTAGTAATATCACATGTGATGTTCTATTCCATCCCATCTGAAGTTTCTGCCTGCAAATGTGAGTTAACATAGCCTGGACTACTCCACCTGATATTGTTGATTCCTTCCAGAAAGTATTGGGCAAGTTATAAGACCAAAACATAACTTCTCTTCCAAGATTAGTCCAATAACACACGGATAGCCTTAAATGCCATCTGGCACCTGGTTGTGTGGAATTTGAAGCTAGTGAAAATCTTGCTAGATCTGAACATGCTGGTTTATGAGGCCAACCAACAGGATCAACAAAGAATTATAAGAACAAAAGGAAAAAAGAAAGAAAGAAAACAAGACAAACCCCATATCTGTGGAATATACCTTTTGAATTATACATTAGGTAAGTGGAAAAGTTTGAATTATACCTTTTGAATTATACCTTTTGAATTTATATTCTAGTTTGTCTTTATAGTTCACACTGCTTTTTATAGTTCACACTGCTTATACAATAATATTTTGAATTATATATTAGGTAAGTGGAAAAGTTACTCATTATAGCTGCCTAAATGGACAAGGATGGTGAAGTTGAATCTTTGTATACACGTATTCCAAATGATGAAGATTTTTTGGAGCAAGATTGCCCTCAAATAGGTTTGACTTTTCATCTTTTTTTTGTGTTATAATTTTGCTTTGACACACCAAGATGGCTTTTAACTTTGTATCCCGTTTTGATAGATGTGGATGAAGAAGTTGAAGAACCAAATGTCTTAAGGATCACTTGTTCGGATGAAGAGTTGGATGGGGATGAAAGTTCGAATGAAGAGTTTGATCTTTTGATCCATTGAACATCATGGGGAAAATAAATGGAAAGGGAGGGAAGTGGGGCCAAGGTTTGAGCAAACTAGATATTTTCAGTTGTGGAGTTGAACCTTTTTCTTCTTTTTTCCCTTCCCAACAGACATTTTCCCTAGTGTCATATCTTAACTCTTTGATGGACTAGTTATTTGGTTATATTGGTGTAGAATGAAAACAGTACTCCTTGGCAGGCCACAACCACTCCTGTGGAGATGAGTCCTTTCATGTCAGCTAATAGAATTAAGAAGCCAATATTGCTTATCCACGGAGAAGACAATATTACAGGACATGCATTATAAAGTCCTGTAAATCATATATTTTTTTTTTAATGATATTGGCATCATAAAATTGCTTTGAACTTCAATATCTTGTTCTGCCCTGTGAAAATCCATGAAGATGTCTATAACAGTTCCATTATTTTCTGTTCGATGCTTGGTAATTTAGCTCACTTGGGTGCCATGACTTGGAAGTTTTCTGGATGATAACTTTTGTTGCAATCCAACATTGAACTCAATAATGTAAGTATTAACTCTTTTCTTCATACTACAGATTTTCAAAATTTTGGCATTTTGCGAAGTAATTTGGTTACTCTCTGTGTTAAAATACTTACCTAAAGAGGGAATAGATGTTTCTTCCTATGCTTCTTTGCAAATATTAGCATCCAATTTGTTGCTACCTATTTACACTTCTTGCATATTGATGGTTTTGAACCAAAAAGAAGAAAATCGCTTGTTCAAACTCTGCTGCTTTCTTGCATATACTCTGCAATTTCTAGCACAAAATGATTCACACAGCTCAAGGTGTCAGGGATCATATGACTTCCACTAACTGTCTTATCATTATTTTAAAAAAATCATAGCCATACAAACTTTCCCAATAATTAAAAATGCAGAGTATTGATTGAAACCTAAATATCTCTGGAGGTATATGCATCATGACAGAAGCTTAAACATTTGCCATTACATACACCCATATAAACAATATTAATCACTTACTATTTTTTCTTTTCCTTTTTAGTCAATGGTCAAATGTTTAAGAAATAAGGATAGTTGGGGTGAATAGATCATAATCCAATCATAATTAGATTTTTTTAAAAAAAACAAAAATAAAAAAAAACAAAAATTAGTGTCGACAAATTAAAGTTCCAAATTATAAAAATCTGCAATGTTTATCCTGCATGCCAATAATGCATGCCAATTTTATCATGCATGTCCTCTGGGAAACTGATAGATAGTTGCAGAAATGTTGTGTGTCAAATACTACTGATCTAAAAGCAGATATTGACGCATCTAAACATGATGTAAGCAAAGATGCTACAGGTTCCAAAAGCAACAAACGCATCAAATTTACGCAAAAACACACATCAATTTTATTTTCTTGAACATTGCTTCCAAGTGTAATTCAAAACTGTAATTTGACATGCCATTTGATCCTCATTGAGGCATCATTACGTAAATTTGATGGTTTTCCTCGTGAGATATCAGTGCGTAAATTTGATGTCCGAAGTGTAATTCAATATTATTGAGACTTGAAATGTCACTTGATCCAATACTTGCAGTACTGCGTATATTTGAAGCTTGTAATTCTCACATGAATTTTAAAAATGCATGTGAAAATTATTTTCTCTAAGAATAAATGTCACATGCTTTGTTAATCCTATTAAAAATATATACCAGAATTGCTTGTTTTAAAAAAACTGATGTCAGTTTACACATGCTACAAAGAATGCCTGCCTGCTACAACTCCTCTTCACTTGTCTCATTTACACGTATGATGTATATGCATAATAACGGTGAGTAGTCTAGCATTTCACTTGAGCAACCATAATAGAAACCACAAGCAAATACCATAAAACTTTGATGAATTTATATCTAAAGCAAACACTGTACTCCACAAATCAGTACAATATGTTTATTTCCTTAAATTCCAAAGTAAAGCTCATCTTAAGATTCAAGAGCCAAATATAGGGGGAACACAAAATGATCAAACTACAGAATGTGTCCACTCATGACAGAAACAAAGAAAGATTTATTCTTCGGCAGTAACAACACTAATCTCACCCTTCTCCAACAAGTCATAAAATTGCCACACTTTCCTCTGTTCATTCCAGTGATGCATTTTCCAGAGGCCACCAGCAGCCAAACCAAGTGCCAACCCAATGCATAACTCCTTCACAACACTTGGTCCTTTCAAGGTGGCATGAGCAACCCTAGAGCCAGCCATTGTGCTTCTTTAGTAGAAAGCTTGTAAAGTCTGCAAGTAGAGACGACGGCCATTTTCATTATTTTCTTTTTAAGAGGCACAAAAGTAAAATCAACAAGCCAATCAATTAAAATAACCAAACAATATTTCCAAAGGATAAGTAAATGCCAGATTACAACTGTTATTACAAATTAATATTGTCATATTAGTTCAAACACCCAGTAAGTGAATTTGTTACAGAGTATATTACCGATCGACACGAGTCTTACTGCAGCTAGGGGCAAAACTACATTGTGAAGCCCCCAAGCCTCAACGCGTTCCCCATATATATATATATATATATAACCCTTTCAAAATCAAAATTTTACTGCCCAAAAAAGTTCTTTTTGGTTTTGTCCCCTGCACCTAAAATTCTAGTTCCACCCTTGATATGCAGCCTATGAAATAACAAGGGCAAGCTAGTTATTGCAACTTCAATATTGTGAAAATCTTGATAATCATATGCTGCTAGAATCAAATATTAATTGCAACCTGACAGCTTCATACTCATGCAATGAGTTGCACGGTTAGACATTCAATTTGTTTATAAGAAAGCAAAGATCAGTGGGCAAACTTCTAATAACCTTTAGGTATCATCACTGGTTCATCATACATTAATGTTCACTTTAAATTCCAAATCTGTTCTTGTCCAATTATAGTCTCAAGAAAACATATACTTTCCTACTCCAAAACCGCACATTTGACACCTAAAAAGGCCATAAAGTACAATTAAATGTCAATGCCCAGGTTCAGTGGAAAGAGAAAACTTTCCTATAACACTAAAATTGCATCAATACAATAATACATATAATCTCCAACAAGAAGTTCCAAATTTTAAAACGATGCTTTACCTTACCGCAGCACAAGCACTCCCCACCAAAAACAAATATTCACTACCCAATCAAACATAGAACTAAAAAACAATAAAACCACCAAAACTGCCAGCTTTCTCGGCATCCAACCAAACAAAAACACATCAAAGACACAGAGGCCGAGAAAACAAAACCAAAACCCTAATCAGAAGAAAAAAAATCAATAATAAAAAGATCTAACAAGGGGATTTGAGTTTATAAGGAAGAAGACACACCAGGATGAGATCGAAGGGGGTGGCCTGGTCGACCTTGACGAACTCGGCGTCCCAGGCCTTGAGGTCGTCGTCGGAGGTGGAGCGTTCTTCGGACGCGGCGGCTGCTTTGGGAGTCTCGACGTGCTTCTTGCAGTACTCGGTGGCCGAAGACGTCGCCGGAGTGAGAGAGACAGAGACGGAACCTTGCGCCGGAGGAGAAAGAGGATGAGCGCGGGAGGGGGAGGGGGAGCGAGAGACTGAGAGGAATTTTGGATCTGAAAGGGGAAAAGACAGCGTGAATGGTTTAAAATTCAAACTTTTATTTTTTTATTATTTTTAAATGCCATGTAGGAGAGAAGTTGGTTTTAAGTTGGGTTTGTGTTGTGCCTTTAACATTTTCCATATTCCCGGGTGTTAGAGCTGAGATGATATTCCCATGGCTTCCCTCGTCAAACAAAGAATTATGATGGGACACGATGGACCCTATCTATTGCTTCTTCCTTTTTCACGACTCAAACAGAAACAAACAAGAGAAAACAAACAAAAAAAAAAAAAAGGGAGGGAGGAAGGGGGGAGGGGAACAATTATTGGGAGAAGGGAAAAAATGAAAATGCTTTAGTAGAAGCGGCTTATCTACCAAAGTTATGCATAAAGGTGTACAAGCAGTTGCGGTTGCAATTATTTTTTCTTAATTGTAACCGCTTTAAGCGGTTATTATTTTCAAGTAATCGCGGGCAATTATGTGGTTATTGAAAATTAATTATTAACTCTTCCTAAGTAATTGCGGGCACTTATTATAATGTTTATACACACAAAACTAATTATAAATTAAATTAAAAAAACAAAAAAACTTTTCCTTTGATTCTCTCTTGCCAGTTGCCACTCATTCCCTTAGATCACCTAATATTTGGATGTCGTTTTTCTTTTGGAGCTCTATCATACAAGGGCCATATTTGAGATCCTTCTTGTACGTTTCATATGGTCCTGTCTAATCTTAAATGGGCCTCATTCTTGGATCCCACTAAACGTGTTGTTTACACTAAACTAATAGTGATAATAATAAAGAAAATAAACTAAATGAATATGAAAAATAAACGAAACCTCAATATATTAGTAAAAAAAAAAGAAAAAAGAGGTGATTCATAATTTCTTTAATTTTTAAGACCAATCTTCGCTGGCCATTTCTGATTCAAGATCTATCCATGCCATTCTCCAAGTTTAAAACCTTCAAAAATTTGAAGATAATGTTTTTTTTTTTTTTTTTTTTTAATTAGAATAAACTCTTACGCGTTCATTAATAAAACATTAACTCCTACAACTTTCAAGATGACATAAAACATCAAAGCATACAACTTTCAAAGATCATATCATGAAAGAAAAAAAAAACATGATATTCGACCATTCACATGTTCTTCGCATCTTATTGGACAGTTACTTTTGTCAACTGTCTAAAGATGAGTTGCCATATTTGCTTCTCTTTAACTCCTAGTATGCAACACTTGCAAGGATTATTACCTAGATAAATGGTACATTTTTTAAAAACACACGATATAAAAGGCTAAACCACAATTTTAAATGGTAAAATAAGATTTTGTCAAATACTTAATTG
>NC_081544.1:25786094-25911500 GCF_901000735.1 Corylus avellana
TGGCAACGGAGGGTTGAGAGTTATTGGAGTCTCTTGAGTTCAAAGATTTCATCGAACACACTGAGGAACGTGATGGACATGAAGACAAATATGGGTTCCTTTGCAGCTGCTCTAAAGGACAAGGATGTTTGGGTGATGAATGTTGTCCCTGAAGATGGACCCAACACACTTAAGCTGATTTATGATAGAGGTCTTATAGGCACTGTCCACGACTGGTATGCATATTATTGGCTTCTCAATTATAACCTGAAGATTAATTGTATATTAATCAATACCTTGTTTTGGTTTATAATGGATCTTACCTTTATGATAATTATACTAAACAACTTAGTTTTCCTAGACAGGGCTTTGAGTCCAATTTATGCACTTGCTAGACTTGGGAAATAAAATAAATCCATATAAGGAGTAGAGAAATAATTACACCAACAGCAAGCAGCTGTTGGTAATTGACTTTTTAAGTTTACCAGCTCTAGTGACATATGTTTGTAACATGTTTGGTGGAGATGATGTTTCTCATTTTCCATCAACTTTACTCCATAGAAGGCATGGCATGGTCGATAGATTATTGGAAAAGTTTTGTCAATTGAGGTTTGGAGTTGGTTGATTTTGACTTAAAATCTGTTTCAACAGGTGTCAAGCATTTTCAACATATCCCCGAACTTTTGATCTGCTCCATGCTTGGACTGTGTTTTCTGACATCGAGAAGAAAGATTGCAGTCCTGAAGACTTGCTGATTGAGATGGACCGCATACTTAGGCCTACTGGTTTCATAATTATCCGTGACAAACAACCAGTGATAGATTTCATAAAGAAGTATTTAGCCGCATTGCACTGGGAAGCAGTGACAACAGCTGATTCCAGTTCAGATTCAGGCCAGGATGGAGATGACATTGTGTTTGTTATTCAGAAGAAATTGTGGCTCACAAGTGGAAGCCTCAGGGATTCAGAATAGGACAATGGCGCTTCTCTGCTGCTCCAAGGGATTACAAGCATGTCCCAAGTAGTTATGCAGACAACGATTATATTTTGTACTATTAAAAGATGTTTTACTTAAAATATTTTTTTGTCCCCCCGTTTTCTACGACGATTTAGTTTATAAATTATAAGCCATAGACTACCAGCATCTATAGGCTATTCTTCATTATTTGTATTTTTTGGGTTTTTCCGGGCATTGTGTAAGCTACTTGAGCTATTGATCAACGACTAGAACAAAGATGCGCTGCTAAAGTACGTAGAAATGTGATTTCAAGTTACTAAATACATGCACATTTTTCTTTCCCCCTTGTAATCCATATCATGTCTGCTTCTTGTTCTTAGTTTATATGCAAATATCCTTTGAAAAGGACAACTCATGAAAACGAGGAAGTTGGTTTTAATAGAAAATGTGAGGAAATATTGCAGCATATATGGCTCGGGATAACTCTAGAAGGTGTCGACTGTGTGTCGGCACAGCCGACACGTATCCTTTGGTTCTTGAAGCAAGAGCTTTCAACATCTGCATGCAACCATATTGTAATATCTGATTGCCAGCCTGTCATGCGATGCGCCCGACATGCCAAAACTAGCTATTGAAAAGGTCATCGCAATTTGTCAAAAACGTTACCATCAGAAGTCATGGGGTTTCACCAAACTCTTTCATATGTGTTGTAGAGAGCACTCGTATTTTATACTTACAAATTTAATTGAGAATTCAAAAGGTATGAACTCTCGTGACGAAGAGACATCATGGGTTGGTTGTTGATGATTTGCCAGTTCGACACCCAAGAATCATGATAGCTATGTTTTTCATCTTTCTTGCTAGAGTAGGTGGATCTCATGCCACTTGCACACTTGCACAGTGAAGGAGACTTTCACAAGGATGACTTGTCAAAGGTTTCGGCAAGCTACACTCTAAATAGAAAATTTTCCAAGGAGAAAGCAGGGCACGAAAAAAAAAAAAAAAAAGCTTTAAAAACATACTACTACTAAGATCTACTTGTAGAAGTAGAGATATAACCACCTCGGGGTTGTATCATATGTTTGGGGGCATCCTGTTTTCCTTGGATGGACGTAATAAATGGGATACAAGTAGTGGCCGACAAATATTCTCTTTTAAAGGTACACAGGTAGTGGCCGACAAATATTCTCTTTTAAAGACGCAGAATGGTCCCCTTGTTGGTTGTTATGATGATGCGACGGAGGCTTAGATTCCCCATGGAACACTTGTTGGGAGCACCCAAGATCGATCGTTGGCCATCAAGTTGCGATCCGAGAGTAATCGATGTATTCTTTGTTTGGTCATAAGTGGGGAGGCATACATATGGGTACTGTTCCTCACCTTTGGACAAGCCTATCTTGGACCGAGGGCCGACAAGGCCTTTTGTAAGTTGGCTTTCCTACGGGTGGGGCGGAATTAGCTTACCAAAAAAATAACAAATCTTCCAATTTTTTATTTTTTTGTGGTAAACTCTCAAAACTTAATTTTCTTTCTTCAAATCCTCAATAAAATAATTTATTTTATTTTATTTTATTTTTTATGGCCAAATGTGTCATTTTGTGTGTAAATTCAAAAATTGCTTAATGTATGATTAATACAGAAACTCAAAACAAAAAAAGAAAAAGAAAAAAGAAAGATAGATTTGTTAAAAGATCATTTATATATGCTAGGGTGATGAACTTAATTGGAAGGAAATTTTCGAAATATAACTTACTGCAAAAAATATTGTAAGCTATAATGATCTTCTTAACATGCAGCAAAGTGGGTCAAGAGGAAGAGTGAAAAAGCACAAAATCATTATATATAAATCCAAAACACACCCAAAAAAAAGCTCATTTCCGTAGGAGGACAAGTCACTTTAGCGAACATAGCGAGAATACAATTACTTGTTTGGGTGTCATTAATGATGTCAAGTGACCAGAACACCAACATTAACACCAGCACATGCAAATCTTCTCCTCCAATAGTGTGAGGAGACCATTTCTTTCTCGATCGGTTCCTAATGAGTGATGGCATGTATAAACATAATGTTGTTGGGTTTTTTCTTTCTTTCTAGGCCTACCTATAATGTTTGGTGCCGTGAACGTTTCCTCCGGTGGGACATATTGGACCCAACTGAGCCCTTGACTCTTAGCATCAAAATAGAGGTCCTACTTTCTCTCTCTCTCTTTGTTTTTCTTTGTTGTTCTCTAATATAAAATCTCCAAATTAAAGTAACATGCCAAGATGTCTTAAAGCTAGCCATTGATCAATTAATGGCGTCTATTAAGGAACTCCAACTCCAACCTTAGGCTTTTACTGAATTGAGTGCCACGTTCTTTTATAATTTTTTCAACGTTACAGATTTAATTTCGCGCTCTTTCTTTTTTAATATTTGAGATCTTTGATAATTTTGTTTATAACACCAAAACCAAATCTGGCAAATCCTACTGAATAATGTTGCATCCCACATCCTACTAAAATTGAGTGCACTTAATACTAAAAATTAGAAAGAAAAAAACCTTACCAACTTCGCTTGGACTTCCACTCATTTTGATACCATTTTCCTGAACAGAAATTTGCTACAAACCAATATAATAAAGTGATATGTGTTTCATAAAAAAAAATATAAAAAAAATAAAAAATAAAAAATTTCACATGTTAATTAAGGGACACATGTCACTTTATTAGATTGGTTTGTATGAATTAGCTACAAACTAGTTTGTAGCAAAATTCTGTCCATATCTCCCAAAGTTTAAAAACTCTTAACTAAAGGTATTAAACTTTCAATTTCTTTCAATTACTCATTTCCGTTATGATCTTTTATTAAATCTTGTTAAAATTCTCAAAATACTTTTATACAAATAATAAAATAAACGCTTGAACCTTTATAATTTTTTATAATAAAAAATGGCAATTTGAGAATTTTGACAAGACAAAAGAAGATAATTGAAATAAATTAAAAGTTTGATATCCTTATTTGAGAATTTTTTAACTTTGAAAGAATAATTTCAAAAATATTTGTTTACCTTTCCATAAAAAATATACTTACGAGGGCTTGTTTGGAATTGCGTTTGAGGGGCCTAAAAGTACTTTTAACATTCAAAAAGTCTGTTTAAAAAAAAATACTCGTTTGGTAAAAAAATTAAAATGAGTTCAAAAAGCCTAAAAATTACCAAAACGCACTTTTGACAAAAGCTTGAAAATAAAGCTTTTGCCTAAAAACATTTTTTAAAATAAAATTTTTGTTTGCCAAACACAATCTCAAATAGGGTCTTAGTCAATTTGGTTTGGTTTGGATAACATAGACAACAGAGACTTCCTATCCACTATATTGACCTTAAATTCAGGTCCATGGTCCTAACAAAATGATTCTCTCTTTTCTTTTCTTTCTTTCTTTTTTTTTTTTTTTTTTTTTTAAATGAATTTATTTATATCCTGGTGGAATATTGAACATGGTGGTTTATGATGCCCTAGTTCTCGGGGGAACCCCAACCTACCCAAGTTGCCTAACTAGTGGGGCTTACTCTTCCAAACCTTATCCTTTTTCATTATTTAGGGTTTTTGGAGTCGTGACTCATACTCACGAAAGAATATCACACTTGAAAATTTAACAATCCATTAATTATGGACCTACAGCTTTGATTAAAAGTGACCCCCAATGTCTAATATTTTGTTTAAAATAATAAAATGGCCAGCTGAGACTTATTATTATAGGGACTCATGTGAAACAAACAAAGCTAACCTGCTTGGGCTCCACCTCCACCCTTCAGGTACTCATGGCACGGTCGACAAGAGAGAAGAAGCAAATAATTGCCTAAAACAAATACAGAAGAAAGGCTTTTCTTTAGGCTTAAATTGAACATAATTACCCGCCAACAGGTTTGAACTCGGTTCGGTTTAGTTTGGTTCATTTATTAAGCGGAAGAAGGTTTGAAAAAAATTTATGCTCGTATAGGTTCGTATAACTTCAAGTTTTCATTTTAAAAAAATAATAATAATAAAAATTGTGCATATATACACATATGAACGAGCTAACGATTTAATTCGAACGAATTGAGCCGAACTTTTACAAGTCAATCTCATGAACATTATCTAAGTCGATCAAAGTTTATACGAGTTATATCATTTAAAAGTTATATAGTTAAATATTCATTTACTAATTGAATTAAGATCGAATCGAGTTTATTTGAGTCGAGTTGAACCAAGTTTACGAGCAGCTTAGCTCATTTAACAACCTTAATAACCACTAAGGTAAAAACTAATTATGCGTAAGGCTCAACCCAATAACTATTTTCAATACCTAGAATCCAAGTAGGCACATTTTTGATATAACATAACATAAGAGTTATTGACATTGACAATATTTTATTAAATAATGCTAAATACTATATTTTTACATGTCCAACAAAACTGACACAAGTTAAATAGTGTTATATAGACGGGCTTATAGTTAAATAACGTTGAGTAGTGATTTAGTGAATACCCGTGTGCATGAACAACGTGCATGCCGATGTTATATTTTATAATATTATAACACCAACGTGCACATTGTTCATACACGCCTGTGTTCACTAAATCACTACTCAAATAACGTTATTGGAGTTTTACTAACACAAGAATTTTTTTTATTTTTTTTTTTGGTCACATATTTTTAAGTTGTCATGTATGCATATGATGAAACAGTCGTAGCATTAGCCCCTAAACAATTGAAAGAAAAGAAAAAAAATAATAATAAAGTCAATGCTGTTGACATGAATATTGTCTCCTAATTTACTCAATAGTCCTTTTGTCTTGACCCTACCCTTACCCGCCTTCAAATTGCACAAAGCTCAGGTCCACATCATGTACCAGTGATTCTTGCAAGGTCACCGCCACCGTTACCATCCCTTAATACCGTATAGGCGATCAAGGAAAGAAACAAAGAAGGTAAAAGGAAAAAATGAAACCCAGTAGTGGCCAAGTGTTTTCCAATGATGAGAACTTCTTGCTAGTATGCTATTTATTTTTAAAAACAATTTGAATTTGATCTAATGGTGATTTTGAAAGTCACATCAGTTTTAATAAAATAAAAAAATGATCTCTAATATTACTCTAATTTTTTAATTTTCCTAACATACTCTATTTTTATTGAATTAAAACATATTTTCACTGTGAAAATAAAAGAGTAATAATATTTAGTAAATTATTATACGACTGTTATCAAACTTGAATGATGTAGCAATAAAAATTGAATTTTAAATACTTTTTTTTTTATATATAAATACTAATTTAATGATTAATTTTTACTACCTATCATTAAACTAAGAATGTTTTAAATAGCATTAATCAAGAACAAATTATATAAGATATAGAAAGTTCACACGTTTGCGTAAGGGGAATGTTTAATTATTATTAATTTAAATTTACTCAAAATCAGTTTAGATCGTCAACGTACACGTGGTAGTATTTCGGTGGACCGTGACGTTGTCGTCGACCGTCTTGTCATGCCATTGCCATCGCCATCGCCATCCTTTCAGATAAAAGTCATAAAACGAAGAAGTAAGAAGGAAGCAAGAAGGAAACCGAGCGGAGTTGAGAATCGAGGGAGGGGGGCCACGTGGCATGAATGCGAAGCGGCGCAGTATCTGAGGCGTACATCAAGGCTTTGAATGTGTTGGAGTAAAGTCGTGGTTTAGGCAATTATTCTTGACAGTTTTTTCCATTTGGGTCTATATCCTAGTGGTCCAGCTCAGCACCCCCTTTGATGCAAATGTCTTTTTTATTTTCCTTCTTCTTTCAATTGCCGCGTTTTCGCCGCTATTCCCATCTCTCCAATTTCTCCTTCCTCTATCGAGTCTATCCTTTGGCATTTGTCGTCTACGCGTTTTCAATGAGCAAGGTTCACGAACTCTTTGATCTCCTATGTGTGTGTGTGAAATAGTAGTGAAAAGATTATCCCACCTCTCCATCCCTTTATCACTTCTCAAATTATTTTTTTAAGGGTAATTTGCCTTTTGCAAACACTTCTTTAATGTTTAAAGTCTTTCACTTTAGTGTATCGAACTTTAATTTCTTTCTATTTTCTCTATTCCGTTACATATTGTAGTTAAATTAAACGATGTAATGAATAATTTCAATAAGTTTATTTTAGTAATTTTACACGTTTTCGTTAGGATTTAACAAAAAATCCTAATTAAGGGGAGAAGTGAAAGGAAATTAAAGTTCTATACACTAAAGTAAAAAACTTTGAACATTTAAAGGAGTTTGTAAAATACGCATAATTTCATGAGATAAGTTAAATTACTCAAATTTTTTAATATTGGGAACGTAATAATTATATGGTTTAAAATTTTATTAAATTCAACGTACCTCGTCTACTTTTCAGTTTCTTCACTTTAGGTAAGTGGGGATATCATAGAGGAGATTAACGTGCAAAACCGACACGAAGATAATGCATGCCATGTTATCTAATTAAAATAATGTTAAAATACTTTTGAGTCAAGTATTTAAAAAGCATTTTACTAGTGCGTTTTGAGGGTTCATATGTGTCTAAAAGTGCCTCAATGCTTAGGTTGTTGCAAAATAACTATAATTTGATGGTCAACTATTAAAAAAAAAAAGTACATGAAATGTCGAATAATTATTGTGGAATTGCTTTGTATTATTAAGATAATGAAAACTCTCCGTCAAAAAAAAAAAAAAAGGGGAATAGTGTGGGCAACATCCTCTAATCTAATGGCATTAGCTTTTTTTTTTTTGGTGATTATCTCATGATATACTATCTTGTTCCTTTCTTTTATGGTTTCATTTTTGCAATAGCCCATACAATCTTTTCACAATAATATAATGGGTATGCTTGATAATGATTTTAAAAATTTGTGGTTTTAAAAAATATTTTGAAGTGATATAAATGGTAGAAGTGTATTTTTGGTAAGGGTTTGACTTGAAGATGTTGAGATTAGAAGACGTATTCGGATATTAACAGATCTAATTTCAACCGCAACTCGGATCTTTTTGTTAAAGTTCACATGATGTATTCAAAAGGGTTTACAACGATAATCACTTAAAAAATAAAATATACACGTCAGGTTAGTGACATAAGTGTGGGAAATGATTTATTTCACATTGAGGGGACTTAATGTATCTTAAATAATTTTTTTTAAAATGATTGACATGAAAAATTACTTAAAATATATAACTTTAATGACCGGTGTAAAATAAGTTTAATAAATGAATGTAAATAATATATATATATATATATATATATATATAATAATAGGGGAGAAAATTCACTTTACCCTCTGAAGTTTTAGGAATTTTTCAATTCAAATCATAATATTTAAAAATTGGCAATGTATTCTCTAATGTTTTAAAAATTTTCAATTCAGATCCTCCGTTACTAATTTTCATCTAATTATGTAACGAAAATCATCCGTTACGTAATTTCATAAGTTTTAATGATGACAAAATTGAAATAGAGGGCATCAAAATCTCACGTGAGACGCACGTGAGATGATTTCTGTCCAATTAGATGTAAATTAGTAACGAAAGATCTGAATTGAAAATTTTTAAATATTAAAAGAGTATATTACCAATTT
Source organism: Corylus avellana (assembly GCF_901000735.1). Classification (NCBI taxonomy): domain Eukaryota; kingdom Viridiplantae; phylum Streptophyta; class Magnoliopsida; order Fagales; family Betulaceae; genus Corylus; species Corylus avellana. Next base: position 25,794,630 of record NC_081544.1, read on the forward strand.
TTAAATATTAAGTTTCGAATCGAAAAAAGTGAATAAATCTCACTTGTATTAAAAAATTATTATACTGTTTTCAGGTAGCAAAATCTCGCGACAAATAGAAACCCATTCGGGTGGGTTTGTGAGACAGCAATGCAAAAACATTTAAATATCTTATTAAAGACACAAAAAAGGAAAACACAAAACTGGGTACAGCAAAGAAGCACATAAAAAGTCCTTCACGTACAAAGCAGGAGTCTCCACTTTTCAACACAAAAAGGCTACGGAGCATCGAATGGCGCATCATCACCAACACTTTGTGCTCCTCTCCACTGTTCCTTCCACGCTGAAACTCGCGGACTCTCCGGTTCCTCCGTCTCTCTTCCTCTAGGGTTTTGCCTCCGCTGCTCTGCTTCTCTTCTACGCTCCCTACGGTACGTTACTCTCTCCGATTCCCAAATCCAACCCTCCGGAGCCGTCCGATTCGGTTCCGGTGCGTTGAATTGTCTCGAACGTAGGGTTTAGGAGGCTCTGATTAGGAATTCGATTTGCTTGTTGATTTAATTTTGAGTTTTGAGTTTTGAGCTCTGTTTGGTTGCTGAGAAAATGTGCTGAAAGAAGAAGCGAATGAAACTTTGAGATGCAACTAGGATGATGAATTGGACTAAGTTAGAGTGTTTGAGGCTTTGAGCTTGTAGCTTGTAGCTTGTATTAATTTTCATCCTTTTAATCTAGGTCAGTAATTTCTTTGCGTATTTTCCTTTTGTTTTTTGGCAAGTAAAAAGTGCGTTAAGTGTATGGGTTGTAGAAACTAAGATCTTCACGTTTGGCTAGAACAGAGGGTTAGTTTTGCTTGCTATTAGTTAGAACTGATATTGCTCACAAATCGAATTCGGATTTCACAAATCAACAATATTGAATTGAAGTTTGTTGATTGTCTTTGTCAATTGCAGAGCAAATGCATTGGACACGAATCCATGATGCATCGGCAGCTATGATGAAATGTTTACTCTATAATTGTTGGTGAGATAAGGTAAAATGGGCCTTTGAAAGTGTGGATTTACACGGTGTGAGGTATTAACTGAGTGAAAGAAAATGGACAAGGCAAGGAGTTGGTTCAGTAAGTTTACCTCAAAAGACAAGTCGAAGCATTTGAAAAAGAAGGAAACTGCAGGGAGTGGGAAGGAGGTGTCAAAGGCACCGATGAGTGAGGAAGCGCCTTCAAATGTGACTAAACAGAAGGTTGCGGCTGCAAAGCAGTATATAGAAGACCATTACAAGAAGCAGATGAAGAACCTGCAGGAGAGGAAGGAGCGGTATGGTTTTGATCCTTCTTTTTGTAGTTATGAGCTGATGGTGCTGCAAACTTTTCAGTCTAAACTTTTACATTGGTCTGGTTTATAGTAATCTTTTCTTACATGCACCAAAAAAAAAAAAAAAAAAAAAATTTGTTGTGTAACATTTTTGTTGGATTAAAGATGCTTTTTTTTTTTAAAAAAAAAAATTGTGAGTAGTCCATCCCTACCTTCTCCAGATAAGTAGTGAGGCTTTGTAGGAAGTCCTTGGTCACGTGACTGCATGGACACCAGAAAGGCCCAATTTGTCAAAATCCCCTCGCTAGTAGCATACAAGAATTGCAATTTATACTCCCACTAGTTTATCCTTATGGTCAATTGTTTCAAGTAGTGCTGGCTTAAAGTTATTGGACAGAAATGATTGTGCACCATTTTTCTGAACCAGTTAGCTTGTGAAGTATCCATTTTTCTCGTTAACGATTTATTCCACCAATGTGGTTATTGAAGTAATCAATTTTTTAGAACCTTGAGTGATTGTATTCTAGTGCTTGAATTCCATTCAGACGTAATGTACTTGAAAAGAAGTTGGCTGATGCTGAGGTCTCAGAGGAAGAGCAGTACAACTTGTTAAAGTATTTGGAGAAGAAGGAAACTGAATATATGCGCCTTCAAAGGCATAAGATGGGTGCTGATGATTTTGAGCCATTGACGATGATAGGGAAGGGTGCATTTGGAGAGGTATAACTTTTTGCTTTGACATACTTCTATAGTTGATTCTAATCAATGGCATAGACATGGTCCTCCATGATTTTTGTGTGTTGTTATGGTGCTATTGTGTTTAGCTTGCCATTACCTTCGATAGTTTAGAGAAAACAAATGAAAAAATAGAAGACTTTAAATAGTATTTTGCAGCTACTACAAGGTGATGGTCGCTAGTCAGTTTTCTTATTATGTTTTCCTATATCTTACATCTACCTCATGAAAATGTTCTCTCTCTCTCTCTCTCTCTCTCTCTCATGATGGGGTTATACTCTGAAAGGAGGCCTGGAGATTAGAATTCTTTATGTTTGATCGCATTATGGTTTTAAGAATTATGACATTTACCTTTACTTCAATTTTTTCCTATAAAAAAGAAAAGAAAAAAGAATTATGACATTTACCTAGAGTAAAGGGGCTCAGTTACCTTTTAGAAAATAGAGGAAACAAATTAGAGAGAGAGGGAAAGGAAAATTATGAGCACAAGAGTTAAAATGAAGAAAGGAGAAGGAGTTGGAAAATGGAAACTAGAGCAAGCAAGTCTTCTATAATTTTGCTAACCTAATTGGTCACTTACTTTACCCGTGAAAGCTACCTTTGAATAGGCTACTTCCTTCCCCCTAAAGCTTAATAACCCAGAAAACAAAATTTTTTGGAAAGAGCTAAAATAACTTTTAGAACAAGACATGAATTGCATGGAAATGTTTACAGACTTCTGCTATACAACATTAAAAAAATGAAGAGCAATCATATCAATTTGAATCCTACTGCAAATACCACCTAAAAAATCCTTGGCTAATTTAAATAGGATTTGCAAAATCATAATACAGTATGCTGCATTGATGCTATTTCTTATATGTAAAATTTGTTCTGGTCACAAGGCAAGCCACATAATTCTGCTGGACGTGTTTTGTTCAAGCAGTGACTAAAAAGGATGTGCTGTTGGATATTATGCACTTGAATTGCTTGGAGTTACTAGTTAGTGATGCTCTGACTGATTCTTGCCAGTTGCCATACAATTAACTTGTTTTGTGAGGTTCATCTGTGGTTTTTGTTACAACTTAATCATTCTGTTGATTGTTTTACATGACTAATTTTTTTCTACTGGTGCAGGTTAGAATCTGTCGCGAGAAGGCAACAGGTCATGTATATGCTATGAAGAAGCTTAAGAAATCGGAGATGCTTCGCAGAGGCCAGGTATACAATTTACCAAGCCTGACAGACAATTTTATTAAGATTATTGTTTCATAATGCATTTTGCTATTTTTCATTTAAATTTGTTCAGGTTGAACATGTGAAAGCTGAGAGGAATCTACTTGCAGAGGTTGATAGCAATTGCATTGTCAAGCTCTATTGTTCCTTCCAAGATGACGAGTATTTATATCTAATTATGGAATATCTACCGGGTGGAGATATGATGACTTTATTGATGCGCAAGGATACACTGACAGAAGATGAGGCCAGGTTTTATGTTGCGGAAACAGTCCTAGCTATTGAGTCCATCCATAAACATAACTATATTCATAGGTACTTTGATGTTTGTCTAGATTGTGTGATGGGAGGCTATCAATATGTTATTTCTGTCATGGTCTTATTGTTTCATATAAGTGATTCCATGTTTCATACTACAGAGATATCAAGCCAGATAACTTGCTGCTTGATAGAGATGGTCACATGAAATTGTCAGATTTTGGATTATGTAAACCCCTAGACTGTAGTAATCTCCAAGAAAAGGATTTTTCTGTTGGAAACAACCTTAGTGGGGCTCTTCAAAGTGATGGACGCCCTATGGCACCAAGACGCACACAACAGGAGCAACTTCAGCATTGGCAGAGGAACAGGAGAATGCTTGTAAGTTTGTGACACTGACATCACATGATTGATATGGCTGTTAACCTTAAAGTATTGCTACTATCAATCGCAACAAAACAGCGTTATCTTCAGCATGCTTTTTCTTCATTACTGTTGGGGTTTATATTAACTTTTGTGGTATGCCATAGTTGCAAATATTGTCTAGAAAGGCTCCTAATTCATCCTTTTCCCAGTGAAATTTGTTTTAGCATTCTTTTTTTCCCCAGAATCTTATGGTGACTGCATGGTTATGTTAAAAATTTCAAAATGGTTTTCAATATTTGTAATGTTGCAGGCTTATTCTACTGTTGGAACACCTGATTATATTGCCCCAGAAGTTTTGCTGAAGAAAGGATATGGGATGGAATGTGATTGGTTGGTATTTGAATTTTGTTTTTATCTTTTTTGATCTATCATTTCTTGAATTTGTGCTAATAAGATGCTGTTGATACTTATCCAGGTGGTCTCTTGGCGCCATCATGTATGAAATGCTCGTGGGATATCCACCCTTTTATTCAGATGAACCTATGTCAACTTGTAGGAAGGTAACCTGCAGTTCTTTGCTTTTATTCATATGATTTCTTAGAACATATGCTAAGCGGGGCATGTCTATATTTTTTTATTTTTTATTTTTCTATTATTCCTGTCTCTCTCTTAGAACTGGACCACAGAATACACAACTATAAAAGGGTGTACTTTCTTTGATCATGGAATATGGTGAAGTTTGCTAGAGACTGGAATACGGGTGTTATCTTTAATTAAATGTTTTGAGTTAGCAAAATAGAAACAGGGCACTGGTGAAACCCAAAAGACTCCCTTTCTTCATGGGTAGTACTGTCATAGAAGGCTTGTTTCCAATATGAATCCTCATCATAAAAAAACTTTTTTAAAGCTATTGAACTTTTTATTTTTATATTTATATTTATATTTTTTGGAGGTTTCTTACTCAATTAATATATCTTGCTAATACAGTATCACGGAATCCATTTTATATTTGAGGATTTAGGGCTGAGTGTTACTAAAAAGTTAAGGGAGGAAATCGTATTAACTATCAATCCAACTCTCCAAATTTGTATTAACATTTTATTTAAATCGCGCACATGCTCCTTTTGCTTTAATTGTGTGAGGCCTAGCATCATTGTAACTTCTTTACCATTTGCTTGTCATAAATTCTGTTAGACTGCTACTATGGTGTAAACATTGATCAACCTGCAGAAATGTGTATAGGTTCAGGGAAAGGATCTCCTGAATATTAGGTAGCTATCATTAAACCGGGTAGTCTCTAGGAGATGGGTGCAGTAGCAGAAAGTGCTGCTAGAAAGGCTATTTCAATAGCGGCATCCAAAATGGCTCTATGAAGTTATGAACCCAATTTATTATCTCAGGATTGGAATATACAACCAAAGGAAAGAGGTCTTTAGAAAAAGCAAAAAAGAACAATTGCAGGTTTCTTTTATATATATATATTGTGGACAGTAATCCAGTGGGCCCTTATACAGTTAATTTTGTTTCTCAAAAATATTTGGGGATCTGCATGGAGGGACTACAATGAAGGAAAGTTTGTTGGGAGGGATTGTACTTTTACTCCTGCTTGTTAATTTTCCATATTGTTTAGAAAGGTCTGGAAATTAAATTGTTTGGTACATCTTTACAAATCAACATTTTGGTGCTTAGCAGTGTCTTTTGTAAATTGTGTGGATGGCATGGACCTCAGTAGGAATCTGTCCCTTGTTTAACACTTCTACTGTAATCTGCTTTCTGTTTCCCAATTGTGCCTTAAAAGATCCAATCAAGATTACCCACTGCCACGATAAATTTTTATTGTGACTTAGTTTAAATTCTCTCTTTTATACCTCAAATTTTGTTCTTGGTTGAAGCTACAATTGCTTACTTGCGGGAACTCTGATGCTCTTTTCTTTCTGCCATTTGTTATCTGATACCTATTATAAACTCTTACTACAGGTCATAATTGTACCGCTTTTATTGGGCTTATGTCTAATTGTTTTTCTCAGCTTGTAGCTCTGGTCTTTGTCATTATGATGGAATATTTTCCCTCTTTATCAATTATGCAGATAGTTAACTGGAGAACTCATTTGAAATTTCCAGAAGAAGCAAAATTGTCTCCAGAAGCAAAGGATCTCATTAGTAAAATGTTATGTAATGTTGATCATAGGCTTGGAACGAAAGGCGCAGATGAAATAAAGGTGTTGTGTGATGTTTCCTGTCCTATTTATTCGCTTTTAAAATTTGAATTCCTAATTAATGAATTGACTTACTGCACCTGGATATCTTTAGGCTCATCCGTGGTTCAAAGGCATTGAATGGGACAAATTGTATCAAATGAAAGCTGCATTTATTCCTGAGGTCAATGATGAATTGGATACTCAAAATTTTGAGAAGTTTGAAGAGGTCGTTCATTTTTTATTTCTTTTTTTAATTTCTTAAATGTATGAAAGTACAGACCTATTTGAGGCATTTTGTTGCTAACCTTCTTGTTTCTTGTGATTGGTTAATGATGCTGTAGGCTGACAACCAAATCCAAACTTCATCTAAAGCAGGTCCATGGAGAAAGGTTGGTATATATGATTTAGTTGATGCATTCTGGGCCCAAACAGTTGCAGTTGTAGTATCTTTACTAGTGTTTTACATATGTGCTTTTGCTGCTCGAGCTCTTTCATAACTAAGCCAGTGTCTGTTTTATCCTCAACTTGGCAAGTATCTCATTGTCCAGAACACCCTTTGGTAATAAGGTCATGTGTGTAATTTTGGTGCATTTGTATTGATGTTCACTATGAGAATTGTTGGTAGTGTGCATTTTCCATTTAAACATCATTGCTGTTTAGTCAGCTGAAATTACTCTATTGGTAATAGAACCAATCTTCTGTTTGCTTCTTTCAACTCACATTTTATAGTCTTTCTGGTTGTAAAGTTGAGTTTCCTTTCTGGATATAATGGCCAGTACTTTTAGGATGTTTTTGATTGCAAGATGGTGAGGTCATTTGAAGCAATAGGGTACAGATGGGGTGATTAATTTTTGGTCTATTAATGTAGTTTCTTTGGTGTGGTTCTGTTGTTCATTGTGTTTCTATTTAGTGAATTGTTTAGTGTTTTCCTTTTCTTCTCTGCAACTGAAATTGTTTAATGTCTATTAATCCTACAATTTGATGAGTTATTGCTAATGTTCTCATGCTGTTTTGTCCTCTGCTGCAGATGTTGTCGTCTAAAGATATCAACTTTGTTGGATACACGTATAAGAACTTTGAAATTGTAAATGATCATCAATTACCCGGAATTGGTATCTACCTGCCTCTCTCTATGGACACATTTCTATCTAATCTTTTTACTTGAGCTTCCTTATTTATTATTTCTCTAAATGTGTTGAAGATTACGTAATGCTTTCTTTCTTATTTCTATGGTTAGAGCCCTCTTTATTGTTCATATAAGGTATAATGTGTATGTAGTTTTGAAAATTCACGTTCTTGGAGATCTGACCAAATCCTCGTTTATCAAGGTTTTGAATTTATGCAACTGACCCAATGCTGTTGGGATTAGGCCATATGGCTTAGCTGGGCTGTGTTTAATTGTACACTGTTTCCTGATTAAAGGCAGGGACAGAGAGCTATTTGTTGAAAGTTCTTGACAATGCTTAACCTGCCTCTTTTATACTTTGTGAACTTAATTCAAAGGTTGGCTTTACTTATTTCAACCCTTCTGCCATACCATCTCTCAAGTGGTGGCAATATCTTATGTGGATTGTGGTGTTAATCAAACCAAAGGATCTAAGATATCTAGCAAGTTTGACTGTAAGTCAGGATTTTGGCAAATACAGTTGACAGAAGAGTCTGAAACCTTAACAGGTTTTAAGCGATGAAGTGCTTAGTCTACCTTATAAATAGTAGTTTGCAGTTCTCTATCTGTTATGTGCCTATGTAACTTGTGATGGAAAATTAACGAGTGTAGATTTTTGGTAGGATAATTCGAGGAATCCTGGGCCTCCTTATGTTAGGGTAGTTCGAGTAATCCTAAGCCTCCCAACAAACGTCTATGTTTGCCAAGGATTAACTCATTTGGCATTAGAAGAGTCTTTAAATAGACTTGCAATGTGATAGATAAGAACTCTAATCTTAAAATAATTATAAAATTAATCCAAATTTTAAAATAATATACTCTTTATTAAATAAAATCATATTTTAACACAACTTCTACTCCTAACTTATCCTAATCTCACCCATAACATTCTTCCCCACTTTGAATGGACCTTGTTCCCAAGGTCCCAAGAATTTTTGAGCTTGATATCGAGAAGATTTTCCAAGATAATCAGCTATGGAAGATGTGCTCCTCTTTGTAGCCAAAATACTGGTAGATATGTAAGTAGTAAAAGATGGGATAAAGATCAAAGGACCCAGGTATTCCCAGAAGAAAAGTGTATGATATGAAACTTGGTATTCCCAGAAGAAAAGTGTATGATAGGAAACTTGTGGACCCAAGTCCCTGAACACTACAGTCAAATGGTCCAAGTTTCCATCACTATAATCCTCGAGACTTTTCTTATAGTTAAGAAAAATAGGCATCTCCTTTGATCCCAGTTTGAGGGGAAGGGTTAACCTCTATCACGAAGGGTAGAACTTTTTGGTTCACCGATGAAAAGCCTTATGCAGATCTGCTACCTTAGCCTAGGAATCATGAAGATGTACAAGATGGGTTTCGATTTGGGCATCATTTAGATAAACAGGTGTTAAAATCTTAGAGCCCAATGAACCAATTTCATTTATGCGGTCTTCTTTATCTCCTATTTCCTCTTCAACTTCTTTTTCTGAGTCAGCAATATTGATGTCTTTGAGCAAGAGGAATTCCATGGATGATGATGGTGATGAGAGTCACGTCACCTCCAATTTTTTACCAAAATTTTAGATCATCGTTCCTGATATTGGTTTTGGGCATTTTTGTCATGGCCGTTCTTGTAATACCCTGATGGTCCACTTCCTCCTCAACAAGCCTCCTTTCGTGCACCGGCCATGTTCCATGCCTGGTAAATCTTCAGCCTCTTCCATTGCAATTGGTTTTGGGCGTTTTTGTCATGGCCGTTCTAGAGTGGTCCACTTGCTCCTCAACAAGCCTTATTTCGTGTACTGGCCATGTTCCATAATCGGTAAACCTTCAGCCCACTCAACTTCCATCCTTTCCGTGCTCTAGGCTCCCTTGAACTCGGCGGTATGCAGTGGTGGCAAAGCAAATAAATTTGAGCACAGGTAGCAAGTGGCACCGTATTGAGCATTTGGGTTTTGGTTGCTGTATGGGTATGGTGGGCCGATTGGGTTGGTGTTGGTATGGCCAAGCAAGGTGGTGAGACTTCAACATGGTGGTGGCTATGGTCGATGGGTGGGTGTTTTTGGTTGCAAGGGGTATGGTGCTAGCACCGTTTGTGGCTGTTGAGCACATTGTGCTGAAATGCTGTCAAGCGGTGCTATCATGGCTTAAAGCATTTCTGCCATCGTCTTCATTAACCGATCTCGCAACATGCGCAATTCTGCCTTCAACTCCTGTAGTGAAGTTTGTTGTCCTATGCTCAAGGAGACTCCGGGTTGGTGATGAGCAACCTATCTCTGATACCAATTATTATGTGTCTACATAAGCTTTGATGGAAAATTAACAAGTGTGTAGATGTTTGGTAGTATAATTCGAGGAGTCTTGGGGCCGCCTTATGTTGTAATCATTCGAAGAACCCTACGCCTCCCGACAAACGTAACATCTGATAAAAATGAACTCATCGACAATTTTATTAGCATTAGAACTGTCTTTAAATAGACTTACAATGGGATAAGATAAGAACTCTAAATCTTAAAATAATAATAAAAGTAATCATAATCCTAATTTTAAAATAACCTAATCTTTATTAATTAAAATCCTAACTTAGCGTAATCTCACGTGCAACATTATCTACTTATCAAAAAAAAAAAAAAAAAACGTGTAACACTATCTAGGCACACTCTTTTAGTGTCCTCTTTTCAGAACATTATTTTCTCTAGTGCAACACTTGATCTTGGCAATGATCTTTTGCATGACTGGTTTTTTATGATTTCCAATGTACAGCTGAATTAAAGAAGAAGAGCACAAAATCTAAGAGGCCCTCCATCAAGTCCCTTTTTGGTATGATTTTTTCCGTACTTTTTGCTTTTATCTTTGGATAAACAGTTATCTCAATCTATTATCATCCCAATATTAAGTTTACCGATTTTCGTGCAAGGACCAAAATGCTGTCACACACGCACAAATGATAGAACTTTTAGATGTGTTCGAGTCATATATGTTACTTCAATTGGAAAGGGTACTAGGCCCGTCTTTGTGTAAATTCATAGAATTTTTCGTTCATACTTTTCTGTCTTGGAAACAACAATGAGAAGGCAAGAAAAATATGAGAAATGCTGAGTGTACCTAATTTTTAATCCAATTTGATTTCCCTTTCCTTTCCAACACTATTGGTATCAAAAGGATCTCCTGGCTCTCTCTTATGGTGCTGGTGAAGTTTTTAGGCATATTTCTGATGCCGTCTTTTGTCGCCATATTTGAATGGGTAGTTGAGATAATATCTTAATTCAGAGAGTGCCAAATTTTGGATGTTAGTGAGTCCATTGAACTTACCAAAAAAAAGAGAGGGAATAATTTGTGTTGAAACTACTTTTGTGATGAGAAATCTGCTTTTTGAAGTTTGATTTTTCAATTTACTGTGAAATTTTCACAAATATTTACCTGAGTTGACTTTCTGGATGTGGCTAATTTATGGATTTGGTGATTGTAAGAGAAGTATATAGTACCCTCTTTTGTCACCATATTTGAAAGTATAGTTCAATTAAGCTTTTATTAGTGAGTACTAGACTTTGGATCTGGGTGCTATCAGTTAAGTTTCCTTTGCAAAGCTTATCCCTAGTTTTTCAGATTAATTCTTCGATAAAGTTCATGCAATTACTGTTTGTCATAATTTTGTGGGGGTCAATAGTTTCATTATCGTGGGTTGTTGTTGCATAGTATGCCATGAATGGTAACAGGGAAAAAAATTGTAGGGAAAACTGCATTTACTCTCCTTTAACTATCATCATTTTTGCAATGTCTCCCTCAATCTACCATTAGGGTTGCAATGTTGTCCTCCAGCGACCAATACCCTCTATAAGATGAAAAGAAAATCATTTTTTATCTTATGAAGGATATTTTTGCCATTTTGGGTCGTGGAAGGGAGACATTGCAACTCAAAACGTTGTAACATTGGAGGGAACATTGCAAAAGGGATGATAATTGGAGAGGGTAAATGTAGTTATCCAAAATTGTAAATACGTTTAATAGAATGATTTAATTGTTAAGAGTGTTAACTTTTTCTTATGAATTTGGTACATTATTACAGATGACGAGTCAGGCAAGGCTGGCAGTCAACCTACTCAGGGGAGCTTTTTGAACCTCTTGCCTCCCCAACTAGAAGTCCCTGAGAAACGGAATCAATCCTAGTGAGGTGCACTAATTTTTCTTATAACATCAGATTGCCACCAGATCCAACAAAAGAGCGTTTTGTTCTTTGGTGAATGGCCTTTGTTTTACTGCTTCCTGCATTTGGTTATTTTAGAGTGAGTTTTTGGGGCGAAGGCCCTAAACGAGTTGTTTGGTCTCTGTAAAATATCTTCTGGAAATATATATTCTTTGAAAATCGTGTATTCTTCCTTTTTCTCCTTTGTAATGCTGAAAAAAAATTCTTGTATAATACCAGCTTCATTATTCATGTAATTAACTTACTGTTAGTGTTGATTATAGTTGCACTACTTATATATGAAATAGAAGAATTTGATTAATATCTTAACATTAGGTTTGTGATTGTCATCACTCTCTCAATTCCTCCTATTTTGAGTTGAGATTTGGATGGGTTGGCATGGGTTAGTAATTACCATTAAAGTGCGAATCATATTTCCGTTTGGGTTGCATTGCTTCTGTCGAAGTTAGTCTGTGTCTGTTCTTCCTTGATGGTAGTAATCCAACTCGTTATCTCATTCCCACCCTTCAAGTCTTGTACCTTTTACGTAGTTTGATTTGTCCTCAAACGGGCTTCTCAAAAGCTTGAGAAATGCAGGGTTTTCATGATTTTTTTGTCAAAAATTTGGTTCCAAACTGATGTGTCAGCATCCAATCACCTTATGTCTTTATTTACTAAAATAGTAAGTTGTATGGGATGGTGATATGTCAAGTTTGAAACTAAATTTTTGGAAAAAGTCTCGGGAAACCTAGCATTTTTACGAAGAAAACTATTTGCCAACAAAAAAATGGAGTTACTATTTACCAATATCCTCAGATACTAAACACACAAGATCCACACAAGATCCACGCATGCTCGAAAGTCAATTGACCTTCCGTCCACTTTCTTTAAACAAAAGTCACGATAAAAGTACTCAATGATAGCTTTTAAAATGTGTAAAAGATTTGCCACGTGTTTGTATGGGGGTGTTACAGGATCAGTTGATCTGGGTAGAGTAACGAACACGTGTCTCGTCGTGTTTGTACAATTGACAAACACAACAAAGTAAACTTCAAACTCGTACACCACATTTTCAAAAGTTTACCTACACAGATAAGGATAAATCGTTGATTTTTTACACCAGGGATTGTGGCTCTAAGGAAGAGTATGCACCTAACAAGTCTAGAACTTGGGGTCTAAGAGGTGATACTCTCTAAGATCACTAGGCAAACCCCTTGGGTTATGTAGGTCTTACAAATTCAATAGTAGATTTGCTAAAAAGATGAATAAGAGATGAATGTAACACTTCTCTTTGCATTTAAACGATAGGTGGAAGGAGTCAACGTGATAAGTAGTATTTTTCATTTTTTTTTTTTTTGTTTAAATGAGTACTAGAGACTATACTTTTATTTCATTTTGGTGATATGACATTGTTAAAATACAACATTTTTAACTCACAAATATTCTACAATGCTGATGTAGTAGTTTCAGCCGACCATTATTTTGTTTTTTTTTTCATTAAGGGCAGATTAAATATTTAGTTGAGATTGTTACATCAATATTACAAGTAATTGTAAGATAAAAATAAAATAAAAAATTTAACATTATTTAAATTGTAAAATAATTACAAGAGATTAATTTCTTAAGAATTAATTAGTAGTGCCACCACAACTGTAAAATTGTTGTGTATAAAAATACCCATACGAATACCCCTCACGGTAAAGACGGTATGGTGTGGTGCGTATAAAAAATCCCCCACGCCTTGCAGTTTGCAGATTTTGGTAGCTTTCTCGCGCCTTTGAAAACCCTTGGGATATTTCTCTGCTTGCGACTGCGAACAATATGCAGGTATCTCTTTTGAATCCCTTAGAAGTTGGAACGGTTTTAATCAAAACCCAAAACCCTCATTCGCCATTATCCCTTTCTTTCTACTCTGTCTCCAATTGCTCCTCAAAACCCTAATCTCCATCTCTCTTGCTTAGAAAATAGATGCCGAGTGATGTCTTTCTTCTCTCTTTCTCCGTTTCCTCGGCAACCGAACATATTCTAATTGGACTGCCTTTCTTTGCTTTGAGCTTACATTTAGTGAAACCCACCAAAAAAAATACATGAACCAATATATGGGTGACTTTTTAGTTTTGGGATTTATTATTTTGTTTTCGACTTGGAGGAGTATCATTTTTGATAATATTTGGTGTTCGACGTAACTTAATTTGTGCTTTAAAAATCATTGCTAGACATTTACTTTTTATTTTTTTATTTTCCTTTGATACGAAGCTTTAGCGTTGAATTTCTTTAATAACTTCAAAATTGATGAGCTTGCTACTTGTACTGTGCAGGCCAGTGACAGGTTTAACATCAATTCCCAGCTTGAGCACCTCCAAGCTAAATATGTCGGTACTGGGCATGCAGATTTGAATAGATTGTAAGGCTGCCAATCCTTTAAAAGCCCATGTGTTTTTTTTCGGCTAGTATTTATTTGTTAGTTTGTTATTCTTAATTTCATTTATGGTTTTGGATGTGTAGTGAATGGGCAGTGAACATTCAACGGGATAGCTATGCGTCATATGTTGGGCATTACCCCTTACTAGCGTACTTTGCTATTGCGGAAAATGAATCAATTGGGAGAGAGCGCTACAACTTCATGCAGGTTTAGTCTAACTCGTTGTCTTGCAGTGTTTTCTCTGGTTGTCAGTTTCTGTTTGTTGAGAATTACCCGCACAAACACCTCTATTCACAATTCTAAGTGGTGCTTAATGCTTTGGTTTGCTTATATTTTCTTGGGTGGCATATTTTGACATTCTTCACTTATCAGTTCTCGAGTCTTTTTATGTAGTTTAGGTTATATGTTAAAAGCTCCAATGTCAACGTTTAGATATAGACACTCATTCCATCTCAAAATAGGTGCTGTGGCTTGGAATAATACGATTATTAATAAAAAGGTAAATATATAGTGATTTTTCTAAAATGTATACTAGGTATGGCATGATTTTTTGTGGGAATCTTGTTTGTTTTTCAAAAAAGATGAGGGTGATGTAGAAAATTGAAGAAGCATGAACTTTCAATTTTAGAAAGATTTTTATATTTTGAGACAACTGAAAAAGGTGAATGTTATACTCTGTTTTGAGATGGAGAGATTACATCTTTTTGTTGGAAAGTTATACAACCCACGACTTCACCTTCCATCCATTCTTATGGGAAGAGAAAGTGTCCCACTGAGTTAGAGGCTGTTGGCATTAGATACACGGGTGTGATTGGTCTTCTTTTTTTTTTCTTCCAAAAAATATGGTTATAGATGGGGTATAAAATGGTCAGAATGGTCACAGTTATGTGTTCTGTTCTCTTTTGTGTTGCAGAGTGTGGTTTGCCTATTTATGTATTTATTTAAAGGAGAAATTATACCTACTCCCCTCAAACTTAGAGTCTAATTGCAATGTCTCCTAAAATTTAAAAAGTTACAATTGACCATCAAGCTATTAGCCCATTTCACTTAGCCGCCGCCATTAAGAATTTATGTTAACTTGGACAACAAATGCATCACGTGATGTGAAATGTTCATTGTAGCTCTGATGAGATGTTTGAAAATACCAATATGCCCTTATGTTAAAAAAATAATTTCTTTTAAAAAATCTGGCCGTGAACCCATGGCTTGCCATTGACGATTTTTTTTTTTTAAATCTAACACAAGGGTATTATTGTCATTTTGGGTCACATGATACACGTGACTGATTTTCTGTATGATTTAATAAAAAACCTCTAACGGAGGGGGCTAGTATTGTGGGGGACATTGCAATTTGGCTTTTTTTTTTTGGGGTTTAAGTGTAGTTTCTCCTCATTTAAATCTTGGATATTACGGGCATACTACAGTTATCATAGAACTCTACTGAAGAAGATATTACAGTCTACTATCTCTATAAATGATCTTTTCTTCACCTTGATGAAGTTTAGTTGATAGCTTTCATCTCCTTTTTGAGCATATCGAAAAAGAAATTTAACCTTTGTCTCTTTATCAAAGCATGCTTTTCATTGATAGGAATTAGGAAGATCCCTGCTGCTAATCATGGGAGGAGTGTTGTTTTTCTTGATATAAGGTTAGGCGTGGCCTAGTTGAGGGGCTGTGTGGTTGATTACTTGGATGCAGAGTGATATGGAAGTAATTGCTACCTCTGTTTCATAACTTGTTATAGAAGTAATTAGTTCATTATTGTATAAATTACTGAGGAATCAAGAAACATGATTATATATGATGACTTAGATTAGAATGCATTTGTGAGAGAAGTTTGAGGAAGTGCAATCGAGAACAACATTGGTGGAAACTGGCTGCAAGATTTGGTGCCCTAGCCTTGGTTCAACAGAGACTAGTGGTTATTAAGAAATTATTTGTTCAAAATGAAGATCCTGCATGGATAAGAGAAGAGCTGAAATAGTACTTTGATTGTGTATATGCAAATGACTGAATGTATATAAAGCAATGAGATGGTTGAAGATTTGCTTAGCTGTCCACAAATAGTTGGAAAAGGTAATCAGCTTTTGATGCATTTGTGTGGTTTGTTCTGTCATTGTCATATGAAATATGGAAAAGTTGTCTATGATTGCTTATTTGTTTGGTTTTGGTTAAGATAAGTCAGGATTTAGTGGTTTGTGATTGTGAATGAAAGAACTTACGGTTGTTAGATTGCTTTTGGTGTTGAGGGACGAGAATATGAAATCAAAGGGGGCCTGGTCTTGAAGGAATCTGGTTACTGGAACTTCATGTGATGGATTAAATTTGAGGATTTGGGATTGGTTTTGATGGCTTAAAAGATGACTAAAGTATGGGAAAAACTTTTGATTTTTTACGGTTTCAAAGGGGTCACATGTCAAATAAGTCACTTTATTAGCAATTACTGTCAAAATGGACAAAAAAGAGGTCATGTGTGCTGGACGTGACTACTTTGGTTTTTTTTTTTCTTCTCCAAAATACCCTTAAAATTATTTTGAAAAAAAAGAAACAAAACAAAAGGGGTGACTGAACCACTCCCACAGATCTGGGTTGGTTTGACCACCCTCCTTTTCAATTTTTGGGGTGACCGACCACCCCCTTTTCATTTTTGTGGGGGTTGTATGGCCACCCTTATTTTTTTAGTGGGCAATTGTGGAATTTAATTGCTAAAGCCTGGGATAATTTTGGAAGAAAACCACCAAAGTGGTCACGTGTGCCACACGTGACCACTTTTCCATCCATTTAGACGAATTTTGCTAACTGAGTGGCCTTTGCGTAACGGAGTGACAGTTTGAGGTATCCAAATGCCACTTTTTAGAGTTTGGTGGGGTAAGTAAAAAATGGTGGTAGTTCGGGACCACAGTGTATTTTTCCCAAAACTTTCTTTTCTAAACTAGCCTAAAATCCACATATAAAGGCAAACTTGACTTGCTTTTGTAATGGTATCTGTCCTACAGCCCACATTTAGCTGATACTGAAAGAACCAAAATTTCTATGACTCAATAAACTAAATTAATTGCTGCATGACCCATAGCTCTAGAGTCTAGCCTTAGTAAGAGAATATCTATTGACAGTCCAACTGGTTGACTTGACCATCAAGTTAGGCACAAGACTAAGAATGTGATTGGCTGGCGAGATCATCTAAATAGGGACGACTTGTATAGTGTCAATGTTTGCACGC
Organism: Corylus avellana; assembly: GCF_901000735.1. Lineage (NCBI taxonomy): Eukaryota > Viridiplantae > Streptophyta > Magnoliopsida > Fagales > Betulaceae > Corylus > Corylus avellana. Next base: position 25,811,660 of record NC_081544.1, read on the forward strand.
CTTCACATGTAAGAGTATAGCTCTTTTTGATATCAATAAAAGAGTAAAGTGCTGGTATGCACCACAATTCCATATCCATTTGTGACCTGAGAATTTTGACGAAGCTTAAGAGGTTATCTTAATCTTACCAATATGGTATCTAATTGGGCCTTTTTGATCAACTGTAACTTTAAATCATCCGATTCTTTTTCATTTTCTTTTCTTATTTTGCAATTGTATGACTTCAATACTATTCTCTTTCCGTTGCCTCACCTTTTCCAGTTAAATAAGACTAGTATTAGCTTATTCAGATACAGGAAATGATTCTCGTTTATGGTTATGAGGTTTTAGCCCTCGCATTATATATATGCCATTTCCCTTCAAACTAGAGGTTTATTTGCTCCTTTTTTTCGCCCCTCATCCCTTTGCTCGACATGAGGTTTTTTACTTCTTTCTGCAACAATTTTTGTTGTATTAGACACACACACACACACACATGTATGTTTGTATTTATATCTATGCATATCAAGTTTTTGTTTGCAATGCTATTTCTGAACTTTGCATGCAGATCATGTGGTTTATCTTTTCATATTTCCTCGTAGATGACATGATCTCTATATATAAGTTCTCAATCTAAAGTCTTTGTAATCCATCATTGCCATTGGTGTCACTTCTCTATATGTGTAACCTAGTAAATTCGTGCTGTATTTTCTAGCATGTTAGAGAAGCCTTATCTTTAATTAAACTGTATAGCCCAAATAGTTTCTTATGTTTGAATCTTGATCACCTGCTGTATCTTATTTAATCAACCATGGGACCAAATATTTTATCGGCCTATTTTTTTTGTCTTGAAGTTGCTATTCTAGTTTACTATGGAAGCATCGAAACACTCTCTGGTTTGCTGGAATTAATAATGAGTATTTACTTCATTCATATTTTGAAAAGATGGGATGAGTGACCAACATGTTCATAATTCCACATTCAAAATGTTGGCAAATGTTCTGGTTTGCTTGGATTTGATGATGGGTCTTTTGTGATATTAAATCTTATCTAATGATATTGGATGATGGCTTAGTGATTTTTGGAGCCTTATCAATAAATCCTCTAATCCTTTCTTCTTTTTGTTGGCAAATGTTATGGTTTGCTAGGACTGATGATGGGTCTTCTGTGATACTAAATCTTATCTAATGATATGGGATGATGGCTTAGTGATTTTTGGAGTCTTATCAATAAATCATCTAATTCTTTCTTCTTTTTGATTTTTGTTGTGCAGAAAATGCTTTTGCCTTGTGGTCTCCCCCCTGAAAGAGAAGACGAATGAGAATTGTCATTTGGGCCAAATCTGAAACATATTAAAACTCTCAATCTGTGCAAGCTGAGAGTCCCATATTTGTGACATCTAAATATGTTTTTGCTTGGATGAACAATTAATGTTATGTGAGACTGATGAATAGAGAGTACTTGGATCACACTCTCATCCAACTTTTGTTTGGGCTTGTAAAATTAGTCATTATGTGAACGCTTGGAATTTTTAGTCTTGATCTGGTTATGGGTTTTTCTGATCTCTCTCATCTTATAATTTCAACTAGAGGATCGACCATATCACGTTTTTAAATGAAAGAAGCTTGTTCTTGAACCTGCACACATTTAATCCCTTCATGTAGCCTTTTCAATGCTTCAAAACCTGAACCCTATGTGTATGGCTTACAAGGCTTGCTTCTTGTTCATTGACAACATTGTGCCTGTTGTTGTACTCATCGGTCATGTTTTTATTTAAAAAGGAAAAATTCAAGGGTTGATGGTACTCTCAGTCTCACGTTAAACTAGTAGTATGAATGATGAATACTTAGAACTATTTCATAGGGCACAAATTTCCTCCACTTTCGGCCTATTTTAATAGGTGACAAGTGTCATCTCTCAAATATTTCTTTTAAATATTTTAATATTTTTAAGAGTTATTTATTGTTATTTTACTAACTTAAGAACCTAAACATTAATTTGTGAGAAACTCAAAGATGTTGAATGACACTTGTTACTTATTGAAATAAGTTGAAGGAAATTTTATTTAAACTGGTTTGGAGAAAATTTATGTCCAAGTGTTAAATGCACCTTCAAAGCATTTACCGTCTTGGGTAGATAATATTAATCGAATCTCTAATCTTACCCTTAAATGCTCATATAAGCAAGTTGGTGTTGGAAAAAATTATCTGACATGGTAAATAGAAATAGCTAAGGGGATCTTCAAAGCATTTACTAATGAAGTACATTGTACAATTATCCTTAATCTATTTTTGAATTCAATGGATTATTGATTCATTCACTATAGATTGGTGAAAAAGTCATTTCTCTTTACTAAATGCAAGTTGTAAAGGCTTAGTGGACCACACCATTTGAGACATGCGGTACCAGATGAGTGGTCCAGATTAAAAGAAACTCCGTCGACCAAGATCATACGCCGGTGGATTGAGCATTGTAGCAGTTCGAGAAAATTATAAAAAGAGCGGCAGTTTAGTTTGGTTTGTTGCTAAAAACACACCGAATCTTTCCACAACACCACCGCCACAATGCCCGGACGCAATGACTTCAACACAAACCCTGCTCAGAGCCCTCCTCAGAAATCCCACCATCATCCAAACCAAGTCTCAGGCCAAACAGGTCCATGCCCACATCCTCAAAACCGAAGGCCCATGTTCCACTCACTTGTCCACCACCCTCGTCTCCATCTACTCAAACCTCAATCTCTTGCATGACTCACTCCTACTCTTCAACACCCTCCACTCCCCTCCCACTCTTGCTTGGAAATCCCTCATCAAATGCTACGCTTTCCATGGCCTTTCCCACCAATCCTTGGCTTTCTTTGTCGAAATGCGGGCTATGGGTAAGCACCCGGACCTCCATGTGTTCCCTTCTGTGCTGAAATCTTGCACATTGCTTATGGACTTGAGGTTGGGCGAGTCGCTACATGCCTGCATTATAAGGCTTGGTATGGATTTCGACTTGTATACTGGCAATGCGCTTATGAATATGTATTCGAGATTTCAGAGCTTGGGTGAGAGTGGCAGGCGGAGGCCTAGCGCGCCCAAGATGCTTGATGGAATGCCTGATAGAAGGCGAAAAGGCAAATGTGAAAGTGGTGTGGCTAGTTGTGGGGAACTGGGTGGTAGAATTGTGACTGAGGAGTTAGAAGGTGAGGAGGGGATGCTTTACTTTGATGGAAAAGCAAAGAGACGGATAGGTAGTGGGGAGACTTTCAATAATAATAGTAATTGTAACTCAATTGAATTGGTGAACAAGTATGAAGAACAGGCCACGGGTATTGATCATAGAGTTAACTTGAATCAAATAACTGATAAGTTGCCTCAAAGTAGTGGAAATAGGGAGATTAGTGGGCATTTCTATGGGAATATGAATGATGTTTCTGCAGGAAGGATAGACGTAAGGGCTTTTCTAATGGATAATGTGAGAAAGATCTTTGATATGATGCCAAAAAGGGATCTTGTTTCCTGGAATACTGTGATTGCAGGAAACGCACAAAATGGAATGTATGAAGAAGCTTTAGCAATGGTTAGGGAGATGGGGAATGCGAACTTGAAGCCTGATTCTTTCACTTTGTCGAGTGTTCTTCCCATCTTTGCAGAATATGTGGATGTTATTAAGGGAAAGGAAATCCATGCGTATGCCATAAGACATGGGTTTGATGCAGATTTGTTCATTGGAAGTAGCTTAATTGACATGTATGCCAAGTGTACTCGCGTGGAAGATTCATGTCGGGTCTTCAATCTCTTATCTCAGCGTGATGCCATTTCATGGAACTCTATAATTGCAGGATGTGTGCAAAATGGTCTGTTCAACGAAGGCCTGAGATTCTTTCGGCATATGTTGAAGGCTAAAATTAAGCCAAGGCACATTTCCTTTTCAAGTATCATGCCAGCTTGTGCTCACTTGACCACACTACTTTTGGGGAAGCAGCTACATGGATATGTAATTAGAGGTGGATTTGATGATAACATGTTTATAGCCAGCTCCCTCGTGGACATGTATGCCAAATGTGGGAACATTAGGATAGCTCGGTGGATTTTTGATGAGATGGAGCTACATGACATGGTGTCATGGACGGCCATAATCATGGGATATGCTTTGCATGGGCATGCCCATGATGCCATTTCCTTATTTGAGCAGATGGAAAAGGAGGGAGTAAAACCCAATGATGGGGCTTTTGTAGCTGTGTTGACTGCCTGCAGCCATGCTGGATTGGTAGATGAAGCTTGGAAATATTTTAATAGTATGACTCAGGATTTTGGAATTGCTCCAGGCTTGGAGCACTATGCTGCTGTTGCAGACCTTCTGGGTCGAGCAGGAAGGCTGGAGGAAGCTTATAAGTTTATCTCTAACATGCATATTGGACCAACAGGAAGCGTGTGGTCAACACTGTTGGCCGCATGTAGAGTTCGAAAGAATGTTGAATTGGCAGAAAAGGTTGCTGACAAAATATTCAGGGTTGACCCTGAGAACATAGGGGCTTACATTCTACTGTCAAACATTTATTCTGCTGCTAGGAGATGGAAAGATGCAGCAAATTTGAGAATGTTCATGAGGAATAAGGGCATGAAAAAGAAACCAGCTTGCAGCTGGATCGAAGTTAAGAACAAGGCGCATGCTTTTGTGGCTGGAGATAAATCCCATCCGTATTATGACAGAATAAACGAGGCACTAGAAGTTTTACTAGAGCAGATGGAGCGAGATGGGTATGTTCCCGACACAAAAGAGGTGCTCCATGATGTTGAAGAGGAGCATAAGAAATACTTACTACATAGCCACAGCGAAAGGCTCGCTATAGCATTTGGCATCATTAGCACTCCTGCAGGAACAACAATTCGAGTAACAAAGAACATTCGTGTCTGCACAGACTGCCACACAGCAATTAAGTTCATATCAAAGATTGTTGGAAGAGAAATCATTGTGAGGGATAACAGCCGATTTCACCATTTCAAGGATGGAAGGTGTTCTTGTGGTGATTATTGGTGACTCAGCATAATGTAATAGGGTTGTTTTGATTTGACCTGAAACCATTTAGAAATCGGCCAAACTGCAGGATGACTTGGTCCTTTGAGCGTGTCAAAGAGATTGGTAGCGACCATTAACGAACCAATAAAAAGGAGTTCCTGATGGCACTGCAAGTCTGCTACCAAGCAAGCACAGGAAAAATGCCAAATACAATGAAGTGCCATCTAATTCACCTCTCTTTTGTTGGAAATGACACTACTCCTTTGAAGTACTGCATCACATGTTCTGTTAAGAGAACTGTCTACTGATTAACAGAAACATGTGATGCATCACATGCTATTGCTTACCAGAAAGATTTCCCACAGAAACAATCATTCAAATTTGATAGCAAACTACATCTTATCACTCAGAGCTTAACGTGGTTATCATCTCTATATACAAAATTCAGTATTGCAGAACTTACCTGCATAGCGTTTGATTACTTTTATTGGCATATATGATTAGGGCCTAGGGGAGGAGGCTGCTGCTGTTTTTTCTACAATCATTGGTTCAGATGATTAATTGTCATTACCTGCTTCTAAATGGTACAGTTGGCCTTATGTCCCTTTCCTTTTAGGTGTACAATGACTTGCATGCCTTTAAATGCATGGTTAGTTTTACTCAACATTCTTCAAAGAACTTCCCTTTGCCCCAGGTTATCATCTGAAAGCGGTGTTTGTAGCTTCTTGCAAATTATTGTGCTGGTAAGTTGGTAACAATACCCTTCTTCTTCCTCCTCCTCCTATTAAAATTGTGGTGTTTTTGCATGATTAGTAAATATCAAGCTTTGTTTTTCTTTTTTTTTTTTTTTTTTTTTTTTTTTTTTTTTTTTCATGCATTATTTAGAGATTGGTAACTAGCCTACCAGGACAAAAATTCTGAAAAATACCAATCCCAATTCCCAACATGTAGCTACCAAAGGTGTAATTTTTGATTTTTGTCCGATGACCAAAGGGGGAACCAACCAGAAGACAAGTGGGTCTAGGATTGGTCCCATAGACAATGAATAGGTCAAATCAGTTACCAACTATTTATCTCTATATGTACGCTACTGAAAGCTACGCTTCATACCCTGAGATGCAAAGTTGCAAGGATATATACCCACTCGACAAAGGCACCCATGCCCTGGGTTTCTTTTAATTAAGCTTATATTTATTTTCTGCCTATCTGTGTTGACTTGTACAAGTGTAGAACCTCTTCATTATTTTCAGGCTAAAATCTCCACAGATCTTTGAGGTATTAATTCGTTACCTATATTTTAATTTTTTTTCTTCTTTTATCTTTTTATCTTTTTATATTTATATTTATAATTATAAATTTTCTTTATTTTATTGAATGTAACACATTTTGATTGAGTATCACGTGGCGGCAGTACTTTATAAATTCAAGGGAAGCTTGATGAAATGATTTATATATATATATAAAACGGGGAAAGTGGAAGTATATACGTTGTATATAGTCTTGACAGGTCTGAGAGAGAAGCAATGAAAGCGAGACAATGTGCCAACTTACTGCTTCTCTCCACTATTATTACAATATTAATTCCCCATAACCCACGTTTCTTTCTACTTTTGCATTGAGTTAGCATGAGGGTTTTTTAATTTGCTTTTTTTGTTTTTTTTTTAAAAATTTTGTCTTTACTTTTACTTTGGCATTGACAATAAATATATACAGATTAGTGTGGTGGCCATGCTTGGTAATATATCGGCTCGGTGTTTTATGTTTTCATAAACAAAACTATACTTTTTTTTTTTTTCTAAATAAATTATTTACAAAATATATATATATTTTTATAATTTTTTGTATTATTTTAGCAAAACAAATGCTATACTCTTGCATGTGTATGAGTTAACTTATTATTTAATTTTTTTTTTTTTTTTTTTTTTTTTAAAAAGTAGTCATATAACTAAGAGAGTGTTGATTGAGTGAGCAATTCTAACCAATTTTATCTACCTCATACAATTCTAGCCAAATCGGAGTGATGGCGCGGCAACTTTTTTCCTTTATTGAGAGTGAACTCCGCACATAATCACTATATTTTTATTTATTTTTATATGTTTTTTCAAAATAAGTAGTTGTACTCCAAAAAAAAAAATCTCAAATAAAAATACTTCACGCTGAGTCATCAACTTTAACCTTTATATATCACATTAAAAAAATGGAAAATGATAAGTGTTTTTTTTAGTGTTCTTATGATGTCCCATAACTGTGACGTGACTTTTAAAATCACAAATAGATTAAAAGTCAATAATGATAATTTCAAATTCAATGATAATTTTAAAAGTCACATCACAGTTGGGAGGACACTAAAAAAACACTAGAAAAACACTTAACATTTCCCTTAAAATATATATATATATATATATATATATATATATTAACTAACATATTTTTGTTTTTTTGCAAGTAGTCTACTTTGTTTTTTGCTAAGTTCACCAGTAATCTATTTTTGTCACATACAACCCGGGAAACTTTGGACCTTAATCTTAATATCATTTACAGTAGGAGACAACCTGAAATGATTGCTCCCATTGAAAAAAAAAAAAAAATAAATAAAATGTTTTTGAGTTCAAAATGCAAATTAATTAATTAAGCATTTCTTTCTTATAAGTAATGCGTCACAGTAAGAGACAACCTGAAATGATTGGACCAACACATCAATTATACCGAAAGAAAAGGAAAAAAAAACAATTAATTATTAATTACACGAGACCATTGCACTATTTTTACTCATTATCTCTCTCTCTCTCTCTCTGATTACAAACATTTCCTTCATAGTTCATACTAGAAGGGAGTTGAGTAAAAGGTAAATAAAGTATGATTTTTCTCATTATCTTTCTCTCTCTCTCTCTCTTTGATGCCAAGCATTTTCCCTTGTAATTCATGCAATGAGGAGTTGAGTAAAAGGTTAAGGTAGATAGAGTTCATGATTAGCACATAAGGTGGGCGAGCCTGCTATAATTTTCTCACTTTTAACCGATTTTAATTCTTTTAATAAGAGAATAGAAAATAATAATAATAATAATAAAGACATGTAATATCAGTTAGCTTTTCCTTCATCAATCATCCACTTTCTCATCCATTTTCATTCACCTCTCTCTGTCTCTCTATCTTTCTCTCTTGCTCTCTCTGTCTGTCTCTCTCTCTCTCTCAGCCCAATATTCCTTTCCAGAGAATCTCAAGAATTTTGCGAGAAAACCCAATCCCTGTCCTAAACCCAGATCCGAAAGATCCCCTTGGAGGCTACCTCCCGCGGTTCTTTGGCCGTGCAAATTGTAAGCAGATTAAGATTCCTCTGCCGACTACAAAAAGTCCCAATCCCATTCTTTTCCTCTCAACAATAATCTCTCTACCCACGATAAAATTCGCAGAAAAAAGAAACTTTTTTTTTTTGTTCTCTGACTCTTTTCTTTCACATTCTTTTTCTCATCCCGATTTTCCCAATACAAAAGGCCCCCTTTTGATGAGCCTATAGCTCGGGTTTAATTCCGTGAGTAATGGGTTTTTTGTAGATTTTTTTTATTAAAAAAAAAAAAAAAATTCGTATTGTAGTTGTGAGCTAGAGATATATTTACATGTTTTTTTTTTTTTTTTTCAGATTTTTGGGTGAAGACTGTATTTTTGAGCTTGGTTGTTGATGTATAGAAAAAGTTCTGGGATCATTTTGTTTGTGCTATGATTTGATGGATCTGAGAGTGGATTGGAATCGAAGATCTGTCGGCAGTGAGCTTTTTGGATGAGCTAAAAGATTTGTGATCATTGTAGTATTGGATTGGATTGTAGGCTAAGAGGGTGAAGGAACTGAGCTTGTTGGATTTGTATTCTTTTGATTGGGAGTTGGATCATGGAGCATGTGATTGGTGGGAAGTTTAAGCTCGGTCGGAAGATCGGTAGCGGATCATTTGGCGAGCTCTATTTGGGTATGCAACTCATGCGTGTAAAGTAGCATTGTTTGCTTGTTTCACCCTTATCTTACTTTTTCTTGTTGCGAATCATGTTGGGTTCATAATGGTTTCATTTGGTTTGTTTCAGGGGTTAATGTCCAAAGTGGAGAGGAAGTGGCTGTCAAGCTGGTATGTGAGGGGCCCTTCGTTTCCTCTGTTCCATATAAATTTTGTTTGGGATGTTTGATTTTCTTTTCTCTCCCTTGCGGTGTTGGATGGTATTGAAGTACGATGTGTAGGAGTTTTTGGAGTATTTGGGACTGGTTCAGGTTTTTGTTTATGCCGTAATTTAGTAGATTTAAGTTTTTAGACCAAGTCACTGATTGAACAAGCAAAAAACATGGCACTAGTATCCAACTGTATGTTATTGGTTACCTCTTTTGTGAGAGGTGGATTTTGTCTATGTAGAAAACCGCTTTAAATTTTGAGCAAACTTGCATTTCAGTTTGCTTAAACAGTTCATTATTTGATTTCTTATATTGCTTAGTCTAAATACCAAATACTTCCTTTGCTGTTTAGCTAAGCTGATTAATTGCTGAAATTAATTTACAGATCTCCTTAAAAGCATGCTACACCCAGTTTATGTGTTAGTTTGATCTAGCATTGCTGTTTTCCTAACGGCTGAGAGGACTAATATTTGAGGGGTGGATTGGTAATTCAGTTAAGTTGGATTTTAGGTGTTGAGAATTGTGTTTTAAGGTCGCACTAAGAATTATTTCAGTCAAGTATCTATAAGTATTCACAATAATGTATTTATATACTTATTTATTATGAATGGCATAAGAGAGCTGGGGAAGGGCTTCATTTAAGTTTTCAATCAAAGTGTTTATTGACCTTTGGCTCCCTCATATATTATTATCTAGACCTTTTAGGTGGTTCTGGTTGATTATTTTGGTATTAATACCAATCTTAATCTGGATGTTGTGTGTGCATCTGGTGTTAATACAAGTTTTATATTATTATTCTTTTCGTGTGCTTGGGCGGTACATGGTTGAGTACTTCAATTCAAGTTTTAATTGTTTTTTTATATTTTTGGAATCTGTGGATTTTGCTTGTATGCTACTTTAGTAAGTTTATGACTTTCATTCCAACCTATGCATACTTTTCTTGTTTCCTCAGGAATCTGTGAAGACCAAGCACCCTCAGCTTCATTATGAGTCAAAGTTATACATGCTTCTACAAGGAGGGAGTAAGTTTCCTCATTTAATCCTTTTGTCTATAGTGAATTGATATGAAGGGATTTAGTTAAAATCAATTTATGTATCTACTTATCCATCTTTTATCTGTATGAAGCGGGTATCCCCCATCTGAAATGGTTTGGCGTTGAGGGCGAGTACAATGTTATGGTTATTGACCTTCTAGGGCCAAGCCTAGAAGACTTGTTCAACTATTGCAATCGAAAGTTTTCTTTAAAAACAGTTTTGATGCTTGCAGATCAGTTAGTAAGTATTCAATGTTTTCAATGAAAGGTATATTTGGTAATATGTTATTACTTCTCCCAAAAAACAATGAAGGTATATTGGTTAAAATGGCTTTCTTTCTGATACTTTTCCTTTTCCTGTTATTTTATGTAGATAAACAGAGTTGAGTATATGCACTCACGGGGTTTTCTTCACCGTGATATAAAGCCTGACAACTTCTTAATGGGTTTAGGGCGCAAAGCTAATCAGGTAAACTTTTGTGTACATTTTCATCTTCTGTTACTTTAAATACATGCAAACATTGGACCTTAGTACATAAATATCTTTGCATTAGGCCACCTTCAATTCTATTTAAGACTCTGTTTGGCTTCCGTAGGAAATATTGGACATCTTGAAAATGTGAATGTTGTGATAATATTTTGTAGCTATAGGTAATCATCAACAAAAGATTATCATCAAACCCCACCCACACCCCCCCCAACACACACACAAAAAGTGGTGGATTTATGGTGATAGATATTTGTGTCTATACATGCACTTCATACTGAGAATTGTATGTACTCTCTCTGTCCTAAAATAAGTGTCTTGGTTATAATTTGAAGATTACACGGTCAATAGGCAGGGCTGGACCTTATACAGGTTTGATGGTTGAACTGGTCTATGCTTTACTCGGTTGTTTTAGGGTTTCTTAGATATGTTTGCTGGGGATAGGGGCAAAGTATCAAATTCTGAAGAAGGATTGGCAATTGCTTGGTATAACACTTTAGTTAGTAAGACCAAATGTATTTAGGTTATGGCCCTGTATGGGAATCCTTTAGTTGCTTTTGCTGAGTTGATAAGTATAATATGTCCTTATGTGAAGAGTGACTATTAGATCTCTTGCTGATGAAAGAAAATAGAGTCTATATAATGGGGGTAAGCCAACCCCTCAACAAATGTTAAATCTTGTTCAGAGAATATACTTGCAATATGGGCAATCTTATATTAGTGTTACTTCTTTTGGTTCTGTTGTCAAGTCCAGGGACATGCTAAATCTTGTGGTTGATGGATGGAAGCACAAATAGGGCAAACCATACAGATTTGATTTGTCTTTTGTCTTGATCAAATATCTGACTGGTTGTGGCTTTTACTCCCAATGGCCAACATGATAATAGTTTGGGGAGACCTGTACAAGAATATTTGACGTGGATTCATTCATTGATATCCTGTAGATCCTAGTTTATTAATTTAATTTATAGATAGTACATAGCTTGATTGGAAGATATTGAAATTTGGTCATTCATGAAGAGGTGATTTGTAGTTCTGGAGAAATTCACATAAAGAAAGAGGTTTGACCTTCATATTCTTTTTCCAAAACTGTGAACTGCTGCCAAAGATCAAGCTTATCTTTGTATCCCAGAAAATATTGATTAAAAAAATTCGTGATTTAATATAATTAGGAAAATCCTAGATTGAAATTCAGTATATGTAAATTTTACTGAGTGGTGATAAGATGGATCAACCTTGGGGGCTTGAAGTTGATGTATTTCATTGATTGAAAAATCCCCTAAATGGCTAATACATGTTCTGGTTACTGAGCTTAATCCTACTTGTTTTCTGCTGAAGCGCAGATATCCCAATATCACATCCGAAGAGGGACAAAGTGAAGTAGGAATATGAGAGGAGAATAGGCATTTTGACTCTAGATAGATACAGCCTGGCTATTTTGCCAAGCTCTTATTAGACTGAGTTCACTGAATTTCAATGTATGACATATTGTATTGACAAATGCCCTTGCCCCATGGCAGCATTGATCTGTTTAACTGATGTTTACTTAGTCATTTGTACATGACTTAACTCCCTCTGAAATTTGTAGTTCTATCTGTTTTAGATGTGCCTATTCAATTGTTAGGATTTCCTTGCTTAATTGGGTTTATTTTTCACCACAGGTATATATAATTGATTATGGTCTGGCAAAAAAGTATAGGGATCTTCAAACACACAAGCACATACCATACAGGTAATCCAGCACTATTGTTTCTTGTGGCTTCCTGAATTGTTATTTCTGATACAACCTAGTGTACTTTGTTCCTTCTTTTTTTTTTTTTTGCTTTTCCCTTTTCATCCTTTTATTTGGAAGGGGGGGAGGAGAAGCTGCTGTTGCATGCACATGTCTTCTGAATGTGATTATATTTCTTACTTCCCAGTTGTTTTATTTTATTCTGTTCATGGAGTACTTCTGCACACTAGAACTTCTTGCATATAAAATTTCATGCAAAAATGTGGACAACCTTGGATCACTCATTTTATAAAAACATAAAGATGGATATATATATATATATATATATATATATATATATATATATATGGACTGGCAGCTTTAACAAGTAATGACATGGCTTACTTATCAAAAAAAAGTAATGACATGGCTTTATTTGCCTAGGTATGCTATGTATCTGTTTATAATACGGGTCTGAGTGTTTCATTATACCCTTTTCTTTCATGTTTTCATGGATGTTGGCCCCAATTACTAATGAATTTCTGGCTTCCTGATGCATTGATATACTACTCATATTTCCCATGTTGTCAGTATTTGTCGCCTCTTTGTCAATATAAAGTACCCCCCACCAATTTTTCCTCTGTTCATGTGGTTTTCTTTTTGGTACAGAGAAAACAAAAATCTCACAGGAACAGCACGTTATGCAAGTGTTAACACTCACCTTGGAGTTGGTGAGTGAACTTTGCTTTTTTGCAGCTAATATAATTTGAGATGGTTTTGTGTTCTTGCTATCACATATTTAGATGTATTTATGATTCTAATTTCCCTGCAGAACAAAGCAGAAGGGATGATCTTGAGTCTCTTGGTTATGTGCTAATGTATTTTCTGAGAGGAAGGTTGATCTCTTATCCGACATTCTCACTTCACCTAGTTCGTTTACGCATATTCACATATTTAACTTGCTAAATATGACTGTGTTTCAGCCTTCCCTGGCAAGGCTTAAAAGCAGGCACTAAGAAGCAGAAGTATGACAAGATCAGTGAAAAGAAGATGCTTACCCCTATAGAGGTATCACTGCTTGCTCCTGCAAGCATCTTATGCCAAAACACTTAATTTTATGATGAAGACATAAAAAAACCGGTTTATGCTATAGAGTCTGATATCTCGTCCTTGGTCTATTCGTAAGTTCTCTAGACATTTATTAACTGAAGGTATGTGAAACAAATATGCTATTTGACAGGTCCTTTGCAAATCGTATCCATCAGAGTTCACGTCATACTTCCATTACTGCCGATCATTACGGTTTGAAGACAAACCAGATTATTCATATCTGAAGAGGCTTTTCCGTGATCTATTTATCCGAGAAGGTTACTTGTGGACTCTTAAGCCCCAGCCCTTATAATTATTTTTATTTATTTGTTTTAATAGATGTTGAGTTGTTCTTTCTTGGATACTAATCTTGAATCTGATTTAGAGGTTTTACAGAACTTAGGATTCAGTGAGTTCTAATTGGTGCAGGTTATCAGTTTGACTATGTATTTGATTGGACTATATTGAAGTATCCTCAAATTGGCTCCAGTTCTAGAGCTCGAGTTAGTACATAATTTGTTAGCATTTATTTATTTGTAAAAAGATATTTTGCATGAGTAGTAAATGATCTAACATCTTTTCATGTCATTTTTCAACAGCCAAGTGGGAAACCAGTGTTAAACCCTGGAACATCTGCCGACAAAGTAGAAAGGCCTTCAGGTCTGTTCCCTTTCACAGTGAGGCTTGGAATCATGTTGGTCATTAACAATCAACTTCTTTAGATGTTTAGAATTCTGCTAATATGTAACAAGGGCTACAGGCTGTCAAATGCTTGTCCTGTGTATGCTGTGCTTGAGATATCTATTTTCATTTTTTGAATGCTGGATTTCCTTTTTTTGATCACTGGTATTTCCCTAGAAAGCTTGTAGAGTAGTGGGATCTGTAGTACTTTGTTTAAATTGTAAATGTTTCTACACAATTTCATTTCTTATTTGAAATAGAAAGATGAACAAGTTTTCAACATCTTACACATACCATTGTATATTTCTTGTAGTGGGACAAGAAATTCGAGAAAGGTTCTCTGGTGCTGTTGAGGCATTTTCTAGAAGGAATGGCTCAGGGCATGGTTTGCATGGTGATCACTCCAGGCACAGATCTTCAGATGATGTCCCATCTTCTAAGGACGTGGTGAGTGGTTGCGAGTAGTGATATGCAATTTTTTGCATAGTTTCTGTTAATTTCCCTCTTTTTAATTTCTGTGTAGTCATTTTTGCACTCTGATTCTCAATTACTGCTCTCTCTCTCTCTCCCTTATATTTGCAGCAACCTGATTTTGAAAGGGGACGCAGTTCTTCTCGTAATGGTAGTACTTCAAAGAGGCCTGTAATTTCAAGCAGCCGGCCAAGCTCCTCTGGTGAGCCTAGTGAGAATCGATCAAGCCGGCTAATCTCAGGCAGTGGTCGCCTTTCCACAACCCAGAGGGTTCAACCTGGGTTTGAATCCAAAACAACATCTTTTACCCGTACTGCAGCCACGAGAGGTGGCCGTGATGATACCCTTCGAAGCTTTGAGCTCCTGTCTATCGGCACAGGAAAGAGGAAATAAACTGGTAAGAAGTGCTTGTGTCAAGGCTCAAAGATGTCCTTTTGCAGTTTGTCATGATGTCAGCAGTATTATGGTTTGCCCCAGTTATTTTGTAAATGTGTATCAATTGGTGGGTTCAATTCACAGCTAAAGCTCACTGTAGAACATGTGTCCACATGGTTGTACCTCTTCGGGTTTCTCGCCGTTATAATGCCGCCGAGTCTCATCCAAGAAAGAGAAAATTATCTCACTTTACGAAATTGTTCATATATTGGAGACCCTTGCAGTTGTAATAAGTACACTCTTATATCTTTTCAAGGGGGAAAAAAAAAAGAAAAAAAAGAAGAAAAAGCTTGCTTCACAACTAATGCGCCCGTTGTCTTCTTGTTGTCCATTACATAATATATTCATATATTTTTCATCGAGCTTTATGCAAATGTTGTACAACTTTGTAGAAAAGTTGCTGCTTTTGGGTAAACGACGTTGGAGAGTCATTGGTTTGTTTCATCACCCACCCACTTGCTGAACCTTTCTGTCCATCTGGTTTGAAAAAGGACAAGAACATTTGCTTTGATGTTTTATTGTAATCATGTTGTAAGCCATTAACGTTTTTGTAGTGGTTAGCACGTAAATTAAAGTTTAGCTGAACAGAACAGCCTCCCTCGATTTCCATCCTTGTACCCTTTTGAGGGCTAGTGATTTCTTTATACAGGAATTGTTGCAAGGGTGAAACTACTCTTTTCAGTTGATTATATAGAAAGTGTAGCAGAAATAGAAATTTCAATCTGAAGTTGTTTCTACTGTCTAGTGCATATGTTGTGATTATTATTAGCTTTCATTTTTGCCATTGAGATGCCTGTTTCTCTTATGTTTTAGTGTAATTTATGTGTTTGTTACGGGTATAATACTAGTGTTTTGTTTCTCCTTTTCTTTTGTATTTTCAGTTAGTTTCGTCCTCATATATATATATATATATATAACTAATCATGTAAACAGTTTCTTTTTTAGATTTACCCCTCTAACTATTATCATATTTACAATGTCCTCCAATTTACACTATGGCACTTCCAAATTCCAATGGAATTTGAACTGGGTCTTGTTAGTCATACGATATGAGTCTTGAGAAAGCTTCCATTACCAAAATAAACAGATAAGGTGACAAAGGGTCACCTTGCTTAAGACCTCTACCCTTGCTTAAGACCTCTATTTTTAAGGAAGAAGCCCGTAAGCTCACTATTAAGGCTAATAGAGAATTAAAATGTAGTGCCATTTACTGCCCCTTTCCCTTTTATTTCTTGGCATTGTATTTTTTCTTTTTTTTTTTACCTAAAAAAAAAATAAAATTAAAACTCATGCGTGACCATAATAACTCATGTCTGCTAGGAGCCAAGGCATGAAGGGCTTAGACGATGGGAACCACATACGTATGTGAAGGAGCTGTGAGGGATTTATCTTCAATTAAGGGTAGAAAGAGGTGTCAGTTGAATAGTAAACTGGCACCTTTATTAGTGTCGGTTTAGTGTTCAACCGACACCAAATTGAAAATGATGTTGGTTGAACAGTAAACCAACACTAATTATTATTGTCGATTACTGTTCAACCGACACCATTTTTAATTTGGTGTCAGTTTTGCCTAAACTGACACCATCCAAACAGTCACGAAATCTAGTTTTTTTTTTTTTTTTTGTAGCATACATTCCATCAAGCCCAATTAAACCGTAGCTTGACTTATCCTCATCAGGACATTAATGGAACTCAAACATATCGGTTGGACTCAAAGTGATTTACACTAATCAAGCATGAAGATTTCTATTTTAGGAGTCAAACCTAAATATTAGTGTTTACCTAACTACATGTGAAATGTTTTATGGCTACTAACCACCGGCCTTGATGGTTACTCCCTTAGCATTGTTACTTTTCTTTAGTACTACCCAATTTTTTTTCTCACAAGCATATCCCAAAAACTTACCAAAATTATCGTAAGTGAATCTTTGCTTTTTCACTTAGAATGAAACTTGAGACACACCTGGTTCATTTATAAATTATGGTACAGTCTTAATGAGCTTGCTCTTTTTCTGCTCATAAAACTTGGTCGGTCGTGGCGATATTTCCTCGTACCCCCTTCACTTGTCATCTACTTCTTAATTAATGGCTACAAATTATGAATTAATTTAGTTGCTCGATCACGTGGCATTAACATGATCACGTTTTGATCGTCCTCGAATGTTGGGAGGATAAATGATTGCATTCGATCATCAACCAGCAGCTACCACTTCTTCACATTTTGCTACCTTCAAAATCTGGCTGCAATGTTTTTGGTTCCCTTCAAAAAAAAAAAAAAAAACAAAGAAAAAAGCTTGCACGAGGCTAAGAATGTTACTATTGACGTCTTACCCGATAGAATTAAGTAATGTTAACTATTTAATAGACTATTATACTATACAACTGAAATGACGTAGTAGTGAAAATTGTCATCTCAATTGTATGGTAATCGAATAACAGTCTATTAAATAACATTATTATCCCATATGAATTAAGTGTGTAAATATAATTCGTAAAGTTAATTCAACTACGTACGGAGAGTTTGTTTTTTGTTTTTGTAACGTTTCTATAGGTACTATTTTTTCTTAGTAATGGTGATTAATTAGTTAAAATCACCAATTTTCCTTTTACCAATTAATCACCAATCCTGGAAGTCTAGCTCCTTAAAATAAAATAAATGTTAATTATCTTTATTAGGAAATAAGTCCTTCTCTTCATTTATGGAATGATATCCTTCAAAGTAGATACATATTATCTTATATAAAATGAAGGAAAATGTTCAGGGTACTATTACACATGTTACAATTTCCTAGCAGCCCATAATTGGTGAAATAATTAAAAGTATATTGTTAACAATTGAATCGCTAAATAATTAAAAACTGTCATATCAGTTTGTAAATAACTTTATAGTAAAAGCTATCTGAAACCATATTAATGGCAATGACAGTAAAGAATGAATTTAAAGAATATCTCATTCATATGCCATTATACTTCAATATAATATCATCCGCTTATAATTAATTAAATTAGGCTGTGTTATCTTTCTCGTGTCAAAAAGATGTAAATCAGGTACTAATATGGAAGCTTCATAAAATAAAATTCACATAATATGAATGCCATTAAACAGAAGAGATTAATTGCATGTAGTATCAAAACTCAAGAAAGGAAATATTTAATATGAGATCACATAAAAATGGTTTGAAATTAATAATACATTTTTGGGAAATTAGCTTGAATTAGTAATTACGAACCCTCTTTAATGCACAAGCCAGCAATCCCATATCTAGCCCTGCGCAGAGATTCCTGCATCAAAGCAGTATCATCCATGGTAAATAACACACCCATACATACAATTTCCCTTCCATCTTAGGTGTCCCACTTGTGCTTAATTATGAAAACAACTTAATGAGCAATAAATAGGTCAAACTTTTGCTGAGGAATGCCATTATAGTCCATTATGGCAACCATAAATAAGTTGCATCCAATTGAATTAACTTAACATATTGCACAACCTAAAGGATTGAGGCAAATGAAACTACCTATAAATTGGCCACTTTGTGTGATAAATTGATAATCCCTTCAACTTTTTTCTTCTTAATTTATATATCTGGGGTTGCTTTATAATTTATATATATTGCCATGGCTGAGCATGGTTGGAATTTGAGGCACAGAAACATGCAGCATGGGTTGACAAACCATGCACGACATGATCAACCGTTTCATAATCCGACACAGATTGCATGTCGTTTATGTGACCATGTGTTTCTGAGCACCCAAGCTCTCATAAATCACATAGAATCTCACATGGCGGAAGAGGAGAGTACTGCAGCCTCAAGAAGCAGGCAACATAGAGCAACAAGCCGCTTGCCCTCCCAAAGAGATCTTTTATTCAACTGTTCGCAACCCAATTTTGCTACCCTTCCAGAAAACAGGTTACCTATAGTTCAACCGCCGCCGGCGGCGGAAAGACACCCTTTTCTTTGCGTTCATCGGACTTTTGCTCCTCCACCACGTCCACCGCCGCCAACACTACTACCGCAAGTTTATCCGATGGGGAGGTTCTCATCACATGCACCACAGTTGATACTTTCTGGGCCACAAGGGCAAAGAAGTGTGGCGGACGAGCCTCCTGGTGATTGCACAAAGCCGTATCTTGATCAGCTGGAGCACCCGATCATGGCAATGGTTCAAGTTGCTGACAGAAACGATGAAAACAATGGTATATCTGGTTTGAATAAGCTGGATTTGGCCTTGAAACTGTAATACCTCTGAAATTGCAGTAGTGTTAAATTATATGTTGAATTTCCAATTAACTTAATTAGGTATAAGGTTTTTATTTTTGAAATCATAATTATAATACTCCTACAATCGAATATTGTTAGTTGTCCAATTCTTTTGCCTGGGATATGATGTGCCAAAGAATTAATTCATTTATATATGATCGAACTTTGATGTACATGATCATTTTCAATAAAGTTTCTAATTTCTCTCTTAATTAGTACTTTAATTTATCTTAAAAATCAATATTTCTTTTTCATTTACGAGCTTTATTTGAGTTTTAAATTAAAGAAAAAAGAGGATTTTGTAAACTCATAACTTTTTATTTGAAACATTGTATTAAATTAATGATGTCAACTTAAAAAAATTAGATTTCTTATATATGGTAGTGTGAATGATGACTTCGTCCATAAGTTTGTGCCCATATTCCCTTTTTTTCAAAATTTTCCCATAATTTTCTAGAATTGACTATTATTTCAAGGAAAAAGGATTAGTCATATTTATTACAACAATGACATATACTTTAATAAAATAATTAAGAATTGATACTTCTCTTAAAAAGTCTGAGATCCAACCCCCACCATAAATATTGTGGGATTTTTGGGGATTCGATCAATTTCATGGCCTAAAGGGATTATTAGGTTTAGGGGATTCCTATATATATATATCTGTCTATAGGATATTAATTGCTTAAGGGCATGGGTTTGGTGGAAGCTAGTGACATCTAACTATCTAAGAACCACCGAAAATGACAAGAAAAATAGAGAAGCATTTATTTGATAATTAATTAACATGCAAATCTTGCAAGTAACAGTTGATGATGTAGGGGTAACACTTATAAGGCGACCCAATTAATTTTCAGAGGACAATAATGTTGGCAACTTTATATTATGCGCTGCTCAATAATAAACACAAAGCTATACATCCGGTACCTACAAGCTTATCTGGCATGGTCTCCCAACTAAAAAATTAAACGAATAAATTTTCATGTACCAAATGGTTGGGGATCGAGTAATGCTATACATTATATACATTGCTTATGTAGCTTGATCCTCCATAGCATTTAATTCATGAGCCATTGCCTACTACCATTGATTCATGATGACCTTGGAAGGGTTGCTACTAATTTGACAGATTCTCCAACTCTTTGGTGATATGTGCATTAGCTCCACTATTAGCAAATCATTGTTGTTCTTCAAGTGCACGGTGGGTTTGAGCCACCAGATGGCCAGTTGCGATGGAGGATGTCTACCTTGGTAAGAGTAGTCCAACTTGTGAAAATAGTCGAGTGCCTAGCGATTTGTTTAGAAACATCTACTATATCCATCGTATCATGGAACAAGACCTAATTGAGAGAGCCATAGAAGGTAATTGTTTCCATCGAGCTTGATTGAAATGAACTGAGTAAAATTTGGAAGAGTGAAAGGGGAAGCAGAAGCTAGAGGTTGATCATGTTGATGCAACCATGGAAAGAATTAACCGTGTTGTCCTAAAGAGACTATTGATACCATTAAGAAATTATTGACGAATTGGTTTTGGTTAACTTAGCAAAACTCAAAATGTTATCATTAATTTATACCGTTAAATACAAGAATTTGTATCACCACAGCGGGGTCTAGTGGTGACCCCTCCATGGGTCACCAGATCGTGGGTCTATATATTGACCTACGAGTCATAAGGCATGGGTCTGGTGACCTACCAAACCATTCTTCTTTTTTTAAAAGGGTAATTTGAGAATTTCACACTCATCTATTAGGATTTAACAAAAAATTCGAACGGAGTAGTGACATTACAAAAAATTAAAAGATTAATACACTAAATTAAGAGTTTTTGAACTTTAAAAAAAAATTACAAAGTGATGAAAGTTTAGAGGGTTAAGTAACGTTTTTTCACATATATATATATATATCAAACAAATAGTTTAAACGGTTACATCTGTATTGTGAAAGAGTTATGAAATAAAAATGTATTTACTGCTGATTCATACTAAAATTTGCTGGTCGTATCGTATGTTACAGTTTTTTTTTTTTTTTGCTATTGTTTCAATTCAATATATCTGGTTTTAGGTTTAATATTCCAAAATAGAAAAAGAAAAAATGAGATCAACATATTGGAGATAATGATTGATTAATTTTGGTAACGTTGGGCTCTGAAATCGTTATGGTCCAAGAAGAAAATCCCCCCTCAGTCCGATCTGCATGCTTTCTCTTTTATTACATGTTAAATCAGGTTTTTTTTTTTTTTTTTTTTTTTTTTTTTTTTTTTTTTTCTTTATGCTTGTGTTATCCAAAAGGCAAGGTGAAGTTAAGATGCAATTTTTGCAGTAATGACACCCTTAAAGGAAAAATATATATAAAAATAAATAAAAAATAAAAGAAGAAAAATAGTGGCACTGTTTGCTAGAGTGTAAAGGGGTATGTAATCACTCAAACAACCTTAAAGCACCTGATCAATAAGCTAAGAGAATGGGATCTTAGGCATGATGGTTAGATGATCCTAAACTTCAGTTCAATCAACCATATGTATTCAAATAAAAAAGAGAAAGAAAATAATCCAAAAACTCATGGATTACAATTGGTCAAACTTTTTCATTTTCCATTAAAATACTTGTCCTTTATTATCTGAACTAAAATCATGGCAACCCATAGAATGCTCTCTCTCTAATTTGCACCTCAAACTAGTGTATATGCATGTTACTTTGATAAGCTTTTTATATGTTTGAGGAAGTGGAATTTGGAGTACTTTTCATCTCAAACTTGTTTAAATCTCTGCCTTGTTATGGGGTCCCCGTTGATAGACCAGTTTAAAAGGCAAGCATCTTCTTTTCTACAAGAGAAATACAAAACTGCTAGGCTCACCTTCACTGATGTTACTGAATCTGAACTGTAAGTCTTTTTCTCTTATTAATTGTCAATTAATATTTGCTGTTTAATTTCTCTATCATTCATCTTGATTTTCTTTTATCAAGGTTGGCTGAAGAAGTAACAACTAATGATCCATGTAGCCCTGATGCTAGAACAATGACTAGAATAGCTGAAGCATCTTTTGGGATAGATGATTATTGGAGAATTGTTGATATTCTTCATAGGAGGTTAGTGATCTGCCTTACTTCTTTTTTTCTTTCCCCCAAAAGAGTATATAATTTATTGAAAATTAATATATATATCTTGCTATCTTTATTGACACACATACACATAAGAAGACCCCCATTGCTAGTAATACATAAATCTTGCAGGTTGTATAGCATTGACTGGAAGCGATGGAGACAATCCTACAATTCACTGGTATTTCTTGAGTTCTTACTAACCCATGGTCCTGAAGATTTTGCTGCAGAATTTCAGTGTGATACTTTTGTTATTCAGGAGCTTGGAACATTTAACCACACAGATGAAAAGGGGTAATTAATTCTCAAAAAAATCTCTGCTAAAATGCGAAAAGATCACAATATATCATGATCATATGCTTTTTTGCTTTTTATATTTATAAATCCAGTTTCCTTGTGATTAATATGTTAGGTTCAACTGGGGTGTCAGAATGAAAAAGAAATCAGACGAAATACTTAAGCTCTTGGGAGGAGGGGAGAAACTCAAAGAAGCTCGTTTAAAAGCTCTCAAAGTAACAAGAGAAATCCAAGGATTTGGAGGGTCAATGACTTCATCTCCGAATTCATCATCCTCTGAAGCATCAACCTTTTCATCATTTCTCTCATGTTCCACCACAACTACTCCCACCTGGAATGATATAAATGAGCTAAACAAATTTCAACTGCCCTTTCTTGAGAAAGAATCTCCGGAAAGTACTAATTTCTCAGCTAAAAACAAGAATGTTGAAGGATCACACCTCTGGGATTGTCCTGAAATCCAAGAAACAGGCTCTTTACTTGATCCTGAAGATGTAGGTGGTGGAAAAACAGATGGTGTTATCAGTGGAATTTGCTCAAAGCTTGTTGGCATTAGTCCTTCAAAAGGTTATAATAATGGCGAGAAAGTTGGATTTAGGAGTGTTTCTGATGCTGGGAGGACGATGAAGAAAAAGTATGATCGCCAGCATTCACTTTGGTATTGATAGAATCATGTCAATAAATATAAATAATAACTTTTTGGTTTGGATTTAACGGTGCACATAAGTGACACCATATGTTTCCAAGTGATAGCTCAATTAACTGTAGATTATGCATTGAGAAGCAAAGCTCACTAGTCCAAATCATTTCCCTTTATGCGGACATGCCCAAAAAAAAAAAAAAAAAAAAAAAAAGTGGCACTATATATAAGACAAAGCTTTGTTGTTAAATGTTTTTTCGTTCTCTTTTTTATTCAAAACAAAAACATTAACAAATACTTAGTGCTACATATGCTTTCTGTTTTTTTATCAATGCCCATCTTATTGCTGTTAATTAACATCACCAATGCCATGTGAGATAGGCTTGCAATCTTTAGCTCACAACTGCCAAGAAACTTCTTCATTTCAAATAAAATAGATAATATATATTTCATGGTTAGGATTTAAAGTTAATGCTTTTAACGGTATACATGATTTCACATTATTTAAATTTTTTAAAAGACATGTAAACATTAACTTCAGATACACCAATTTTAAATTCTGACTTTAAAATGTAGAGAATCTTATTTCAATTGGTAATTCATGGGGGCTAGTACGCATGCTATAGGATCAACTCAGGAGTATGCCCTTCTTTCACCGCACGTGTCATTATGCATGCTTAATTTGATGCGTGTGTATATAAACTTGAAGAGAAATGATCTTCCCCCATCTCCTAACATTTTTCCATTCATCTCTATTTAAAATTGACTCATGTGGGTTCTACGTATCGAATGATAAATTTTTTTTAAAAAAATATGGGTGAAAATAGATAGAAGAATACTAAGAGAGGAAACAGATCTTCTCCTGTTCAAATGAATTGTTGATGAACCAAGCCATGTAAATAAGGGGGTATAATTGTAATTTTATATATTTTTGGACAATTCTACCCTTCCTTTTACATGAACGGGAAACTGGAAAGGATCCAAATAGAGATGGATAGAAGGATAACATTTCTCAAAATGTTCAAACAAAGCCACCCGCATCAAAAGCATGAAAAGTCACCAAAAGAGATCATTTATATCAAGCTGTCATTAAGCTTGTTTGGGCAAAAACAAAAATAAATGTAAGTCAATGTCTTAAACATTAAATTATATATGAAGGGTAATTAAAAGCAAGGTTGCTCATGCATACACCCTAATTCTGTAGTTGAGCTCCTTCAAAAAAAAAAAAAAAATTCTGCAGTTGAGCTGTCAAGATAGTGTATATGGGTGACCAAATTAATTACTCCTCTACCAAAAGTACCAACTCAACCCAACTACTGCCTGATTAAATATTGTCATTCTCTGTCCCTTTCTTTATTTTGCTATTTTATGAAAAAAAAAAAAAAATACTACATACTATACTCTATTACACTCCATCTCACAGTGTCCATCAGCCATTAAATTAACTATTATTATGTACAAAAGAACTGTAACATCAGTCCAATAAAATAAAATTAAGAAGAACGTGTAATATTTAACATTAGTCCTCTATGCAAGATTCATCTCTTTGAGAAGAAGTGGGTTCTTCGTCATTGTCATTTTCGCTTGAGTGATGACAATGGGTTTTTTTTTTTTTTTTTTTTTTTTGGTTATTTATTTACAATGAATAACATATATTATTTGATCATCTTTGGATGCTCAAGGTTTACCTAATCATGCTTTGAGCCGGACAACAATGTTGTAGGACAATTTTTTTGAGGTAATTGTAGGACAACTTTGATAGAATTGCTTTGGAACTTTATGGATACCATTAGTTATAAAAATAAATTATAGGAATTTTCTTATTAAGGACCAGAAGTTTAGAAAGGAGAAAAAAAAAGGTAAACAAACGTGAGCAGCAGGATTCGAACCTGCGCGGGCAGAGCCCACATGATTTCTAGTCATGCCCGATAACCACTCCGGCATGCTCACCAGGTGACTATTTACCTTCTTAAGTTCTATTTTCATAGATTAGCGAGCCACATTATTGACATTTGATGAAAGCTGATTATGCTTTTTAAGTTTAGGAATTGTAGCATGCCATAAAAAATAAGTTTATGGGTGATTAGTGCCATGCATGTGTTGCTATTGGAGTGTGCTTTTTGGCCCAAAGCTTTAAGAATTAAAAACGAAAAACAATTTGTTTTTGCTTTGACCACCACGAGTTACCATTTACTGAACTCATGCTTCACTCAATTCTAGTGTGAAGAAAGACTTGAAGAAAGCATTAATTCTCTTCACAGCAGGCCCACTTGCTTTCTTTTTTCTTCACAATTCGTTAGTTTTCTTTTCTAATTTCTTGACTTTTCAATTTGACATATTCAACTGACTCATATACATTAAATGGTATGATTATTATATAAAATATTTGTAGCATGCTGCATGCATCTCTCAAGTGTGTGTTAGAAAAATTATGGGATAAAAGAGGTAATAATATGAAGGCAAAATAGAATTTGGATTTCAATGCTCTATTGCAACGATGATATATATCTTTACAGTGTATTTTGTCTACTTTCCAAGTGCTAAGGAATTTGACAAATTAGACCTTATCAAGATACAATGAAGCTCAAATGTTATTATACGAGAATACTTTATTTATAGAGTAATAAGAACACAATCTTACGAAGAAAAGAATACAAAAAAATATATATGTCGAAGAATAGAAAGAAGCTATGAGATTATGTGTCTTTGCATAGACTAAATGATCATATTTTTATCGATTTTGGACACGTTTAACGATCCAAATTCATTTGATCCAATGGTCACAAATAGTTAACGTTCAGATTTTGTTTAAAAAAGTAAAAAATGAAAGAGATATAGTATATATATAATTAGCGTACGTAATTAACTACAAGAAAAATAAATATTCATGGTGTTTGCATGGCACGTGACAAGTGTAACATCACGAAGCTATATCCTCATTCACAAGACACGTAACGAATAACGATAACAAAAGTCCAAAAAAAAAAAAAAAAAAAAAAGAAAAAGAAAAAGAAAAAGGTGTGTTATTTATTTATTTATTTTTATTTTTAACCACAAAAAGAATATGAAGGAAATGACAAAAATGGAGGTGTACGTGGCTTAATATTGGTGTAGGGAATAGAAACTGGCCCATGTCTTGAGGTTGGAGAACACAGTCGACCTGTTGCATCTTATTATATAAATACATAAAATTGTAAACCTCTCTCTCTGCTGATAATACTGTGTAATTGATTAGATTAGCATATGGTGGGTTCCATTCAAAGACGTTACAAAGAGGAGAGGAATCAATATATATATACATATATGATACTTTTGGAGGCTAGGCCACTGCTAATGATGCTCATCGAGATTTTTAAAATATATGAGGTCCACTAATTAATTAGTCTCCATCCATTAGTGGGTCTTGGGTGGCAAAATATTTCTTCTCTTCTGATCGAGTGGGTAAAAGTCAAGAAATTCATCCTTGTTTTATTGTTGAAACTATTCTCATTGGGTGACGATTGCCATCGTAGGGTACACTATCTTGATATTTTACTTTAAAGTGTGCATCCAACATTTTTTTTTTCTTTCAAGCAAGCAGCTTAGGTTCAAGATGACATTCCTTATGAATGTTGAAATAATATTTTTGTTAACTAAAAAATGCATGTTATAAGTAAGAATCACTATTTGCTATTATATATAAAATATGTTTAATAAATTGTAAATTATTATATTGTGGAAGAAAATGGTCCGATCGATGGGTATGTTCAATTTCTTTGAAAGATACAAGATAATAAGAGGTGGAGTAACTTCATTCCATCAAATACACAAAATTGAAGGCAGAAGAGTGAAAGCTATTATATGCGGATAAAAAGAACAAGTTTATAGTGTTAAATTATCAGTTATCCCAAAAGCTTAATAAGCTGATAGGAAGATGTAAATTTAATCACTTAATCATTACTTTAACACTCCCTTCATGTGTGAGCTCAAACTCATTTTTAATAGATGAGGCTCAACACGTGAAATATTTAATTTAAATAAAGGGAGAATTGACGAAGTCAAGGTTCGATCCCAAGACTTTTGGCTCTGATAGCATGTTAAATTACCAATTATTCTAAAAGCTTAAACTGATAGGAAGCGGTAAATTTAAAACAAGGCAAAATATCATCTGCAAAATAGAAAAAAAAAAATAATAATCCCTAGAAAGAGGCCCGTTGGAGAGCTTTCAATGGTTAAGTCATTATTTTACTCTTAAAAAAAACACCCAAATAAAGAGAATAGAGAAGATAGAATATGTGTAAATGGGCATGTGTGCCCCTCTTAATATGAAAGACTCTTTGTTCATCACATTTGTTAATTAGATCAGCCGCTTCCAATTCAGTGTTCAAAATCATTTTTAATCGGTTTCTCATTCTTTCTTCCAAATGGATAAATAATAAAAAAATATTCCCATTATAACCCTTTTTCCATATCATTGGAAAAATAAAATGGTGTGTTATTTTTTTTTATTGGATCTGGTTTTTTCTTGTTGATTACTTGGCTATTTTTCATATAAAGGTTGCGTGAATGTGTCTTATTGTAATTATTTATATTCATTCCAAGCTATATATATATATATATCCAACTAGGCAATGGTGCATATTATTATAAACAATAATTATAGTGCCAGCTTTTATACTGTTGAAGGCTTTGAAGAGAGACATTGATGCCCATATGAAGTTTGGTTGTAATGGTAGCAAGCTCCAATTTTTCAATTATTATTTCTATTTGATTTATTATCTGTTCCCTTGGCCTTGTGGTTGTTGAGAAATATAAACAAACTAATTTCTTTTTTAATTTTTATATTTTCAATGTGCATTTTTTTTCAGCTAATTGATAATTATTTGAAAATTGGAGCTGGTATTGCCGTATTGGATAAAACGGTCTATATTTTGTTTGTGAAAGGAAAAGAAACGAGGCAAAAGCTATTTGACTAATTTGCAAGCGCAAATTCGTTGACGGGGACCACGGGCCACCTATTCTCTTGACGTCTACTCGAAGGGAATCCCAGACGTCCCAGTGGAGCACAGAAAGGGACGTTACAAGGGCATGCCGGTCATTTTCGATTGTACCGTTGTACACTAAACGCATAATAACATAAATTAAGGACAAAGAGGGAAGGACGAGAAATCTTCGTTACTTTGACCATCGTCTATATCTCAGCGGAGAGCATTTATTTATTTTTTGAAATGACGGAGAGCATTTATTTATTGCAAATAGTGTCGTAAATAAACCAGTTTGACATCTTGTCTGATATTTGTTCGAGCTCGATATTGTATAGACTCGCTTGTAGGGATGGAGTTAGGAAATTTTATGAGAGGAGGCTAGTCAATTTTTTTTTTTTTTTTTTTTCAGTTCTTTAGAATTTTTTTTATTAAAAAAAAATATATTTTGGTTGTTTTTTATGAAATAAGGACCACCGTAAGAGGATAAAAAAGTGAGCATTTGAAAGTAAAGAGCAAAAAGTGGACATTTGAAAGTAAGGACAAAAAATAAAAAAACTTTTTTTATTTTTTTACTTCTATTTTTATTTTTTTCCTTATTTTTGGGGGACCATGGCCTACCCCAATCCCCCCCTCCCTTCGTCTCTGCCCGCTTGTTATTGTAAAAACTCACTTGATTAGTAAATAATACATACTCGACTTACTCGAGAAAATTCGATAGGAGTTCGTAAGCTCAGCTCGTTTAAAGTTCGATTGGCTCATTTGCCCAACTTGTTAGATCGTTTATATATATATATATATATATATATATATATATATACACACAAATATATATGAACATATTACTAAAAATTAGTTATCTAAATTTAAGTATGCATATTAGTAATTAAGTAATATATGTTATTTAGGTTACTTAATATTTATGTGTCTGTAGTAGTTACAATACTATCTAGTTAGTTCATAAACTATCATATGATCTAGTTACTTAATATTTAATAGCCTAGCTTGAGTTAAGCCTAGCTCGAATAACATTCTCAACAGACCAGAGCTTTCGACGAACCAGTCTTGAATACATATTTCATAGCTCAACTCGAATAATCATCTTCGTAAATGAACCAGTCTTAAAATCTTAAAGCTCTACTTGGCTCGATTACAGCCCTAATGGCAAATATTTAAAATTGATGTATTTAATCATGCATATAATTTTTTCACCCCACCTGCAATTATGCCTCCCTTTCACATTTTTTATTAGAATGACGAATTTCTCAAGTGACCAAAACTCATCTTCTTAATGGTCAAAATTAGAAATTCATATCAATGCCAAAACTCAGATAAGTAGGAGACAAATTTTCTTTTGAAGTTGCCATGCATACAATGCTTGAATCCAAAAATTATGTTGATGTTCCACCCTTTAGGGCACTACGTGTAGCTTCACCAAAATTACTTTTTGGTTATTTTTAGTGAGATAATTTGGTGAAAAATGGCTAAAAATTCTCATTTTCAGCTTCACCACTTTGATAGAAAAAACAAATAGTGAGTGAACAGTTTTCACTATTTATAGTGAGTACTATTCACTTACCAATTGAATTAAAAAAAAAAAAAAAAGATTTTTCTCTCCCATTTTTTCTTTTATGTTTATTTTTCTTCCTTTAATAGTTAAAGAAATAATAAATAATTTTTTGAAAAATAGTATTTAAATGAAATAATGAAAGTGAATTGTTAAAATAGTGAGACTGGATGCTTTAAAAAAGTGAGCAATTAAAATATAAAAAAGAAATATACTTTTGATTATTTTGATGAGTAAAATTTGGTGAGACTGCTAATAATGTTCTTACAATCGAAAGAAATCCCAAAAACTGTCAATCAAGTTGGATTGAAGATCTAAAAATGCATTTGGCCTAAGTTGACGTTGGTACTAAATGGTGGTCACCTATAATATGCATGAGATTAATTAATTATTTAACTTATTTTAGATACCCTGTTAGGAAAAGAACAAGAGACACAGCCAATTTATAATGTGACATATATTCTAGTTTTCTTTTTATTTTTGTCCGTGAGCCTATCACTACCTCAACAAACTCATCTATTGCAAATAATGGGAAAAGAGTATCCTGTACGTGACAGAAATCAATACAATTAAAAAGACAACTTAACCAATTTTTAAAATACCCATATATATTAAAAGTGAAATGCTAAGTGTTCTTTTGGTGTTCTCCTAACTGTGATGTGGTTTTTAAAATCACTAATAGATTAAAAAGTCAATAATAATAATCTCAAATTCAACGGTGAATTTAAAAGCTACATCACAATTAAAAAGATACCAAAAAAACATTAGAAAAATATTTAACATTTTTCATATTAAAATAATTTGTACAACCCACGTTAGGCCGGGTGGGTCATAATTTTTTTTTAATTAAGATAATTTTGTAATTTTTTAAATTTTATATAAGCATGAGAATTAATTTACCTATTTAGTATTTACTGTCTAATTTAACCTCAAACATTAACAATGACATTGTAAAATTTTTTAAAATTCAAAATAATATAATTATTATAAATGTGTGATAAAAGTGTTCAGAAAGGTTAAGAAACTTTTTTCTAAAAGGTTTCTAATCCTTTTACGTGGTGAAGTTTCATTACTTTAATTAATTAATTAATTAGTTTATTTCTGAACAAGTTTCATTGTTTTACTAGGGAGTCAATAAGAAACTCCCCACATCAATATCCGACACTACAGTCTACAGTGTTGATATTTTTGACCGTTGGGCAACAGCATTGCCCATGCTGTTTGTCACCTTCACTTTCGATTTCCCAGACTGCCCTTCATCTTTTCCCGTATTATTAATAATATTCACTCCATGCAAGAAAAAAAAAAAAAAAAGTAAATCTATTTGTATCTATCTAGATCCCGGATTAATCTAATGGTTTAGATAAAGACTAATTTCAGGTGTTCAGAATTTATTTATAAATTATTAATACAAAATATAATTAAGTGTATTTATAAAATTTCTGTTGATTTATTTATTTATAATTGATTGAGCAAAAGTTCAGTGTCTCTGGTTGGCATCCTATGACAAAATCTTTACAGATTCTCTTTTCATTTTTTTTTTAATTTTTTTGAAGAAAATGTTATTCTCACTCCCTCTCTCTCTCTGAAACACAGACTGAGTCTCTTCCAATCTGTGTTTGGTGGCCATTGAATGATTGAAAGCTCATCTTTGGGAGCTATGGTTTTCCTCGTTTGGAGTTGTCTGAAACTTTTTCTTTGAGTTGTAAAGGAGGAAAAAACAACCTTATTTCGAAGCAAAAACCTTATATTCATCAACCTGCTTTTCACGTTTTTCACTTCTCTTTTTTTCTGCTACTCTGATCCAACTTTTTCAGCTATTTGATCTTTCTCCGAGAGCAGCAACTGCCTACAGTTTCAGCTTCTCTTTTTGTCCCCTCAGAAATGAAGTCTTCTACTCGGCTCGACTCGGCTGTGTTTCAGCTCACGCCCACTCGAACCAGGTAATCTTCTTTTTGCTTGGTCTGCTTTTCTTTTTTCGTTGTTTTTGATGAATAGCAAGGTAATCTTTTTGAATCAATGACTTATACAGCTTTTCTGGGTTCCTTTCGGTTTGTTTCGAAGCAAGATTTGGATCTGAATCTGTGTGTTTAACATATTTGGATGTTCATATCTTATGGCAATTCTCTGTGCTTTGCAATTTTGTTTTATATATAAATTAGTTTTTGAGTTTTTTTATGGATTGTATACAGCTTCCAACTGTTTATAAATTGGTTATTAGTTTGGCTGAGACTCTGATTTGTAATTTTGGTAGAGCCGTAGAGGAACTATATATGTGCAAGTGTCTTTGGAAACTTTGGCAATTCTGCTGCAGGAACCTAATTTTGGATTTTTGTTAGGTGTGAATTGGTTATATCTGCAAATGGGAAGGAAGAAAAAATAGCTTCGGGTTTGCTGACTCCATTTCTTGCCCACCTGAAATCTGCACAAGAGCAGATGGCCAAGGGGGGTTATTCAATTGTTCTAGAGCCGGAGTCTGGCGGTGATGCGACATGGTTCACAAAGGACACAATAGAAAGGTGTGTACTGTTAAGTTTGTGCGTAATTTGAATTTTGCTCAAGTGTGCTCTGTTCAGCAGTTGGAACTCATAGGTAGAACTAACACGAGTGGTGCACAATATGTGCATTTGAATTTCATTCTGGAAGTAAATTCTTTATTGTTTTTAAAAAGCAAAAATATATATTTTTTCTTTTCTCTCACAAAAAATTGGAGGTGTTCCATATAGCCATCCAAACCATGTCTCATTGGTTACACACGTAATCATAATGCTTTGTGCCTTGTGACTGTTGAGGTTACTATTCACATAGAGCTTGTACAGAACAATTGGTGCTAGCTCAATACATTTTTTCCCCATAAAATTGCATGTTAGAGTAAAATGTTATGATTTCTACAGGTTTGTTCGTTTCGTAAGCACTCCAGAGGTCTTGGAAAGGGTCTACACTACAGAATCAGAGATCTTACAAATTGAGGAGGCAATTGCGATTCAAGGCAACAATGACATGGGGCTGAGTACCGTAAGTAAATTCTATCAGCTGTCTATTATTTTAGTGTCATATTGTCAAAGAAAGGTCAATGTCAGTTGTTTTCTTTCTGTGTGGCAGGTAGAAGATTATCAAGCTAAACCTGTAGAAAGCACTGAAGGTACTGTGGCAAAGGGGAAATGGGTGTATGTTGCACAAATGTTTGTGTTGTGAGATGTTTTAATCTTTTTTTTTTTTTTTTGGCTTCATGATATGCTTTCTTTCTTCTCGTTGGTTTTTTTTATTTTTGGGGTGGGGGTGGGGTTGTGGAGGGGGATGCTGGGGAATTAGTGGGGGATAGGGGGAGGCTGCTTTTTCTTTTCCAGTCTACTCCTCCCTCTCTCTCTCTCTCTCTCCATTTGTACTATTGTCATATTTCAAGGTTTTGTTTTGTGAAGTGTCATTGAGGATTTGTCTCTGTGGGTTTATTCATTTTTTTATTTAGTATTCTAGTAATGAATTCTACATCATTTTCAATCTTTAACAACTTCTGTATTGGTTTTTAACATCCTGCGGTTTGGACAGGCAGCAGGCTGGTGCTTGATACTAATGAGGAGACAGCAATTGTCCTTTACAAAGTAAGCCTGCACTAAGCGCCCCTGACTTATAATTAACATTAGGCCAATTTCTTAATTTTGTTTCTTTTGGTATCTGGCAGCCTGGAGCAAATCCACCTGAAGCAAATGGATCCACCACTCAGGAGGGAAATTCAAAGTATAATCTAATTCTTGCATATTTTTCCTATGACCTCTTAGACCCTACTTATCAATCTTGCTATGATAAATAAAACTATTATAGAAACTAAACTGCTATTTTAGGCTTTTGTATGAACGATCATATATGATATCCATAGATCACTTTGAACTTCAACATTCTTTCATGAGATTTTACATCCTTTAGTTTCTTGCAAGTCTTCTGCATGTGGAAAGTGAATCAGGAATGTCATAAACATGTCTAAGTGCAATAATGCGTACTATTAGAAGCTGAACAAAAAGTCAAATTACGTCATTTACTTTTTCTTCTTCTGTAACATTGATACTCCATTTCTTTGAATTTATATAATTTGTTTTCAGTACCTTCTCCTAAGTAAGATTTTTTGAAAAATCTGCATTAGTGTGCATGGAATTCTATCTATTCCATTCCCATATCAATTCAATATTGGCAAAATGTTTGTTTTTCGAGAGGAACCTCTTTTAGTCAGGAATAATGTTGAATGACTTAAAAAAAAAAGAAGAAGAAGAAGAAAAAGAAGAAGTTATGGGTGGCAACTTTTCATGTCTTGTCTAACTATGAATTGCAATCATCTTAATATATGTCTTGTTTGTCCTCCTGATAACATTTTCACTAGCATTAATTTCATGTATTTTGGTTTGTACTAGAGTTCAACTTTTGAAAGTCCTGGAGACACGCAAAACCGTGCTGCAGAAAGAACAAGGCATGGCCTTTGCACGTGCTGTAGCTGCTGGCTTTGACATTGATCACATGTCACCATTGATGTTATTTGCTGAATGCTTTGGAGCCTCGCGTTTAATGTAAGCATCTTGCTTGTAATTCGCCAAAATATTCATATATTGGGCTCTTTTTCCCTGATGATGTTAAAATTTTCAACATAACAGGGATGCATGTAAAAAATTTATGGAGTTATGGAAAAGAAAGCATGAAACTGGGCAGTGGCTTGAAATTGAAGCAGCTGAAGCAATGTCTAGCAGATCGGACTTCTCTGCCATGAATGCATCAGGCATTATGCTTGCAAATGTGGCCAACAAGCAGAAAGAACATGAGGTGGCCTTAGAAAATAGTGCGAACACAAGTAGTGGCGCAAGTGCAGGTATGGGCTCTTAGCATTAGAGGTGTCCTGCATATACGTAACCACCTTATTATCTTTAGTATTATGATGGAGCGCCTTGTTCTTTTGTTTTCTGAACTGTTTGACTAAAGCACTAACTTTCATTTCTGGAAATAGAGATGTTTTGGTGGTATGTTATCATATGGATGTATGTACTGACATGATGACGTTCAGATTGCTCCAACTAAAGGGTTCATTCGGTATTTGTTTCCATAGACAATGACTTAAGGGTGTAATGATACTTCATTGTTTGGAAGAAAGAAGAGAGCGAGAATAATACTTAATGCGACATGTAAAGAGTAGAAGAATGGAACTAAAACTTTGTCCTTCGTATCACTTATTAAATTAAACAGTGAACCATAAAGTTGGCTAACTTATGGGGCTTATAGCTCTGCATGTTTCTAAGAGCACTCTCAGCAATATCTTATTTTATCTTTTCCAATACCATTGGAATATTATTTCTTTACAAAATGTAATTTTCCTACGTACCCTCACATTTTTTACAAAATCTCAACTGTCCCCAATGAAAGGTAAAGAGGAGAGAGAAGAGATAAATATTTTGTGTTAAAATAATGGATAGGGAAGCTATAGGGTATTTGCCGCATGTGGTTTTTTGGAAAATTTTGAGAAATTTTCCTATATTTAGGGAAGCTGTTGAGAGTGCTATAAAAGGTTCATGGGAAAAATATATATTCTCTAGCAGCTTCCAAAAATTTAAAAAAACTTAAAAAAAGAAAAAAGAAAAAAAGAAAATAAAAAAAAAAGAAAGAAGAAAAGAACCAAGACTGACACTGGTATTGGTGTCAAAATCAATATGAGGCGTTGACGTAGTACTTCAAGACAAATGAACTATGCTACAAATGTTAGTGCCTGAAATGTGACCGAGTGATTTCATGGCTTTCATCGAGTGTTATTCCTCTATTATATCCCATGTGTATTGTCTGTATTGCCTTTTTTTATTTGAGAAATTTTCTATTCATTTGCCCAGATGACAAGCCTCCCACAGATCACAAAGCACCATTAGGCAATCAAGAATATTTTCAAGGACAATTTCCACATCATATGTTCCCTCCCTGGCCTGTTCATTCTCCTCCAGGTGCACCTCCAGTCTATCAAGCATATCCCATGCAAGGCATGCCTTACTATCAGAACTATCCCGGAAACGGCCAATATTTTCAGCCACCATATCCATCAGTGTTGGACCCTAGACTTAGTGCTGATCCAAGAATGGGGAGAAGGCATTCTATGGATAGTCGGGAGAGCACTACTGAATTAGAAAATTGGGAGATGGATGCTTCAAAAACAAGACCGCAAGATGAACTGGAGTTGGAGAAAGAAGCTTCACAAAATCGAGAATCATGGAAGAAGGCTAGCCGATCAGGTAAAAAGCAATCAGGGATGGTTGTCATTCGGAACATTAATTACATAACATCAAAGAGACAGAACTCTTCTGGTAGTGAATCACAATCGGCTTCTGATTCTGAAACTGATGAGGAAGGTGGAGATTTACATATGGACTCTCAGAGATCTTTCAAGAGAAAAGGGAGTCGTACAAAATCCATGGATAAATTGAATTCAAACGATAAGGAAGAAATGGCACATGGGAAGGACGCAGATGGTGGACACTGGCAGGCATTCCAAAACTTTTTACTGAGAGATGCTGATGAGGACAAACGTGGAGTTGACCATGGCATGTTTGCGATGGAAAAGGAGGTTCAGCTGAAAAGGCGGCAAAAACCTGTAGGTGATGATCCTTTGGTTTTTAGTGGGCCAGGTAAGGGTGAAATGCAAGAAGTTGCTATGGATGATATGCATACAATTAGTGGAAACGTTACCTATATGCGCAAGGCATCAAATGATGAATTGTTGATTTCTAGAAGAGATGGTCAGTCTGGTGATGGTAGAAGCTCTAAGGACATACTGCCTACAGAAATAGATGGAAGACGAGGTGGCTATAGGAGAACTGGAAATGATGATTTTATGACACATAGGCAAGAAAGCCAGTCAGGTTATACAAATTCTTCCTTAGATCCACTTGTAAATGGATTTGATCGCGTAACCAATAACAAGAATAAGAGACCATCACATGATATGGATGATGACTCATACATCGTTGCATTAAGGGCAAATTCACTAGACGAAGTTGGGAACAATGACAGAAATGCTATTGACATGGATTCTGAATTCCCATCTGCATCTCAGATGGCAGAGAACTCGTCTAATAAAGTTGGGAGCCAATTCAATTATGAGCTAGATGAATTGAGTTTGATGCCCAGTCGTGGAACAGAAAAGGAGTCAAATGGTTATGACCCTGCTTTAGATTATGAAATGCAAATTCATGCTGGAGATGGTGCTTCACTCCATAAGAAAAATATGGAGGTAGAGATCAAGCAAGGTTCAAAAAAGTCAGACAAGGACCGGAAATCGAGACTTACACCAGATAATTCAGATAAGAAGACTGGGGGGCCAATAAGGAAAGGGAAGCCTTCGAAGTTGAGTCCTTTGGACGAAGCACGAGCACGTGCTGAGAGGCTAAGAACCTTTAAAGCTGATCTTCAGAAAATTAAGAAAGAGAAGGTATTTTGGTTACCATTTACTTTTGGGGATTGTTGGGGGAAAAAAGGTTGCCGGGGGGGCATCAAAAAGTAAAACACTTAGTGGCCACTGATCTAGGCTACAACACATCCATTCATTTTTTCTTACACCTTTTACATCACATAAGTTATATTTTCTATTGGGACGTGTCTATTCCTTTCTTTTTCCGGCTTTGCTCATTTGGGTTGTTGAACAGATAGTTGTATTTTCAACTTTTTTCATTTTCAGGAAGATGAACAAGTAAAACGGCTGGAAGCTTTAAAGATAGAGAGGCAAAAAAGAATTGCTGCTAGAGGGAGTTCAGTTCCAGCTAAGTCACCATTTCCGTCACAGCAAACCAAGAAACAATTGCCAGCAAAACTTTCCCCAAGCACTCACAAAGGATCAAAGTTTAGTGATTTGGAGCCAGGATCATCTTCACCACTGAAAAGGTTCTCCATCAGAACTCCTGTTGGATCCAGTGATTCTGAAGCAGCCTCTAAACCCAGCAGATTGAGTACTGGTAGTCACTCTGCTGGAAATAGGTTAAGCCGCTCAGTGCCATCATTGCCTGAACCAAAGAAAGAGAACAGTGGTGTTACAGCTGATACTAAGGCATCAATGGCTCGAATTAGAAGATTATCAGAGCCTAAAATGAGTAGCAGCCATCACGTCTCTTCAATGAAGTCACGAAGTGCTGAACCAGTATCAAAGACAAAGATATCTGGTGGACCTGAGACCAAGAAAATATCGGCTATTATGAACCATGATAGAAGCAAGGCTGCAACCCTTCCAGAACTGAAGATTAAGACATCCAAAGGACCTGATGGTGCCCGTAGCAAATCAGCAGCTAAAGAGGTGACACAAAAGGTTAATAAAAATAAGTCTTCTACAACTCTTCAAGGTGCTGGACTGAAGAACGGTGAAAATATTTCACATCATAGTGATGGGGATGACAACCCAGTAATTGAAAAGACTGTTCTGATGCTAGAATGCGAGAAGCCCTCCATTCCCATTGTACATGCATTGGAAGAAAATGCGGAGGCACAAAAGGGACAATATGGTAACATTGAGATAGGGAAGAAAGTTGATATTGTGTCAGATTATGCTGCTATACGTGCCCCAGTTTCACCACTTAAGATGGATACAAATGATTATGGGGAACCCTCTGAACACCAATCACAAGAGCGACCCGCCTCATATGAGCAGGTATGGTTGGTCAGAACTGAAGGGGCATTGATCTTTGGTTAACTATTTTTTTCTTTTCTTTAGAACTGTGATGAATATAACATACACCTAACGTTCTATAACAAGTAGGATTGATTTATGTACTCTTGAATGCTGCAATCCTTGCTAGAATAATGTGCTACAATTGAGTGAGATGCACAAGCTTACTTCTGGTTCATCATATCTTGATCTTATTACCATGCTTTCTGTCAATAAAAACATTCAAAGTAATATCGTAACATAGTAATTGCAATTTGCTGATGATAAATGGATTTAATATGCATGCATGTATATTATTATGACAAATGGATATATTATTACTAGTACCAGCATAGCTCTGCGAAACTTTTTGTTCTATGGCTAAACTCAAATAAGCACATTGTCTTACAGTTGATTATATTCTCTAGTTGTAATAATAGCAACCTTGGTACCAAAAAATGCTGCTTTGATATATTTTTGAATTTGTATTTTTATCTCTCTTTCTTTTGCCTCAACCAGAGAATAAAATTCAGAAATATCTTTGAATTGGAAAACATATTTTTAGCTATATTATTCTTTTGGCAAAGAAGAGAATCTCTCTTGATAGTCTGAATTTTCTTTTTAATTCCTTTCATCTATTTAAAAACTTCTGAGGTTAGGTCAAAACAGTTAATGCGGACAAAGAACCTCCAAAGGTTTCTAATATCGGTATCGCTGAAAAACCATATCAAGCCCCCTATGCTCGGGTTTCTTCTTTGAAAGATCCATGTACTGGGAATTCAGAGTATGGCAAAGTAGCACCAAGTAGCTCAGAGATTGTGACAACAGGCACACAGACTGTTAAGGCACTTGTATCTGATTCTAGAAACTTGACTCTAGAAAAGATTCCAGAATCACTGGAGAAGCATCAAGGAAAGGACTCTTCAAAAGGGATTAGACGGCTATTGAAGTTTGGGAGAAAGAGTCATAGCTCAGCTACAGGTGAACGTAATATTGAATCAGATAATGCCAGCGTCAATAGTTCTGAGGCAGATGATTCTGGGGCAAACCATGTTTCTACAAGTGAAGGTAACATGCATGTACTCTTCCCTCCCCTGCACTCTGATGAACAATTTCAAAATGTGCAACTGGCATGCATTTGAACTCTACTGGCTATGGCTAACAAATCACAGTAACACTTAACTTTCAAACAGTGAACAATTTTCTCAGAATCCAAAACAAGTGATTCTATTATGAAAAGGATTACACAAATTGACTGGTGATTCACTTAACTTTCAAACAGTGAACAATTTTCTCAGAATCCAAAACAAGTGATTCTATTATGAAAAGGATTACACAAATTGACTGGTGATTCTCAGACCGTATTGGCAATTTGGTCTTAAATGGGTTCTTGAGCATGGTCTTCTTTTGGGTTTTTGTCTAGACAAATATAAATATTATGTTACTTGGATGCTCTGTATGAATTTTAAATTGTAGTCTTCGCTCCACTGCACCACAATGTAGGATTGCCTATTTTTATTTTTTCAACAAAAATTCAGTTTTGTGTAAAACGTTCTTCTATGCTGACTGTTGATTCGATAAAATTTTGCTTCCCTTGTGCGCATGTATGAAAGGGATTGTGCTTATCTTTTTCACTTGATTCTATTCTTCCTTTTTCCCCCTTTAGGTAACTCAACTTCTTTTATTCATGCCATTTGAATGATTGAGGCCATGTATGTGTAACGCCCCTTATAATATAACCTAGTAAAAGCCATTGCTGAGTGCTACTACTACACCTGGATATTAAATACGTAGCGGAAATTGCTATAATTTTTTTGAAACTATGATGCCAACATAAATAATCACCAGAACTCTGTGCATAAACATCATTTCATTCATTCATACTATAGACATCAACTGTTCAATAATTACTTCTTACATATTATTGCATCATTTGATACATTAGTCATAATATAATGCGTGATGTCTATCAAGCTATATCAAAACTATACAATCAAAGGCCTTATGGAGATCATATCTATCGCCTACTTTGGCTGCTCATCCTGTCTTAGTCCTAAAACAATAATTTTATAGTTGGAAGGTGAGTTCACAATCAATAAATAAACAACTATCCAAATTTGTAATTGAAGTGAGCCCTCATTAAAACATGAAAATGTTCTTGAAACAACAATGCTTTCTCTTTGCATAAAAATTTAACGTGCTATACGGAAAACAACACTTCTTAAAACTCTATACTAATGCTATGTATCAAACAAACTATATCTCTTTTAAATTCTTTAACATACTATGAGCAAAATAGATACTTTCTCTTTGAAACTCTTTACTATACTAGGCATGAATCAAACTCTCTCTCTTTGAAATTCTTTAATATGCTATGAATAAATAACTACTTTCTCTTTGAAACGCAGTAACTATGTACTGTTCTATGCATAAAATACTTTCTCTGTAAAATTTTGTAACTTTGTACTATGTGATGCATAAAATACACTCTGTAAAACACTATAACTATCCCCCTTGGCCTTTGTTCGTACCGTACCCCCATATGATGTAGTGTTGACGCGTCCCTTAGGACCTCTATCATAACTCCCTAAGGCCTCAGGATGTGTGCACTGTGTCGGGAATACTTTCTTGCTTGATCATGACTTTGCATATCCCTTCTTTGCCACGGGTAGCTCACTCAAGAAAGAAACCCTCTATGCGATAGCCCACACTTTCGTGTATCCGTCTTTCAGTGTGGTTGCGTCATGATATCCTTTAGTCTTTTCTCTTTACTATCACACGGTACCGTTGCTATAAACTCTCTGCGACCCACACCTTCGTGTCTCTGTTCTTCAGTGTGGCTAAACTACTACTATTTCTTTTCAATAAACCTTCATACTATATATAGTATGTGCTTATCTTTTTCTTTGTACTAAAACAAATTTCATGTACTCTTCTTTTTCTCTTTCTCAAAATCATGACAAATTAGCTGTGGGTAAAAACCTGCCATAAAAACCAATTTCATAACTTTAGGGCTCATCTCACTTTGCTAGAATACATAACTATCATGCCGATAAAAATAACCCTTCAACGAATAACTCATAAAGTAACATTTCTTTGCATAAATCATAATATCACATCTTACATACATAAATTGTAAAATAGCATTTTAACCTTTTGAAGTGTGTTTACTTATTCTGTTTTGCTGAATTCCCACATTAACTTTTCCTCGTAACGTTTGATTCCAATCTGCAAATTATTTCATAATTAGTCAAGGTTTATCGTTAAACCCTAATCTCTGTTTCACACTAATTAGCTGTGTTTTACTGCCCAAGCTGACTGTCATTTTTGACTGCTAACCGTCATTTTTTCATTGTCATCATCAGTTAACACATTGAAGAATTTGATCTCCCAAGACGAAACTCCCACCGCTGGCACTACTTCGCAAAAGAGTAAGTGCTCAATATGCATGCAACTTACCAAACCTCATTCATTCTTTCTTTCTATCTATATCTTTTTTCCTGCTGTCTGGGTTTGAGATTAAGAATTTTATGTCTGCTTACAGGTTCTCGGTCTTTCTCCTTGTTATCACCCTTCCGTAGCAAGACTAGTGAAAAGAAACTGACATCGTGACATTGTGGATGATATATATGAAGGTGAGAATGCAGCTTGTGTCTTTTGCACTATTTTGGTTGTGAATTTTTACAGATATCATTGTTTTAATGTGAAAAGGCATAATTATTAGTCACCTTGCTGTCAAACTGGTCCTTGTACATCATATTCATATTTCAATGTTTGAATGGTGAATTATTCAGTAGCTCCCTGCGTGAACCGACTAAATCAAACATTAGCTATTAACTTGGTACAATTTTGTTTGATTAATGCTTAGTCTATATGTATCACATGGATGGACAGCACCATCTCTGAATCTGGTATGTGGACTGTGCAGCGGTTGGCACCACAACATGTACATAATGATTTCTTCCTAGTCTTTTCACTGCCACTACATATTGGCCTAGTCTGTCATCAAGCAATATGCAGTAAAACTATTGAGTGTTAAAAAAAAAAATTCTGTTGCAATTTATAAATATGAAAAGGTGTTAGTTAAAGCGAATGATTAAGCAAGAAATTCTGCTTTTGCTCCTCCTATTCAAAGCCTCGTTTGCCAAATACTCAGCAGCTATTCGAGGATCATCTATGTCTCGGATGAGAAGAACAGCCTCTTGGTCATTCATAACCTGCATAAACAAGACAAAAATACGTGGGAAATATGGCAGGAGGAGGACGAAGTGTAAAGAAATGTATAATAAACGCATCTTTACCTCCCATATGCCAGTGCTAGCTAAGATGACAAATTCAGTAGGCGAATCAATTATTTCAGCACCAACAAGAATCTCCGGGCCTTTGGACTGCTTATTGCATGCTATTTTGCCCAAATATTTGCGTACTTGATGCACAGAAACAGAAACAATTATCAGATATTCTGTTTTCGCTTCAAATACTCTTTTATCCCAGTAAATTAATTTAGAGTATGAAAGTGTTCTTCCATACCTGAAACGAGTCTGCGAGACCAATATCTTTTGGCTGATTTTTGGCCCCTGCTGCCTATCTCATGAGCCATAGCAGCTCTGCAGACAACAGCTCTATAGTTTCCCATGGAAGCCATCACAAGATCTCCCGTGTTGATGACCAACACAGATACTGAACCCGCTCGCCATGGCTCATCTGCTTTCTGTGCGTCTCTGATCTTTGCTCTTGCACCATGGTATGCCTTTCTCATTGCCTCTTTGCTCTTTCTCCTTATCTGTGACTGCAAATCACAAATATAACATTCTAAAGCTAAAGAGGGGAAATAAATATTCTAGCCACTCGCGAATCAAACCACATTTTGAATTTGTATTGATAATGGTTGCCATTTCTTTTTCATGATAGTAAGCTTAAAAGGATAGCAATATATAAAATGTTACCTCTTTGGGGTTCCTGTCAAGTAAATGGGATCGCACGTACTTGGTAACTTCATCTCCAACTTGACCCTCGGAAACACCGAAAAACCACAACTGAAGCTCTTCAATTTTCTGTGTGTGTACCACAACTGAGTCAGGCTCAGGTTCAGCTGAACCACTTACAAATGGTTGATCCTCCAAGACATGATACCCATGTAATAATGCAAGCCATGGAGGCATTGGAATCTTCTGCCATCTTTTCTTGCTCCCTCCATCTCCTATCGGAAAGCGGTTTAGCCTGATTCCCTATACAACCCAGTAAATGAGTTACATGTAAAGACCAACCCAGAAAAGAAAATCTTTTGAACTTTAAACATTCTTGAATCAAAAACATCAAGAAAAATCAGTCTTTGTTGCTCGTATGTATATCCATTGCATGTTCTGATGTTAACATTTTCCTTCTCCATATTTCTTTCATTTGGCATGTGAATGTTTCTAACTAACATAAAGAAGAATCAACCAGAACTTCAAAACCCATGAGCTTAAATTATCCGATTGACCAAGAACTCCAAGATAAAAGGCTATTCGTTCTTAAAATAAGAGAGGACAAAAAAAAAAAAAAAACTGGAAAATAACAGGCAGGCTTACCTTGAGCTTGAGATGAAGATCCTTCAGTCTCATGTTTATCCCTGAAATGTGATTAGAGACGCTCCTTGATGAATATACGGCAGTTCAAGAAGATAATCACGAGAGAAGGGTAATCTTTTCAAAATGGAAAAGAAATGAGAGATGGAGTCACAGAAACTTTCTGGGCAAATTGAAGCTTTAGCTTTTCTTGCTTGCTGATATGATGAAGCTGGACCAGTTTGAAGTGAAATCTGAACTCCAAAAAGCTGTTTCAGACTTTTTTCTAGACGTCCTATTTTTGGGTTAACGCGTTGAAAGATAAAATATGAAGGGATTTTCTTTATTTATGCATTAGAAAGAAAAGTGAACATGTAACGGTCATTTTTTCTGGTTTCTGTTAAGGCAGGTAAAGCTAGTCCACCTGTAACTCTTTTTAACTGTTAACATGGAAGATAACG
This sequence comes from Corylus avellana, assembly GCF_901000735.1. Lineage (NCBI taxonomy): Eukaryota > Viridiplantae > Streptophyta > Magnoliopsida > Fagales > Betulaceae > Corylus > Corylus avellana. The sequence goes on from NC_081544.1 coordinate 25,856,180, forward strand.
GAAAACTTGCATTCCTCTGTACCTGCCATTGGAGCACATTTTAAGTGCTACTCTACCACCTTACTCCTCCAGCTATGACGGTTACAAGACATTTTTATTTCTCACTTATTTCGTGAGCGTGAGCGTTATTATTGGTTTCTTTGAGACCCTGATTCTAATTTGTGTTTAGTAGATTCATGTACAATTATTATACAACTAGATGATGTGTAGTAAAAATCAGCCGAGCTTTGACATGATAGAAGCTTGATAAATTAAAATGTTGAGTATACATGTGTAAGCGCAAAAAGATTGAGTCCTATATTGAAAAAGTGTAACAAGTTTTTGAGTGATTAATATAGCATAGTTGAGTTCAAATTTATATGCTTAAGCTTTTGGGTTAATTGGTGCCTTAACATGCTATATTATGAGCTCATTAAAACAAAAACTCTCCAAGGTATCAATCTCTTTAACAAGTGATATCAGAGCTGATGATGGTGGAGCGGCGCAAGCACGGACAAAAAGTCTTTGGAGTTATTGGAGTGAGAGGCAAAGGTTCATGACATAGGGGGCTTGTACAAGTGTTTATGAAGTAGGAACAATTGCTCAAAGTATGAGTATAAACGAGGGTCGCTGAAGTAAGGGGCAAAGGTTGTGATCTTGGACGACAGTATAGAGTAAGGGATGGTTCATGACACGGACACAAATGAGAGTTGATGAAGTAGGAACAAAGACGACTCTCTCAAAGGTATCAATCTTCTTTAACAGAAAATACAGTACATCGTCTGTCTCTACATATTACAAAAGAGTAAACCTCAAAAGACAACAAAGAAAAACCCACGTGGCATAACACCCCGACCTCACTTGACCCTGCAACCTTTTTATTTCCCCGGCCATGACTCTTCCATTTCTTTTTGGTAAACCGAAGCCCACATTTTGTTTCATTCTCTATATATTTTTATACTCAATAAGGCAAACACTCACATTTTGTCTTCTCTGTTTTCTTTACACACAGCTCCCTTCCTTAAACCAACGCCTTCACAGCCAGCACCCTCCAGAAACGTTATAGCACCAAGCAAGCTAGCCAAAAATCAAGGTAAAGGCTCTAACCTTTTAATTTCTAGTTTTGTTTTGAATTGGCGTTGCATTAGATGGGGCATATTGTTGATCATAATAGAATTATGGGAAACTTCTTCACCATCTCTCTAACTGTCAAGGATTTTGCAATCATAATTTCGAATTATCAAACTTTGCAATGTCTGTAACGCCTTTTAGTTTCACCCCTACCGTTACGATTTTGCCACATTTGGCAATAGAACCATGATGGAGTAAAAATGCACGGCTTTTGCACAAACTAAAGCAAAAATTCATCATGATCAGTATGATTTCTTTCTTGTCTTTTCACTGCCACTGCATATTGGCTTAGTTTGTCAAGCAATATGCAGTAAAAATATTGAGTCTAAAAAAAATTTAAAATTTCTGTTGCAATAAAGAAACATGAAAAGATGTGTTAGTCAAAGCGTATGATCAAACAAGAAATGCTGCTTTTGCTCCTTCTAACTAAAGCCTCCTTTGCCAAGCACTCAGCAGCTTCTTGTGGATCTTCTATGTGCCCAATAAGATGCACAGCCTCTTGGTTATTCATAACCTGGATAAACAAGGCAAAAAAATATAATACAACTATTGTTTGTACATCAGTACATCCCACCTTGGTCAGGGGATGCCTGTGATGATAAAAGAAATACAGGGGAAATATGGCAGAAGGAAGAGGAAGTGTAAAGAAATGTATAGTAAATGCATTTACCTCCCATATGCCAGTGCTTGCTAAGATGACAAATTCAGTACTTGAATCAATTCTTTCAGCACCAACAAGAAGGTCCGAGCCTTTGGATTGCTTAGTGCTGGCTACTTTGCCAAGGTATTTGCGTACTTGACGCACAAAAACAGAAACTACTATCAGATAGTGCCAAACATATTCTGTTTTCGCTTCAAAAACTTTGTTATCTGACTATTATACAACTACATATGACTGATTCAAAAGCTGATTTTTATTGTCAATTCATCCCAGTTATATGACAGTCGTCAAAGTAGTAAAGTGTTGGATACCTGAAATGAGTCTGCGAGACCAATATCTTTTGGATGATTTCTGGTCTCTGCTGCCTATCTCATGAGCCACACCGTTTCTGCTGACAACAGCTCTATAGTTTCCCATGGAAGCCGTCACAAGCTTTTCGGTGTTGATGACCAACACAGAAACCGAACCCGCTCTACTTGTCTCATCTGCTTTCTGTGTCTCTCTGATCTTTGCTCTTGCACCAAGGTACGCCTTTCTCATTGTCTCTTTGCTCTTTCTCCTTATGTTTGTCTGCAAAAGCACAACATAACATTCTAAAACCAAAGCACAACTTTTTGTATTGACAATAGTTGTCATTTCTTTCAAAAACTTAAAAGAACAGCATTACATAAAATCTTACCTCTTTGGGATTCCTGTTAAATAAATGGGATCGCACGTACTTGGTAACTTCATCTCCAACTTGAGGATCGAAAACTCCAAAAAACCACGTCTCAAGCTCTTCAATTTGCTCTCTCTGTACCACAACAGAGTCGGACTCAGCCTCATCTGAACCACTGCTTAATGATTGATCCTCCACAACATGATACCCATGTGATACTTGCATCATCCATGAAGGCCTCCTTGAAATCTTCTGCTTTCTTTTCTTGCTCCCGCCTTCTCCTATCAGAAAGCGTTTCAGCCTGAGTCCCTATAAAACCCAGTAAATGTTTTAGCTAAAGAAAGAAGGGCTTGTAAGACCAACTTCTTGACATTAAATTTACAGAAAAATCTTTCAACTTTTACATTCATTTGACAGGATATACTTTACCTATTGATTGTAGAATCAAATTACTTGAAATAATAATAATAATAATAAAAAAGAAAAAAAAAAAGATGAGGACAATAAATATCTTTATGATTCTTTTAGATCATATATATATATATTTCGATTTATCATTCAGCAAAAATACCCTACTGCTCATGTGTTAGGGACTGATTTACATTAGGTGATAGGAGATTTTATTTTAGGATTATATCCAGCCCCCCTAGATAATCATCCTGGTTCGTGCCTGCGTGTGCATGAGTGTTTATAAGAACAATAAAGAAGAATCAACCAAAACTCCTTAAACCCAATAGTGTAAATTATCCGATTGACCAAGAAATCCAAGATAAAATATAAGGAAATAGCATATGCGTTCTTAAGTGAAAGAGAAAGAAGAACTGGGAAATTACAGGCCCACCTTGAGCATGAGATGAAGATCCTTGAGTCCCATATCTGTCCCTGAAATATGATCAGAGACGCTCTAGAAGATGATCACGAGAGAGCAGCAAATGAGAGATGGAGGAAGAAAGTTGAAGCTTTTATTTTCTTGCCTTGGTAATATTAAGTGGAGCTGTTTGACTTCAAATAACAAGTCTATAAAAGTCGGTTTCAGACTTTTTTGGGTTAACGCATTGAAGGAGAAAATTAAACATGTAACGGTCAGTTTCTCTGCTTTCTGTTGAGGCAGAAAATTTGGCAATCCTGTTGGGTAGATATACCGAATAACTCTCTACCTGAAATTGGAGACTTTTTTTTTTTTTTTGGGTTTCTACTGTTCCTCAAACTTACCAGGTTTTTCTGTTTCATTTTTGATGGGGACCCGGACATCCTATGCAATATTCATGTTAACAGACCTCCTCAAATGCAGAGATTTGGCCGCCTGTTTTGCAGGTGAAATAGGTTGATGGTTAAGATTTTGCAGATTGTTTTCTTGGGTTGTTTTGCTAAAGTAATAATCGACCAATCAAGTGTCTACTGCATGCAGAGACGTCATAAATTGAGATTTGGTGAGATAGGTGAAGAGATTGATTAGATTTTTGTGCAGCTAGCAATATTGGTTTATGGATTTATGCCTTCCAAGTTCCAACCCCACGCCATATGCTGGCTTTTTTACAAGCTTCAAATTTAAGCCACCACCTGCAAACTTCAAAGGTCGACAGTGGACGCCAAGTTGGTTTTGGGCCATCGCTATTAACTGCAAGTGGATGAAATCATTTTAAGGGGTTTAATATCCCATTAAAGTGCAATGAAATTCAGTAGCATTTTGTTTTCCTTGGCATTTGGTGGCACAAGTTAGTAAGCTCGGTTTGACGAGTCTAACTCGTTTAATTAATGGGTTGAATTATGGTTAATAACCCTATCCTGAATTCGAAATGGACACATAAATACAAATTGATACCCCTACCGGAAGATTGAGCTCAAATTAGATTCAATGGGATTTTCAATAATTCACTGAAGTTATAATGGCAGTCTAGGCAAGTGGTGAATAAATTTGAGTCTATTTTTTTTACTAAAATGATCATTGCAATTGGAATAAATAAACCAATTTTTGACACAGGAGTCTTTTCTACCTTGACTTGTACTTAATTCCAAAGTCGAAGCATAGTTATATGTCCTTGTCAAGAAAATGCTTTTGACAATTAAAGATTCTAGAACTAGTACATATTATTATTACCACAATTTTTTTTTTTTTTTTTAATTCTTCCTTTGGTTTTTGGGAGGGTCTTTTGGAGAGTTTGCCTAATTATTTAATCTAATACTAGTGGGAAAGGAACATGCAAGGCGTGCTTAATTCCTTGTGGTAGGTGTTCTTGTGATGCTTAATATTAAAACTTTAGTATTGTATGTTAAAAAATATATATATAATAGAAAGTTAACATCTAAATCAATACACAAGCATATATATATATATATATATGTAAGTAAACTAATAGCGTAATAGATTCAACCTGTCACATTGAAAAGAAAAATAAGGCATGAATTGGTTGAACATTAATAACTTAATTTGCTCTTGGCAACAACTATCACCATATATGAGAACTCTACAAGAGTCCCACTTGGAAAACGATAATTTTAAGGGGTAATTACCTTTTGCCCATATGAACTACAACGCATTGGCTCTTTTTTCCTATGAACTACCAATTATGACACCTGACCCTATCAAACTATTATCTTATGACAAAAAGCCCCATTCCATCAGTCAAAAGGATTAAAGTTGACGGTCAACGGTCATGTGCAAGTCATATGCCATATTAAATTTTTTCCTTCCACTTTTACCCTCACTTCAAACAGATAAAGTTAATATGTTTAGGAGGGTACAAGCGTCATTTTTTCGGTCTGAAGTGAGGGCAAAAGTGGAAGAAAAAAAATTTAAAATGACACATGGCTTGCACATGATCGTTGACCGTTAATTTTAACTTATTTGACTAACAGAATCAGACTTTTTGTCATAAGATGGTAGTTTGATGGAGTCAGGTGTTATAGTTGGTAGTTCATGGGGGGAAAGTGCCAAAGCGTTGTAATTCATGGAGGCAAAAGGTAATTACCCTTAATTTTAAGTAACTAACTTAATTTTGCTTAGTTTTTATTATTATTTTTATTATTTTATTTTATATGAATAAGCTTCATTAAAAACACACACAAACAAGGCTAAACCTGGACATGGCTACCCTTAAGCAGCCCACCCCACTAAGACAAATTTACAAACATCCCAAAAACAGCACACCCAAACAAATTACAAATCAACAACAAACAGAGGAAAGCATTAACAAAGTACTTTTTGCTCTAGTTTCTGAGCAAATAAATGAAGAGTTAAAAATAAACTCAAGGAAAATATACTGGGGAACGAACTACATGTATTTGGAAGCAATTCATCTAGACCCTAACAATGAAGACTACAAAATGAAACCTCATTTCATTGTTTAGTCCTTATTTTATGAAGATCAAACAGAACAATCTAACCCTAAACAATCTAACCATTGAAATAAACCCTTAAAAGCAACCCGAACATGAGCCTCCAACAAAACTAAGTTTTTTTAGATAATAAAGAATAGGGATAAACACAAATTGGTCTATGTGGTTGGCCTAATTACAGACCACTCCTTATGATATAAAAAATAATTTATAGGTTTATGTACTTGGCCTCAATTCCAAATCACTCTTCATGGTATAAAAAAAAAAAATTTTTTATAGATTATCAGGATAGGCCAAAATAATAGTTTATTCCTTGAAATCAATTTCCATTAAGTAACTTAACCGTCATACCCAATAAAAACGCGATACATGTTATTATTAATTTCTTACTTTAAAAAATGACAACTAGGATTTTTCACATCACTTTAGGACACCAGCTAAGATTACACACCAGCCCTTACTCAAAGTCATACTGCTTCAGTAAATTAACTTAATCTCTTCTATCCTCGAAATTTTACCCTGTGCGTAATCCTCTCTCATTTTCATCTTCCTCGCCACGATTTATGAGCATTTTGTGAGAATTTGACGGTCACATCTTCTAACCATTGAAAAATAAATAAAAATAATATTCAAGTTAATAAAGTGTGACAAAGTTTTCCTTTAAATTAAGTTGGAGAAAATTTGGTTACTCTTTTTATTAAATTGAAATTTGTCTTTAGAGCATGGAAATTGATTTCAGGGAGTAAATTGTTATTTTCGCATACCTTGAGAACCTATAAATTATTTTTATACTGTAGGGAGTAATTTGTAATTTAAGCCAACCACAATGACCAATTTTGCATTTATTCCTAAAGAATACAAACAAGTAAACCCAAATATACATCAATCCAAGAAAATAAATATAAGCCAAACATACATCAATAGATTCTAAAGCAATTGAAAGAGAAAAATATCCCTTACAATGGAGATGCATTTATCTAAGTTCAACATAAGCCTTGTGGAAAGGCTTTTGGTTATTATTTCCGAGCTAGGCTCGTAGCTTTAGTCGGGTTGAGCTTTATATAAGTTAGGCTCACGACCCTTAAATGAGTTTCGTCAAGTGTATGTGTCACTTAATAATCGAGTGTGTTTCTACAGTCACAAATCGAGTTTAAACGAGTGGATTAAGAGTCATAGTTTAGCTATTGTAGAACAAAGTGAAGACGAAAATGCTCTTGAAAGTTCTTCTAGAGGTTGTTCTGCTAGTGCTGCTGGGAGAAGAGTTAAAAGTGATAGGCCAATGTTCAATTAATGGAAGAAATGTTAAGAGTGATGGGTCAATGTCTCAATTAATTGTAAGAAGTGTTGATATGGTTCAACCTATTAAATATGAAATGGATGTATATTTAAAGGAGAGTGTTTTTATATGTGAAGATGGTTCGGATACGGATTTTGATACTTTAGAGCCGTGGAAAGTGAATAGCTTCAAGCATCGCATCTTAGGGGTGTCAAGGCGGTTACGGTTAGTAGATTTCACTAACCGCAACCGCTAACCGCCTAGCGGTTAGTGAAATAGATAACCGCCCGCTAACCGCTTTTTCAAAATTGGGTTTTTTTGGGCTTTTCGGGCCTTTTTTTTACCCTCAATTTTTTTGTTGTTGTATTTTTAGTGTCTTCTTAGGCCTAATTGCTATAAAAAGAGCCCATATTGAAAAATAAAAAATATTTGACCCAAAATTTACATTTACTTGTACTTTAAAAAAATTTCCTTAAATATTAAATCATAACTGGTTAACTTTTAAAAAAAAAAAAAAAATCAACACAACATATAAAAAATAGTTCAAAATTCAGACAACTGTCACAACATATAATGATAATACATTAATATTTAAATTGTGTTTATAAGTAACACATTGGTCATTGTTTAATCAAATGTCAATTACTTAATTTGATATTATACGAATCATATCATCATTGTACATTAATAATATGATTCACTTGAAGTCTTGAATAAAGTATTTGAATTGTCATCGAATCATATGATTAAGTATTGATATTATACATTTATATTATTCATATGCATATGTAGACTTATATAGACTTATAACATATATAGACTTATAAGTTTATAACATACATTGGAAATAAGTCTCTAGATATTTAATTGTTGTATTAGTATGAATTGGTATACTTATGAGTTATGTCATATTATATATAAATAATTTGTTATTATATAATCAAATGATTTAATGATCAATTGATCATGTAATATAATCATATAAATTATAATGATAATATATTAATACTTAAATTGTGATTTAATTATTATTATTTTTTTAAAAAAATTATGATGTAATGATCAAGTGATTATATGATATAATCATATAAATTATAGTGATAATATATTAATACTCAAATTGTGATTTAATTATTTTTTTAAAAAATTGTGATTTAATGATCAAGCGATTATGTTATATGTATAAATATTTTTATAATTATAATTATAAAAATATATTATATAAAAAGACGGTTAGCGGTTACGGTTAATAAACCCAATAGCCGCTAATCGCTAGGCGGTTATAGCGGTTAGGCGGTTAGCGGTTAATACGGTTAAGCAGTTAGCAGTTAGCGGACGGTTTTTAACCGCCCGCATTGACACCCCTATCGCATCTTGTCTAAGACGACATATGATATATTGGCAATTCTTATTACCACGGTGGCTTTGGAGACAACATTTATTGTTGGTGGTAGGATAATTTAATTTTATATGTTGAAAATGTGTAATATAAAGTGATAATCACATTGGCAAGAATGTTGTTCTTTATTTTGAACACATGTAGTTTGTAGAATAATTTTCAATAATAACATTTGGTATTTTGGTTTATTTAGATTTTTATTTATTAATTTTCTTTTTTCAATTGGGAAATTTTAAAAAAAAATTTAGAGTTTGAGCCAATTGAGTATTCGATATGGGCTTGGCTTAGGATCCTTGCCGAGTTCAAGCCAAGCTCAACCTTGGCAAAGGAATTCTTGAGCCAAGTAAAAATAGAGATTCAAAGCTCGGATTGAGTTTGAGCAAAGCTTAAATATGAATGTTATTCAGTCGAATTGAGTCAAAAAATGCAAAACTCGGCTCGACTACAGCCCTATGAATCCTTATAGCAAAACAAAGTATTCTTAAAAAGAAATGACATTTGTTTCTTTCACAAATTCTTAATAGGAACCAACTACAACTAGAACACAAGCTGCATGAGCCAACTATTACAGCCAACTCATCTTTAAATTAATAAACCTACAAACACCGAATCCGAATGTATGATCCCCTTTGTCACCTTTATTTGATTGGCATATATCATGCTTGAAACATGGACATGTGGTGGTTTAATCCGGTATTATAGCAAATATTTTTAAGTAATTAGAACTTTGTCTTTATTATTCATATTTCATTTCAATTGAATATTTCAAATGTGGAGCTTTATTTATTGAGCTCACACATGAGGGGAAGAATTAGAGTATTAATTAAATAATTAATTCACTATTTCTTATCAGTTTAAGTTTTTTTAGCCCGTGTTGGTTCTCTCCTATTCATCTTCTATAAGTTTAAACTTTTAGAATAAGTTAATGGTTTAAGTGACAAGAAAATTATTTTTAGTAAAAGTTACATGGTTAAGATAAAATTAAACCTAATCCGTGCTTGTATGAAAGCGCATAATGAAATTATTTGGGATAGGTTATTCATAAACAACTTGGGTCTTACAACAAGGTATTTGTTGATAATAATTTTTCGGCATGCTTTATTGATTGCAACTGAGATTGGGGAGTACACATATAAGGACGTGGATGCGATTATTTACAATATCTATAGCTTTATTCGCAAAATGCGAATATCACTTGTAGATATTCGTATCATGTTTTTACTAACCGCATTCATGTGGTTATTACGGTTATTAAATACAATTATTATCCGCTATCCACATATGAGGTAATTGGCATTTTAAGCCTATTTTAGTCTCTTGGGCTTTTTTGGATCTCCATTAGCGCATATTTGAAACTATTTTAAAAATAATTTGGACCGTGTATTGAGCTTGTGCAAATATTTGTTTTGTTATTGACCAAATCTTACTTGAAAAACAGTAATTCTTGCTTTTAAAAGTTGTAAACATGAATTTGAAATACCAATTTTGTATCATAATTTAACTGATTGGCTTATTATTTTTTTTTTTTTTGACATGTCTTAGTGACCTTCGCTTTCTTAGACGTGGTCTAAACCGATTGAGCTACCTCTTGGAGACTTATTATTATTATTATTATTATTATTATTTGGTGTCATTTTCTTTAAGATCCCGATCCCCAAACCAAAACCTTACCCAAAAAAGCAAAAAAGTAAACAAAACAAAATAAATAAGCTGAAAGGTAAAAATAATCATGTCCTAAAACCTCTCTAAAACCCGTTGTCTGAATCTCTCTCTCGCTCTACTTCCACTTCCACAAGGTCCAAAGCTGAAAGCACAATGGCGCTCTCCCGTCCCCTTCTTCCAAAACCAGGCCTTCAGCTTCATTTGCGCAAGATAGGTAAAACTCACTTCATGAAAACCGTTATCGTACATAGAAGGTTTTTTTTTTTAATGAAACATTTTCTGGGTTTTTGCTTGTAATGTCATTTCAGGGCAATCGTCAAAAAGATGGTGTTCTTCTTCATCGCCTTTATCAAGCGGAGGGACAGAGCAGTCATCACATCCAAAGGAGGCGGCGAGGGAGCAGAGGGCAGTGGCTACGGAACCGGACGTGAAGAAGTGAGGTCTTTTAAAAACCCAGAAACTCTGACTTTTTATATCGTAGGCTTCAATTTTGTTTTCTGTTTATGTCTTTTTTTTTTTTTTTTTTTTTTTTTGAGGTTTATGTTTAGCTAAAAATTTGATTGATAAGGATTGCTGCAGAAAGCTTTTAATGGGTATTTTAATACGGGTACAAATTTTAAGAAAATTGCTGTTTTCTCTTAGAGTTCATGATTTTTCTGTGAGTTTAATGGTTAAATAGATGCACCTTCGGTGTATTGGCCCAGGGAAATCTAGAACCAATTCCCATGTTTAACCCAAAACAGAGACTGTAGTATTGATAATAAGGGTCCAATAAAAGCAAAAAGATGTGAAATTTGCTTGTTGTTATTGGGGCTTGAATCTGTAAATCTTTGGTCCTTTTGGTTCATCAGAATTAACAAGACTGAGATAAATGCTCAAATTTTGAAGTAAAATGTATTTATGTTTTTAATGGCTTGGAGTTCGTTCGCCAGCAAAATCCAAACCAAGGGGCTTTAATGATAAGTCGAGACTAGAAGAAAGAGATATCAGAAGTTTCTGTTTTAGTTTTAGTGTTTATTTATTTATTATTGGTTTTTATGGGATTATGAAATTACTAAGAAAATAGGTGAAGAGAAATTTTCTCCACAAGAACAAAACAAACTCAAACATCAATTCAGATGAAAACCAGAAAACAAGCAAATCAGGGGGGAGGATGGGTGGGGGAGGTTCTCTCCAACGATATCTATCAAAGTTGAAGCACCCTTCTTAAACAAAGAACTAACTTTCATATGCGCCTACCCCAAGGATTTTTGTACTCCACAAGTACATGACGTCAAATTGCTTTTCATTATCTCCTGACCTTTTGGATCTTTTGAGGTTTAAACTTTAGTAATTTATTTTTTATTTAATTTTCACTTTATTTAGGGTTTCATTGGATACTCTTGTTTACTAGAGTTGCATCTCATTTTTCACCTTTCACTAAATTTATATACTAAAAAGAGTTTACCTAACCAAGGAGATAAGATAGCTTAATTATCTCTTAAGCAAATAAGCAGAAGTCCAAAAATGTCCTCTTTCTACCTAGTTATTCATTTTGCTACATTCCTTGTCTCTACCTCCATCAAGAATTCCGAATGACTCTTTTCCCTATCCTCCTTTATGCCCAAGTGTATAGCAGTAACTTTTAGCTTGTTGCTAAAGAACATACCTTTAATTGGGCTATATTGACCTTATTTCTATGAACATCTCAAGTCATAGAAAAAAGCCCATAAAACAGCAAGAATAACAATGAAGATAATGTGATGATAAGAGTTCTTTAATAATTGACATCTTGAAAATTAAGAAACTCATAATATGCACCCTTCTGTTCATATGCTTAAGCGATTTTATGAACTTCTTTTTCATCCACATGTATGCCCTGTCCCCTGCCTGAGAGTGCCTGGACTAAGCTTGCCAACATGTTTAGATACCTGCCATTAATACACAAGCTGAACCTGGCAAGGCAGACTATTCAAAGTGTGCTTAGGCACTCTTAAAGCACAAGGCATCAAGGGAAAAGTGTTTCTTGATCTTAAAGAGAAAACCATTCGTATGAAGCGCAGCTATAAAGCTAAAAAGGCAGCACTGCCAGGCATAAAAAGGCATGCTTTTTTATTTTCCATTAAGCCACGTTTGATTCAATTAAAAGTAAAACTGGTCAACAATCAATTAAGAATGAAGCTTGATTATTGATACTATTTTTCTGCAATTTTTGGCTATAGTTGGTAAAAAAAGGGTGCTTGAATTTGAACATTTCTACCATGGTTAGGTATGTTTTGTAATGCAGAGAAGAATAAATTGTGTAAAGTACAAGATAATGGTATCTACTGTTATATTTAAATTTAATTGGTTTAGTTGATTACTTGCTATCCATTGATAATTTTATTGAATCTAATTTATAGAGATTTCAAGAATTTAAATAGTCTATGTGGGATTTAGAATTTCGAACCTATAACCTTTCTATAATTGAACAATATTATAAACTATTTGAGCTAATAATCTAAATAATCACTATTTTGATTTAAAGGAATATTTGGATGAATCTTTCTCCTAGAAATGATTATGCATTGTATTTAAAATGCACGCTTTTTTTCAATCAAGCGTGTGCTTGTGTTGTGCACTGTGTCCCTAAGTTCCACTAGGCCTTTGCACTGAAGTGTGCCTTGAACTTTTAACAAAACTGGGACAAATAATGATTTGAACATAGAGCAAAATCAGTGTGAGCTGCTTCAAAGGATCAAAGTGAATTCTTGACATTACAAAAGGTCGTTCCTTTTGTCAAGCTTGTCAACATCTGGTGACGGTCTTAAAAAATAAAGGTAAATTTATTGACGGTCATTTTGGAATCACCATCCCGCTTGTAATTTGATTTTTAACATCAAAGCTTGTTGACTTTTAGTGATTTTATCTTTCATCTGTTTTGTGTGTGCTTTAGTTACATGCATTTAGCTTTAGGGGTAACACACACTTGTCTTTTGGCACTTTGTGCTTCAAATGGACTTAGGCACACTTTCAAACCACACTGATTATTATTAAATTGAAAAGAAAAACATATTTGTTTTTTTTTTTTTTTTTGGTGTCAAATGCCACAAATAGTGTAGGATGGAAGTATGACGGTTAGGGGGCAGATGAGTCAGATTGGGCTTTATCTAGGATCAGGTGCTTTGAGGTTAAATCTTAGATCTTGCTTGGAAAGGGCCTGGGACTATTTATGCTCTATGGAAACAGATATGGCTGCAGCAAGTTCCTCCTGAAGTAGTTTTTTTCTGTCTGGATAGCAATGTTGCGAAAGATATTAACTGTTGACAACCTTGTGTGCATTGGCATTATGTTATGGATGTGTGTATTTTGTGTAAAACTGATGCAATATGTAAATTGCATATTTCGCATTTCGAAGTTGCTTGGGGCTTTGGTGTTCTATTTTTGTTCTTTTTGGAGTGAATTTGTGTTCTATCTAGAACAGTTTCCCTAGGGAAATTGTGATCTGGTGCGATGTTTCTTGAAGAGAATACACATAGTTTCCAAGAGTTGTCCCTTCATATTTGTTACGGCAAGCATAGTAACCGTACTTTTGATGCAACTGAATGATAAATCGGAGATGCAAAGAGCTATCTTTTAACACACATTTTGTGCTTCGATGACGGAATCATGTCGTCATCATAGGATGGATAACTTCCTAGATTCTATGGATTTTTTACGTGCTTAATCTCATTTCTTTTTCATTCTTTCTTTTTTGCTTAGTTTTGTCCTCACTCCCCTCTATGTAAACCTCTTACATACATGGCTGGTATCCCCCCCCACACGAAAAGAAAAAAAAAAAAGAAAGAATTAGAAAAACATATTTGGTATGTCAAGGTAAAATTATAACAACTTGCTTCGTTTTGTTTTTCCTGTCGGGCAACAGTTTGGTGGACTAAGGCTCATTTGAGGGCAGCCTTTTTTGCTTAGTCGGCGGCTCTAGGTAAGATCCTTACTATGTATAACCTCAGAAAGCTGAACGTCATTGTGGTAGATAGATGTTGTATGTGTAAGAGGAATGGGAAGTCTATGGACCATCTTCTTCTTCTTCATTGTGACGTGGCTTATGCCATTTGGACTACCCTTTTCAGTTGTTTTGGACTGTTTTGGGTTATGCTTAAACGTGTAGTGGACATGTATGCTTATTGGTGGACTACTAGCAATTTGCGGAGTGCTGTTTTGTGGAAGATGGTGCCTATGTGCCTTTTATGGTGTTTATGGAGGGAATGAATGACAGAAGTTTTGAGGATCGGGAGAGGACTTTGGAGGAGATTAAATCCTTAATCTTCCAAACTTTGTATCTTTGGACAGCTGTTTATGTTTCTCCTATGTCGATCAGTCATAGTGATTTTCTTGTTCTTTTTGTTCATTCTAGTTAGGTGCATACTTTTGTATACTTCCTGTATATCTAGGGGCGACTTACGCTTTTAATGATGTGCCGATTACTTATAAAAAAGTTAAAAAAAAAAAAAAAAAAAAAAAAGATTTGCTTCAAGGCACTTGTGTTCCCTTGTTGATTTTTGGTGATAACACTAGATCTTTTATTCATCCATGTACCACTTTGGGGGCTTCAACAAGATGTCGAGTCCATGAAGCATGGACATGCTGCAGGGGTGGAATCTTCAAGTATCAAACATGGTCAGGGCACTATATGCACCTGACATGTCTCAGATATGTATTCTTATGCATCCAAATAGAAGTTACTAATTTTGGGCTGGACATGGGTTGGATACGACTTGAAAACACCATGGACCCGGTCCGGACACATCAAACACAGATTTGTCACTTCATGTCAGGAAACGGAACGTGAGATATCTTTGCTGTCTATCCTAGCTTATAAAAACTTGATGCATATGAATTGACTAACACTACATAACCTCGATGGATTTCTGCTATTATATTTGATTTCTTATCTGGTCCACTACATTATTCTTTGCTTTAGTAGTGTCGTGAAAAAACAAACTCCATGAGACAATTCAAGCCTCAGTCATGCCTGAAGGTGGCAGGAACCCTTGCTCAAGTTGGCAAGTGATATGGGTTCAGGGTTCAAATATACTAGGATCTTTTGGCTGGAGTGGTCGATTACCCATTTCATGCACCCTTCTTTGCATGACTATAGTTGCTGCTTTATGGAGGCCCTGCCAAGTATATTCATTACAACTTGCGACCCTGTGATTCCCAGTTAAACAATAAATCAGTGACAAGTAGCATGACCTAATTTTGCAAACTGTTGAAAGATGAATTGCTATATACCTTATATTTTTTGAAATTTCCAGCAGCTAGTTCCGTTGCTTAAATCAGTTGGCTTAAGCCTGTATCTTTATTTAGTGTGCATGTGTCCACATATAAATATGTGTTTCTGTACTGTTTAATATGAAATCCCACCGATGGTCGAGCAAAATTGTTACTGCTGCAACAGGAAACATCATTAATTTAATTGATGTGTTTTCATTTGTTTGAGAGAGAGTTCTTAAAGAGAAAAAATAACTTGAACAAAACCAACATGCAATAGAGTACTTTGTCCCTAACTGTCCCATCTATCCTATATTATCTCTTTGAGACTCTCTTTCTTCTGTGACAATACCTGTCTCTTTAAGCTTGAAAAAGAAATCGCTACATACCTCTTTCTATTTGCTTTTCTTTATAATAAATTGCTTTAGAGAACAGAAGCTGATACAAATCATGAATGCCACTTGCTAATGTGTGAGCTTGGATTTTGGGTGGTTTGGGGAGGCAAGGGGTTTCATTAGGCTGCATGTTTGATGTGTTTATAGTGTGTTTTTAGCTCTACCAACAATTGTGTTATTTAAAGTTTTTCTCTTGAAATCCTTAAATGTACAGAAATATGGAAATGCAACCAGGTCTCTTACCAAAAGCAACACAACTTCGAAACAGAGTCGGGGGATCATGGAACGCTATGAAACGCATTTTTACTAATTTAAAGGTAAAGATGCTGTGGAATCAAGTCACCAGCGAAACATCAGATTCTGCCGCTGATAAGCCAGCATTAAAGGTTCCCATACCACAGAACAGTTCACGTAATACTGAATTTGGTGAGCCGGAAAGTAAACTTCAGACATCTGAAACTATAGTGGATTCTAAAATTAGCAAGGAGAGGATTTCAACAAGTGTAGAATCCCATTTAATTGGAGAAAGCTCTTCCAGGGATGTGGCTGATGCAACAGCTTCTGAGACTAACAATACTAGTAGTTGGCCAACAAGAACTGAGCCTGGGGACCCTGAAAGTATAGTTAGATCATCAGGAGCCATAAGTGGGCTATCACATATGCGGGGTGAAATTGCTTCTGAAGATTTGGTAAACATGACAGCTCCTGAGGTTAGTAAGGTGCATATTAGTCCAAATAATTTTAAATTAAGTGAGACAGGAAGTGCAGTTCAATCATCAGAAGCATTTACAGATTCTCAAGTTTATGAGAAAAATTATTCAGTAAATGCATCTTCCAATAAAATGAGGGAAAACTCTTCAGGTGATCAAGCGGAAGGTGAGCTTGAAAATGGGCACAGGCTGCTTGAGGGACTATCCAGCATACTAGGGGACATAAATCAAAACTCAGAGCCTGAGCACCTTACTTGCTCCCATCTGTTACCAGACGAAGCATCTAGAACATTGCAAAAAAATGGTGCAGATGGAGTGACTTTTGGAGATAGAAGTCGTCAGCATGACAAGAAATCTGCCACTTTTGTTCAAATACCAGATGCCAACTCTGATTTGGGTGAAGTTGATACATCTAATGGTGCCCCCAAGGTCACAGGCTTGCCACACTTGTTTATAAAGATGAAGAACGGCCAATCAGCAGGAGAAATGCCTTGTAAACAGAGCAATTTTTTAACACCCAATGCATTTTCGGAATATTCAGATGAAACATTAGGGGAAGATGGACCAAAAGGTTTTGATATTAAAGGTCTAATTGACTGCATCAAGGAGCTGCCTAGAGATCGATCAGTTGTTAAATCTCATGACAGTTCTATCTGCAGTAATACTAAGCAAGTCAGTAGTAGAGGCTTAGTTAAAAGGACAGAACCTGGGGTTGATTTGCAAGATTGCGATGCTAAAAATAGACGAGCTTTGTTGAAAAGCCATGTTATGGGCAAAGAAAGTAAAATGTTGAATGAGACTGAAGAAGTGCCATGTATGGATATTCCATTCGGGACACATAGTGAGTTGTGTGAGGATGAGCAGGATGGCAGTGTGGATTTTGCAGCCTCTAATGACACAGCGTCAAATCCAATTCCACTGGTTCCTGTTCTAGCTAACACAGAAGACCTAGATAATATCCCAGCAACAGACTCAACAAAAGAAAGATCCATAGAGAACAAAGTATTGGTTAGATTTTTAATGACGAAACTGGATAACACTTATATTATGTCTGCATTTAAGGATTGTGGGTCCATTGCAAAGATACAAAAACTTCCCTCTGTTCAAGGGAGCATCTTTGAAGATGCCTACGTGCATTTTAAGGTTAGGGCTAATCACTAAGCATTGTACTTTGAAGCCTTAACTGCTTTTTGATTTCTCAGTTAGGGGCCATTCTATTTATGTTCTATTTATGTTCATAGTGCGAAAGATAATTCATGAAGGAGAAGGTTTGTTGTTCCATCCTATAGATGGTAAATGACAAGCTTGTACCTGGTCTATCTGTAAACCAAACATACCATAAGTTTGTTGATTGGGAGAAAATGTGCATTAAATTATATAAACATTCATTTTATTCGAATTTTCTAAACAAGCATCTGGTTTTGTTGCAGACAAGGAAAGCATTGCAGAAAGCTCTCAAGAAAACTGATCTGATGGTAAATTATGAAGATGTGATTGTGGAAGCAACTTCTTTTATGGAAGATGCCCCTACTAGGATTCCCATTCCTGAGCTAATTGGTGATCCTGACGTTCCTGCTGCATTGATTAGGAATCCCATCAGAACAGCGAAAATTAAACAATTGACTCATGATATTAGCTCATGTCAGCTGCAAGAAGCTCTTGCTTTCTGCAAAAGTGGCATATCCAGCTTTTCCTTGGGTTCCTCAAATTCTGTTGCTTACGTAGAATTTGAGGTTAGGCTTCTGTCACTTTTGCTGCTGGTCTTAAGCAGTCATATATTAGAAAGTGCCTTCTTAGATTCTATAACTTAGGGTGTGGTTGGCAGCGGCTTCCACTTAAAATAACATTCTTATCTAATTATTATATAAAGCTTACATAAATCTGAACTTATACCGATATTTTCTCAAGAATGTGTTTGATAAACATTTTTTTGGCTGTTGTGGCTAAATATGACCTAATAGTTAGATGAGGAATGCTGACCTGAGTAGTGTACAAATCCCAGTCTATAGGTTGGCTATCACTCTACTCCTACCCAATTTTGAAGCTAAACAAAGATATTTATGTAACCTGAGAGCCACAGTTGGAAGTTGCAAATTGGATCTAGAGCTTCACCTATTTGTTTTTTTGTTTTTGTTTTTTTTTTTTTTTGGTGTGTGTGTCGGTTTATATATACACACACACACACAAACACAACATTTGTGTGTATTTTATTTTTCCAGCTCTTTCTTGACTATGTACCTTTACCTTTAATTTGTGGGAGAGACCTCTATTTTGGCCATTGTAACTTCTAGAGGCCATGAAATCCAGAATTCTCCTCCAGTAGAATTTCCTTCTAACACAACCATAGTCCAAAGTTGTCTTCTGATGCATGTCAAGATCTTTTATATATATAAATAATTGGCCCCAAGGTGAGAGGAAAGAGGAGATTTGAACTATTGACTTCCGTTTCATGAGACGTGGTTCTTAGCCGATTTAGCTATCCTTTGAGGTTACAAGTCAAGATCTTTAACCAAGTTTCCATTACTTAATGCTTTAGTGCCTCTTTGCAGACTGAAGACGCCAAAGAGAGGGCAATTGCAAAACATTCCATATGTGTGTCGGGGAAGAAGCTATTGGTCTTTAGAATTGATGCACCAAGGACGACAGTGGTACGCATTTCGAACATTAACGGCACAAATCCGAGGATGGAGACCATATGCAATTCTTTTGGGGTGGTCAAGAACGTATTAAAGAGACATGAGGGAACCGTTGATGTGCATTTCAAGCTCTGTGAATGGCCTAACATGTTAAGCATTCTCAACAGGTAATTTTGGCGAAGCTTTCAATAAATCTTTATGAGCGCTATCATCAAAATGTTCTCATCATGATTCTCTCTCTTATGCTAGTTTGAATGGAAAGGTAGTAGATGGCCACCAATGGGTTGCTCAGCCTGCTCCTGTATTTCCACCAGAAGTCCTCCAGGCCCTGTGGAGTCAGCCGGACGGAAGAAAACATGTCATAGCAGCTATTCACAGTTTACTGCAAAACCTTGGAGGTCCTATAGATATGGTTGAACTCACTGATCTTACAGCCAGATATTATGGTGATGGACAGACTGATTAGTCGTTGCAAATTTTGATATAGTTTATAAAGGTGGCTAACAATGTTGCGTGGACAAAAATTCATTTTCATTAGAATTTTTCCTCGTTAATTTAGATTTAGATATAGCAGATTAATGCTGACGTACCCCTCACAGTTGCTTTAGCAAATCATGTGTGTAAAGCTGCACAAAGTATTATATTGGAACGATTATGGCAATTGAAAGATTTACTGATTATTTAGAAAGTGTCCAAGTTGCTCGAAGGCAGGAGAAAAGAAAAAGAACACAGTTGAGGTTGTAATTGAATCGAGTATACAATATTAAAGCGTGGTTCATTTTAATTTTAATTTTTTTAAACACAAGTTGAGCTCAAGCTTATCACCGAACTAAATAATGTGTAAATTATGTTCATTTATTTTTCAAACGAACTCGAATTTTTATGAACTACTCAATTAACTTATTCATTGTAAATATAAAGTAAATGTCGTGTGTTCTTAATATATATATATATATATATATATATATATATAATGATTAGTTAATTAATTATTATTAACATTTTGTTATTTGAGTTAATTAGATAAATTAACTAGAATCTTAAGCAATATAATATCAATTCTATATATTTATCTTATAGTATAGTGTATATGTACATTCATTACACTTCACATATGAGTAATAGTAGTTTTAAAAAAACTGAGGCATGAAAAGAAATTGAAAATGACATTAAATATGAATAATATTGAAAATAAAACTCTCCAAAGAAAATAAACTGAAAACCACAGCCGTTAAATGATTGGCGTAGGGTGGGAATTAGGAAATGAAGATATCAGGCATGCTTGATGCCGCTTCAAAAGTTGAATTGTATAAGCTAATGAATAGGCCTAAGAATAACAATTGACACCAACTCTCGTGTTTTCTTTTCACTCTGTTTTTTTTTTTTTTTTTCCTCTTAGTTTTTCTAATATTATGTTTGGATCATTAGAGGTCAGATCTATTGAAAACTCACAACTTTTACCACCTACAGGCACCTTCATCGCTGGCTACCACTTAACCATTTGCTAGCCCCCCTCTCTCGCGTGTATGCCCAAGCGCCACCACTCATTTAAATCTCCTCAATCACAACACCTCTAGCTCTTCTTTGTAAAACCCTTTTGGTTTTGGTTTACTAGTAATTTTCAGTTCTTGATATGAACCTAAAAATATCAAATCTTGATTGTTCTCTGTCCCCACCGCCCTAGATGGTGTCTTCTCTGCCATTGTATTGCTACATATTAATCTCTTCAGCTCTCTCATAAGTTGGTCAGGAGTTAAGTTAAAATGGTTTCCTTTGTTAATACCTATTACACACAACGTCCACTACGGGCCGCTACAACCAACTTCGTTGGCAGCATTCTCGCTTGCTTTCTCCATCTTCGAAAATCCTTTGCTAGATCGTTATCAAGTCTTTGTATTTTGGATTCTATAATTTTCAATTTTTGTAACTATATTTGTTTCTACTCATCCATAAAATAAAATAAATAAACGAAAAAGAAGGCTGGTTGAGCTGGTGCACAATTCCTAAAATAATTATTCACCAAACCCATCCCAAAGGAGCTGAGAAAAAATCTACCCATCTAATAAGCACTGAAAGTCCTCAGCAGTAACCCAAAATGTCTCTGAAAACTCAGTTGCCAGAGATGCCAACAAATCATTCATTCATGGTGGTGGAGCACTTCTGCTAAAAAGTAAAACGATCACAATTAACTCTAACTTTCGTCGGAAGATTTGAGGCCCTAGAGTGCATAAAATCGAGCACATGCCTTGGCCTATTTTCATAGAGTTCGGCAAGATATCCATTATGAGAAAAACAATATTCAATAGTCTCTTGAAGGAATTGTATATTGTTTTTGGAATATCAAGTATTACTCTTTCGAAAATTTAAAAAAGGTACAAATTCAATTGCTTCACCTTACCTCACCCATCCAATTTCTCTGAACCGAGACATAAGACAGCAAGGCAAGGGAATGATTGCTCTGAAAACTAGGGCCTTGCTTTAAGCATTTTTATTGTAGTAGGGAGTGATCGATGTACCAAAAAGTTTTGATTTTTTTTTTTTTATTAATAAAAAGTGATTTTTGTAGTAATTTTTTATTTAAATAATAATAAAAAGTGATTAATGTGATATAAAAAATAAAATTGATTTTTTTGAAGAATAGTTTACGGCTTGTGAAGTTTTTTGCCAAACAAGGTGCCTTTGTGCTCATCAATAGACAATAGGGTTTAGCCTATAAAGCATTGAAGGGAACTTGTAAATCGAGTGTTTTCATTATTTATGTTAATTTTTTTTAGAAAAGCTAATTATAGAGAGCCATTATGAAAACACTCTAAAAAGTACAAAAAGCAGACATTCCAAACTTCAGATCACAATATATGCTGATAACCATACAATTCACTAGAATAAATCATGGACCACAAAATATAGGCATCCCAACACCCAAATTAAGTCCCATATTAAGATTAAAAAATGGAATAACATGAACACCATGATAAAAGATGAGGTTTACCAATAAAACTGACTATCAATAGTCTTGTCAGAAATATATAAAAACTCAAGCCGTGCTCTTAAACTCTGAATTCGTTGCAAGACAGGACAACAATCCAAAAATAAAACTGGAACAAATTCATCAACAAAATTTGAAAAACCCTTGTAATATTACGCTTAAGAGGCACTCTCCTTTTTCAGTTTAGCTAGTTCTTGCCTTACCAGTCCAGCTTTCTGCAAAAATATATTTAACAGATCCATCAGAATTGAGACTTCAAAAAAGGCTAATGGCTTCAAAGCCAAAACGAATGGCAAACAAATAATTGTAATCAGCCAAAATCAGAAATATCGATAAAGGCTTAAAGCAAAATACTTATGTGAAGAGTTGCTAAAGAAACGCATTTATAAAGGCATATATTATAACCAACCTTGATCTTTGCCAACATAAGTTTGAACCTATCGAAGTCGGTGAGATTTGCCCTTCTCTTCTGAACAATGAGTTTTCTACCCCAGGAACTGTTCTCCCACTTATTCTTAACATCTGCCAAGACAGAAAAACAAGGAAATCATTGAATATAAAAATGAGAATCATAATTTTCCACAACTAATTGTACCTACCAGCTTTCTCCATAGCATCAAGCAATTCCTTCTTCTTAGGAACTCTCTTAATGTCAATTTTAATGTCAGTAAGAGAAAGCCTCTTGAAATTCATCTTGGATCTCTCCATGTCGGGGGCATCAACAAGAGCCTATGGGTATAAATGAAACAGACATCACCATAAGATGGGTAATAATTAACAAACACTTAATAGTGTGCAAGGTAAAAATGTCTATAGATATGATGTGAAGTAACGCATTTAATCCATTTATGAAAATATCCAAATCAACATAAAGCTAATAAAATTATGTAGGAATGTAAGAGACAGATTCAAAGGTACAAAAAAACAATTCCTAAGACACTATTTGGGGAAGAAGGGCCACAAAAAAGCAAAAATGAAACATGGACTTAATTTTCAGTAAGTAGACTTTTCAATATCTTAAACCTTAGAATTAATGAGTAACATCGAGCAGTTGAATTGATGATTTTTCAAAAATCACTGTATAAATTAATAGATTAAAAAAAATTGTCTCGTCCTCTTATAAGTAAACCCAAAAACAGATTGAAAGAATTCGAAACCAAAACACCATAACCAATTCCCGGAAAACAGTAAAATAAAAGCACATATGTCTAAGTGAACCACTTCTAACTTCGCTTTAACAGCAGAAAGCCAAAAACTATACAAATCGCAATCCATAAACCAAATTGCCAAGAACAAAATAAACAAACGTACTGTATACACAAACAGAAACAAATCCAACATAGCATACAATAAAGATCAAATCAGTTGAACTGAGGACATAGCTACAAGACATGGATTTAACTTATGTAACAGAGGTAGTACACCGCACAACAATTTTCCCAAACTTATCCCTCATTGTTTTATTTCCCACTATTTTTTCCCTTTCATTATTTTCTCAGCTTCCAAACAGATAATTAGAAGAAATCGTTTGGAAAAAGGGACGTACTAGGTTCTGGTCGATGACATCGACGATGACGACGAGTTTGCCGTAGTCTTCACCGTAGTTGATGAGGCCGACCCTCCCGATCTCCACGTACCTCTTGCAAGGCTGCAAATCACAGAAAAAGAAAACCAAATACAAATATCAGAATACGAGATCAAAGCACCACGTCGTGTTGGGGCGAGGAGTAGATGCAGGGAGAGGCTCACCATTTTGGGTTCGTGAAGTGTGTGCGAGAGTGAGAGGGAGAGATAGGCGTATCGTGAAGGCGAGGAAATGAAAGCTTTTGTTAGCGATTAGGGTTTTTGTTTTAAAGGCGTTTTTATAGCAGTTTTGAGACCGTCCGATTTAGGGTTCTTGATGTCGGGTTTATTCGCCCAAAGAGCCGGGTCTCGTTTAAAAAACTTGGGCCTAAATTATATATATATAATTGGGTAGAGCTACAAATGGGCTTACAGGTTTGGGTTATAGGTGTTTCAGGCTTTCAGCCATAAGAACTTCAACACCAGCCCCAACTGGAACAAATTTTTTAGGAAAGGTAGATCTAAAACCTTTTTTTTTTTTTTGTTTTTTGCCCATTTCCAATTTATTTTTTGGCTTTTGGCATTGGCAATTAAAGCCTATTTGAGATTGCGTTTGATGGGCCTAAAAATGCTTTTAACACTCAAAAAGTCCATTTGAAGAAAAAAAGTATTTGTTTGGTAAAAAAATTAAAAGCGTTTTTAAATATTCAAAAAGCCTAAAAATGACTAAAACGTACTTTTGGCAAAAGCTTTAAAAATAACGTTTTTGCCTAAAAGCTCTTTTTGACTTAAAAGCTCTATTTATCAAAATTGTCACAAACACTAAGACTGTTATTTATTTATTTATTTATTTTTAACTTATAGTATGATTTGTATCCTATGACAATAAGGTTTTATTATATAAATTTATCTTATTAAATATCTTAATGGTCGACGTGTAGTTGGTAGTTACCTTTTCTTTTTAAGGATGAGATATAAGATTTGATTCATCTTGGTGTGAGAATTTTTATGAGATTAGAATACTTTCAAGAAAAGGAAATATTATCAGACGTCCCTTTTTATTTGTGCCATATATATATAAGTTCTTCAAAGGGTGCTTTTTAATTTATGCATGGGTCGGTCAGGGTGGGGCTAGCCATATAAAATTATTACATGAAGAATTGATGCTTTCTATATATCTATACAGGGAATTTCATTCTATATGCCATTTTAAAATCATAAATATTCTCAAGGTCTTATCTTGACATTAACATATCTGCTCACAATTTTCTATATATATATATATATGACAATGGCCGCCACGTACGCCAATCATTTGTAAAATTTTCGTCACAATGATGTCTGGTGATCATCTTTTTAGATGTTTTAAACGAAAGCCTCAGGAACATGGCATTTCCTTTAAGAATCTTTGAAATGATATGCGTACGATCGAGTGTTTGAAGAGAAAAAGAAAGAAAGAAAGAAAGAAAAAAGAAACATGCACGCATGCATATATATGCTGATTATATATATATACAGCTAAGCTAGCGCTGAGTATCGTCTCACGGGGAAAGGGAGAGAATCAGATCATATTTCCATTTGACCCCGCTATGTTAATGCCCGTGATATGGTCGGTGCACTGATCATGGATGCCATGGCCCTTCGACAGCCACAAAGTCTCTCCAACTTTTCAACTTTGTCCTTACGAATTACCCAAAATATTGGTGAGGGGGCATGCATTTGCAGCATAGCCATGTTTTTTTCTGAACAACAGAAAAGGAAAAGAGAAAAGGAAATTAAAGAGAAGATGTTTTTCTGAGCAAGTTTTCTTTAATTACCCTCAAAACATGTGTTTTTCTGAACAAGTTTTCTTTAAGTTATATATATTCATTACACATTTGATCAGTATCAAAATATGATTAATTTGGATGTAGCCATTTTTACCAGGAGCAGATTAATTATATAAATCTCTTCAAGTTTTAAAGTGTTTGTATGTAAGCTAGGAATTAAATTTTATGACAAGTCCTATGAATTTGCATGTGTATAAAGCTTTTAGATTCGTTGAAAGGAACTTAGACGTTTTCAAACACAAGGTTTTGAATTAAATTATGTGAGCTTAATTAATAGAGTAAATAAAGATAAGAGATAAGAATCTTCATCATCTCTTCGAATCTCGATCTATTATTGTGAAGTAATTGACGACTTAACAATCTGTGCCATTAGGATTAGAATATAGTAATCAAAGAGTATTTAGATCACTAAATACATGTATGATCCATTCTGATCATTTCATATCGATGGGCGTTTCAATGGGCATGTATGTGTTAATAAATCTAAGCCCTACTATTGGATTCGGTAAGCTCATGGTAAAAACGGAATATTCTTACCTATTTCATTCATAAAAGTTTGCCATTTTCTCTTGGTGGCGGCTGCAAGGAATCTCATGTATAAGCCATGAAAAAGGTATTTTTCCCACTACCATCCGCTACTTTTTTCTCAATTTTATTGCTGAAAATTAAAGAGACACATTCCCCAAGAAACAATATACTTTTTGTTCTCTTTAAAGCCATAAGAAATCCCTCCTTCTCACCATATATGCAGGCTCCAAGAAACTGAAGAAGCTAGCATGGGAGAAGAAGAAGTAATATCGGAGGAGAAAGGCTGCAGGGACATTAGCCTGAAAGATCTCTCAGTGAAGCTCGAGGAATTTGCGAAGGCCAGAGACTGGGAGAAGTACCATAGTCCCAGGAATCTACTCCTTGCTATGGTAATTTATTTACATATATATAAATACCACTTATACTATTCGCTTTCCTTCTTGTAAAAAAGCTGAAAATGTTTTATATTAATTAATTTGTGTATATATATATATGTGTGTGTGTGTGTGTGTGTGTATCTGAGCTGAGGTTGGTTATATAATTGATTTTACAAAAACAGAATGCTCTTCCTAGCTTTGCAAATCTTATAATCTTCTTTCACAGCAATACTCTATCAGTTTCTGTGTCGTCTCATCCTCTGAAATGTTATATATATATATATCTTTTCTGATGTTTGTAATTCTGTGTTTGTTGTTAATAGAATAATAGAAATTTTATTCATAAAGAAGAAGTCTATCTCTACATTTCTGCTACTTGGAGAATTTTCCTTGAGGGCAAACGAAGATATTTCTCTCTTTCCCTTATGAAATCAAAAACTTTGTTTGTTAAACCATTATCTTTCTCACTTTTGTTCTGTATTTTCAAAATAAAAGTAAACTGTTTTCACTTTTATATCATATCATAATAATAAAAAATTAAAAAAAAAAAAACCCTCTAAAAAGCATTAACAAATACTGATGATGGCAATTATATATATATAAGCAAATTGGTGTATATATATGCTAAATATTTTTGGACTATCCTTTAGCTTTCATTTCCATTCTTTATATCTCATGTGTAGGTTGGTGAAGTGGGAGAGCTGTCAGAAATATTCCAGTGGAGAGGAGAGGTGGACAGAGGGTTGCCAAATTGGGAGGAATCAGATAAGGAGCATCTGGGAGAGGAGCTGTCTGATGTCTTGCTATACCTTATCAGGTTGGCTGATATATGTGGCATTGATCTTGCCGATGCTGCCGCCAAAAAAATTGTCAAGAATGCAATCAAATACCCAACCCAAAGTCCTATCAAAATGTAGTAGTGCTGTTTCCTGAGCTTGAGAACACATTTTGATACAAGAATCCTTTGTCAATGATGATTAATGCTCGATTATCTTTCTTTTTATTATTCTCTTTTCGGGAAACAATTATTAATCCAAGGGTGTAATAGAACGATGCCACAAGACCATAAGCTGCAGGATTATGAGAGAGCCGTCACTAAATTGGACCAGGCTGTCCATTGGAGCTAATTGGAGTTGGATTGCATAACAAAATGCAAATAAAGTTGAACAGTTTTGGGTTAGGATTGTTAGAATGCTTTGATAGCATATTGAAATAATGGAAATATAAAGAAGAGCGGAAGAATAATAGGAAGAGCAGAAGCACATGACAATGGACTACATTGTATTGATATTCTTTATAATAATGAATACAAATCCCTCTATTTATAAAGAGGCAAGCAACTTAATAGACTAAAGAAAGGTAAATCTAGTAGACTAATAATACCTAAGGAAGTAAATAACCCTAACATAATATTCTTAATATTCCCCTTCAAACTCAATGTGTAAACTTGAGTTTGGGTAAAAGAAAATGGAAAGAAAAATGAATTCGCTGAAAAAGCTGCTTGTGCCGAAAGACCGGTGACGCCATAAAGCCTGAATTGAGCTATGCATTAAATGAGTTGCCGGAGTGACGCCATAAAAGTTGCTAGAGACCGGTGGATAAAGCCTGAATTGAGCTATGCATTTAAGCTGGAGCTTGGTTCACTTGGTTGTAATTTGACTTGAAAACCATATACTAATAATGAAGAAGCTCACCTGGTTGGTTGAGAAAAGTAGGGCCGGTTAAAAGGGGCTTGTTTGGCTCGTAACCCTTGGACTGTCTCACCTGGTCGGCTGAACTAAAGTCTAATCCAAAAAATTCTAACTAGTAGACCGTCTCGCCTGGTCGACTGAGATAAGCAGGGTCAATTGAAGAGGTTAATCATGCCTGAAACCCTTGGACCGTCTTGCCTGGTCGGTTGAGCTAAGCAGGGAGAAAAATGGCCTGTTGAAGAGGCTAATCATGCCTGAAATCCTTGGACCGTTGAAATGTTTGACAAAAAAAAAAAAATTTCTCACTAGTAATGGATCAATGGTCTCGGTGATGGCGGCATTTGACAAGGGATAAGTGGGCTGATTGAAAGTGGCTTCTTTGGCCCGAAAACCCATAGACCTGAGAAAAGATTGGTCTGACCCGAGAGTGCCTACCGCAAGAAGAATGAACCGGATTGAACTGCGCCAAAGAAAAAGGCTGTGGAACCTAATTAAACAAAGCATGAACCGACTTG
Source organism: Corylus avellana (assembly GCF_901000735.1). Lineage (NCBI taxonomy): Eukaryota > Viridiplantae > Streptophyta > Magnoliopsida > Fagales > Betulaceae > Corylus > Corylus avellana. Next base: position 25,884,741 of record NC_081544.1, read on the forward strand.
AACCGCATAAAACAAATGCCTAGATTTGGCGAAGAATCTTGTTTTCTGCCATATAGAGATGCCAAAAGCAAAAATATACCATAAATTTGAAATTAGAACGAAAATTGAGTGGAAAACACCTAGTCAACTTTTAGTCTGGTCAAAGTCAACTGTCAACACTGTAGAAAGTTAAAGTCAAAAGTCAATGCAGGAAAAGTAAACTATGGCAAGGTGCTAAAGTGGCAAAGTCGCTGACGTGGCCGATGTGCTGACATGGCAGTGAAGCTGACGTGGAAGATCTTATGACGTGGCGCTGGATGACATGGCCGACCGGAATGGGTGGAGATACCGGAGCGCGTGAAACCCACGCGAAGGAGCTACCATCGGCGCGTGGAGGTGCGTCCGATATCTGATGGCGACGTTCTTGGGGGATTCTTGACCGGCGGCGCTAGATCTGCAAGGTGGACGTGCAACATTCATGAACGGACTGACGTGGCGGCGCGTGGAGGAGCTGCAGCGGCATGTGTGGAAATGCTTCATCTTCGAGTGGTGCGTGGAGGCTCGTGGATCATCCGATGAGGCTGTGCTCGACGGCTCTAGACTCGTTTGGCCCGGATCTATCGATTGGCGCTATCGCGGATGTGATCGGAGTTTTGTGGAGGCGTATAAAGGAACAAACAGATTCTTAGGCGAGTCTTGCTAGCACGTAAACTGCTCTTGGAACGCGCATTTATTGACAGACAGAACCTTTTGGTGGCGCGTGTGAGCACCACCATGAAAGCCTAGACGCTTTAGATCTCTTTAGATTTATACTTGGCGGCGTTTGAACTATCGTCAGCGGCAGAAGCGTGTAGCTCCTGCAAGGGCAGTGACAGTGCAGACAGAAACTGGCAGAGGTGCATGGCGGCGCTTCGGAGGGCCGATGGCAATTCCAAATCTATAGGTTGGCACAATTTTGAGACTATGGGTATCAAAAATTCTGGCGGCGTTTGATGTAGGGCGATAAGACTAAAATTTGACAAAACAGGTGTAAGAATCTTAAGAGTTCCAAACCTATCTATATCCCCAGCAAAGAACACTATCAGCCACCCGAAGGAAGTCGATACTGAAAAGACACTGATAAGATCTGGATCTGGAACCGAAGAAAAGGGAGTACTGTCTCCGGAAGCACTAGTCTTCACTGCAAAAATCTACCACCCTAAGTATGAAGGGAGACTAAAACCCAACAAAACCCAAGCAAAATTATAATTGAAACAATTATTTTGTATAAAAGAATGATAGGGACCCAACTTTTTTGTCCAACAAAAGTCCAACTTTTGCCTTATTTATTTTTTAAAAATAAAATAAAATAAAAAATGGAAAAAATGTTTGAAGCAACCCTATCTATTTTTTGTCTTTCTTTTATTTGGTATTTTTTAAAAAATGAAATTGGTATTTTTTTCATAATAATGTCATTTTTTTTTTCAAGAAAATGTCATTATTATGAAGAAAAATACTATTTTTCATTTTTAAAAAAATATTAAATAAAAGAAAGGCAAAAAATAGATAGGGTTGCTTCAGACATTTTTTCCATTTTCCATTTTGTTTTTTTTAGAAAAAAAATAAAGGGTAAAAGTTGGACTTTTGTTGGGCAAAAAAGTTGGGCCTTTAGCATTTCTCTTTTGTATATTTTCTTAACACTGAATAGGTATACTAATTTTATATATATTATTTTAATATTTGGGAAAATTATGTTTACCCCCCTAAAGTTGACAGCGTTTTTCAATTCGAACACCAAAGTTTCAATTTTTGCAATCTACCCCCCAAAGTTTCAAATTTTTGCAATTTGACAAATTGTATCTAAAACTTCTCATATTGCCCCTAATTTTTATTTATTTTTTATTTTTTATAAAAAAAATTTAAAAAAATTCGGGCCATCTAGCCATTTTTGTAGACCCAAATTTATTTATTTTTTCATAAAAAATAAAAATAATAAAAATAAAAATTAGGGGCAATGAGAATTTTAGGATAATATTGGTCAAATTGAAAAAAATTAGAACTTTGTGGGAGTGGATTACAAAAATTGAAACTTTAGTGTTTGAATTAAAAAATACTGACAACTTTGATGGGTAAAGTTTAATTTTCTCTTAATCTTTAATCTCAACATTTTTGTCATCCATGTGAGCATATCTGGGTCTAAGAGCATACGTAGGTCTAGCTCTTGGCTAACTTTATATAGATGTGGTTTCGGCTTCGATTGAATGTCTGGGTAGTGGGTAAAGCAAGATTTACTGGTTGATTGGGCCTTTGACGGTACTGAGGTTTCGTTTAAAGATGTCTTCCTTAGGAGTCTTTAGCATATCCTTGCCTTTTGGTAGAATACTTTCATTTTAAGTGGTTCCCTTTGGTAGGCATTATTTCCTTCTTTTACGAAGTCGTAATTATGGGAATTTGTTGCCCTAGGTGTACGTGTTTCTCTACTGGCGACTTGCCTCCAACGCCGAATGCTTGTTGGGAGGTCTGGGCTTGTGGGCTCCTAAATGGTCCTAGAGTCACATTTGGGCTTTTTGAAGATTGAGCCGATAGAGCTTGAGGTTCCATTTGGGCCAGGCAATGGAGAATAGAATGGAAACCTCCCTTGCATTCTATTCTCTCATTCACGGGACTGCGACTTCAAACCGAGGAACCGACACGACCGGTTCCTCTTCAATTAATTAGTTAAAATCCAAATTACTATAAAAAAAAAAAAAAAAAAAAACCTTCCCTCGTTATCGGATCGCATCTGATTCGTTCTTTCTCATCACTCTCCTGACAATTCTCATTTCCAGAGGTTCGTTGCTCCATCGAATAACACCCACATTTTTTTTCTCCTAATTTCCCAATAATTTTCCTTGAAATTTCTCTTTCAGATCAGTGAGCGTCTCTGAGCTCCAAAACCGCACGAACCGTACCCACAACTTGCATGTACGTATGGATCTCTCTCTCTCTCTCTCAAAAATTTGTTGCTATTTTGATCTTTAAATTTGTGATTGTTAACCTCTCTGATCCAATCTCTCTCTATTTGATTGCTAAGAAAGTTTTTACCAAAATTTTGAGACTTATGCGATATAGGAAATAATGCAATATTTTATATCTTTGTGCGATCGTCAATGCGTGGCATACTTCGCATCTGATTATAGCTTCGAGCGATTTATTTCGCATTGAAGAATTCCCTAAATTTTTGTGTGTCTGTGTTTCTATAAACACATATCTGAGAAACTAAAAAATATATATATAAATTGAATTTTTTATTGTATATACAGGTCAAATTTAGTATAGTATTGTTATCTGGGTTAATGTCACATCTCGAATTTCAATTTCAAAATCATGGGTTGGTGAATTTTAACAATTTCAACCTCGCTTTCTGTGCTTGAATCAGACTTAGTTCTACCCATGATATTCCTTGTCACTCTTTTGAAGTATAGGTCAATTTATTTTTATTCCCAAAATCTGAAATTTGAGACTAATTTACTATTCTTTTTTTGGGTGATATATGCAGTAGAACATAGAAATGGAGGGGACAGTGTTCACTCCTGCTTTGGAAGGAATGAAGCATGTGAAGTCTGAGGAAGGTGAAATGCTGGCCAAGCCTTTCTTGGAAGTCTGCAAGCAGATACTGCCTGTTATAGGTGCATTCTCTATCTCCCATCAGGTGCATACCATAATGGATGCATCTGGAAACTGTATTCGAAGTTGGCAGCATTATCATTTCTGATTTAGCCGCTGGATATTTAGTTTTTAATAAAAACAAATCCATAGTTCCCACATTTTCAGACTTTCAAAACATATTCTTGATTTGGATTAGCCATTTTTACTACAGTAGAATGTGTAATTGTGCAACATCATGCAATGCGCGTCCTCAATGTTATGTGATTGGTGTTTTGTCATGTGATATATTGTACATTTGATTATTTAGAAGACATTATAATTATATCACATGACATGTTGATATAATCATGCCATTTGATATAATTATAATGTCTTCTCAATTGTCAAATGTATAATACGAGTACTTGCTTCATTTTGGGCATGTTTCATAGGTGACAAATTCAATTATTTAATCATTTAATCATTTATGATGCCAGATAAGTTCGGAGCTGCAATGGCCCTTGTTAAAACTGATATTGGTGGAAACGTATCGGTACGATGTCCTTATTATGTATTTTCAAACAGTCAGGTTCACTAGTTTGTCTTTGAAATGAATTGGTTTTTCTTCCTTGTAAAGATTTCTATATGATATTTCTTGTAGAGATTGGAATCTAGATATTCTTCAAATCCATCCGAATTCAACCACTTGTATAGCATGGTGAGAGCAGAGGTTGAAGCTAAAACAGCAAAAGGATCATCCAGTTGCACCAATGGTCTTCTTTGGTTGACAAGGTAAATGGTATTAGTAAATTGTGCTCTTTTTCTTTTTTTTTTTTTCTGTATCATTTATATATATATATTTTTGTGTTGGGGCATTTGCATGTAGTGTATATCTATATAAAGAATTCTTTAAGATCTAAGTGATTTAGCATTTTGGAAATGTGTGGTATTACTGATGCAGAAAATACTTTGAAGATATCATTAACGTAAGCTACCACTATAGGTTGCACCCCAAAAAAAAAAAAAAAAAAAGATAATAAAAAGGAATATAGAAGAAAACGAGAATGAAGAATGTATAGAACATTATTCTCTCTCTCTCTCACTCTCTTTGCATGTGCCTTTGTGTATGCCCACTTTCGTGGCATGGAAACTTTTTTAATTTTCCTTTAGAGATGAATTCATCAATCATGTTGAGACCAGAGTGTTGATTCAATAAGAAAGGTAATGCTTAATATTATTGTTCTGTAGAATGTTTTTATCTTGAAAAATCTTAGAAAGCAGGCACAGGACCCCAAAGGGAGCTTGTTTAATGCTTGTCATTTACCTATGTTTTGTTATTTCATTTGTTCTGAAAATGTGATACCTTCATATTCACCTTGTTAATTGTGATGAATTTTCAGAGCAATGGATTTCTTGGTGGAATTATTTCGCAACTTACTCGAGCATAGGGATTGGGCAATGTCACAGGCCTGTTCAGACTCCTATGGCAAGACCCTGAAGAAATTTCATGGCTGGCTTGCTAGCTCAAGTTTCACTGTAATGTCCGTGTAATTATTAAATTATTTATAGAAATGGAAACTTTACTCGGATTCTTAGAATTAGCTCTAATATGCTCCCCTTTTAATATTATTAATAATGCTGGAAAATTTACTTGGTAATTAGCTCCACCCTTTTTAGACTTTTTTCTTGGCTTGGTCTAACCTTTTAGACCTTTTGAATTATATCAATTTGGTATACTGGAGTAGTTTCATTCAGACTTTTTGACTTATTAGATACTTTGCAGGTTGCCATGAAGCTTGCTCCTGATAGAAAGAAGTTCATGGATGTTATAGGGGGCACCGGAGACATTTATGCTGACATAGAAAAATTCTGCACAACCTTTTCCCCTCTTCTTGAAGAGAATCACAAGTTTCTGGTAAGGTTTCTTCTTTTAGTGCAGAACTGACTGACTTTGCTTTAACATATTGTCTTGTTAATATTTGAGTGTTGGAGTCTGGCCGTATTTTGTTCTAGGCAAAAGTTATGGCTAGTGACTTATTAGAGAACTTTAAGAAGAAAGGGGAAAAGATTTTCTTTCCCGGTCATAATATCCTTACCAACTTTTTAAATGATGGATGTGCTCCTTCTGGATAAAGGAAGAAAGCAACCGTGAGATTGTGAATTTTGAGGCAGGAGTCTGAAATAATGGGGCTGAAGATTTAGAGGGTTTTAAGAGTGACAGAATTCTGCGCACAAAAGTGTTGGCATTCAGTGTGATATTTTGATTGATTACCTTTGTTTCAGCAAACAGGTTAACCTCGAGTTTTTTAATAGCTATTTATATTGTAATTAGAGGCTCACGGAAGTTCCTCTCTTGATACAGGCTAGCGTTGGCTTGGATGACCTGAAGGCTTCATGAGGAAAATGACTCCTGATTAGTGGCGACTGCTACAAGTTACCCTGTTTTGTTCGCCTTGTTCCTCTTGAGTTTTGGATAATTTAATTTGGCTTCTAAAGTTTGAGACCTCATAAATTATAAGTTACTTCAACCCATTCTTCGAATTACTCCTCCAAATCTTGTTTTTGTTCAACTTTTGTTTTTACTTTTCCTGATAAATTATAAAGGGTATTGTTTTTACTTTTAACTCTGGTAATTGGTGGACAAGTTTAGAAGGTTTCATAATCCCACTGCAATCACTATCATTGGACCTTTTAATTGGTCTTGGATGGTGCCAAATGTTTAACGATCAAATTGCTTGGGCATTCATTATCAAACTGGTTCCTTGAGGTGTTGCCTCTTTGTGAAGAAAATTTTTCATTTCTTAAAGAGCTAAAAATCAGAGCATTGTAATGGGGAGTGTGGGAGAAAAATTATCTTCTATTTGGTTTGGAAAATTTCTCTAAATAAGATGGATACCAAATTATAACAGACCTGCCCACCATAACATGCCCCCCAAGAAGTCTCATCTGCATTTCACCAGGCAATTTTCATTAGCTGTTACCGAACCCTCATCTATGCTTATTTTCCTAGACTTCTCTAATTCATCAAAACTAGGGAAATAACATATCATTATCTTAAATTTTGGATCTGCATCAATTCTCTTCTTGTTTTTCCAATTTTCGCAATAAGCACAAAAAGGTTTTCAGTTGATTTTCAAATAGATAATTTAAGGCCCGGGAGTTCGTGGACCTAGTGTAAAAGGTAATGTTTGTAATAGAGTATGCTGTAAAGTTTACCCAACTATTGAGGTTTGCTACATATCCCATTCCCAACGAGGAAAAGAAAACCAAGAAGTTCGAAAGGGGTCTAAACCCGCAAATCAGGATGACATGCGGAAACAACTATGGCGAGGGACCCTCCCTGCTCGTTAAAGAGACGAGGAATATCTTGGACACCACCCAAGCAATTGAGACAATGACAAGTCTTCTAGTGGAGGCATTGGACAACATTCGAGGAGAGGGAACCTCAAGTGAAAGCAGAGGTTGCTCTTTTTAAGGAATTTGATGAGCATTTTTTTTATTGTATTCGATGGGAACCTGAGTCCTACGAGAGCAGAGAATTGACCTATGAACTTGATGGAGTTGCTTTGTGCTATGGACTACATTGAGAATCAGAGGGCAATTAGGAGATAAGAAAAAACTAGGGCGGCATTTGAATGGGTACCAACCCGGCCAAACATGTTTAATAGTGATATATATATATTTTTTTCATTCATGAATATAGTCCATATTAATCACGATGATATATTAAAAAATAATTGGATAAATACCTGTAAATCTTAGTAATCAATTATGTCAACAATGACACGTAACGAGAAAACTACTTGAATTTTGTTGTTACGCTAATTAATGATGATGAATAAAAGTATTGATTATACATCACATTAATCCCATTTTCTTCTCATCTTTTGAAGTTTATGTTACGTGTTCTTTCATAATATTTTGTGCATAAAAATTAATTAATTTTTTTTTAAAAAAATACGCAACGTAAATTTTAAAAACAAAGGAGAACAGGGGTGACGAATAGAAACCGAGTTATCGCATGACCAGTTTCCCTCCAATTTTCATTTTCATTTACAAAATCAAACGCTCTCGAAAAAGAAAATCCTCCCCTGCTCCGTCCTGTTCTGCCCCCTCTGCCCTCTGCCCTCTTCCGTCTTCCACTCTCCTCTTCTCCACCGGAATGCTCTCTTTTTCACTTTATGCCTCCTGCCCAGTCGGTGTACCACACGCAGCTCCTTGGATCCCGGTGGCTACACGCCCCACCGCAAACCCATCATCCATGGTCCTGTCGCTCTTTTCCGAAGAGCCCCGATCGCATCTGATTCATCGTTATCGGATCGCATCTGATTATACAATAGCCTTGTCTCCAGAGAAAAAGAAAGTATACATACCCAAGTAAATCATAGAGGAGAACCCAAGATAATCGTTATCGGATCACATCTGATTCCTTCTTTTGTCGTAGGTTCGTTACTCTATCGAATCAATCCCACACTTTTTCTCTTACTTCCCCGATCTTTCTCCTTACAATTTATCTTTTAAATCAGTGAGCGTCTCTGAGCTCCTAAACCGCAGGAACCGTAGCCACAACTTCCATGTACATATTCTCTCTTTCAATTCTTTTTTTGTTGCTTCTTTTATCTCTAAATTTGTGATTGTTTACGTATCTGATTCAATCTCTCTCTATTTGGTTGCTAAGAAAGTTGTTGCGAAAATTTTGAGATTTATGAATATACAAAATGAATTTTTTATTGTATATACAGGTCTAGTTTAGTTAGTATTGTTATCTGGGTTAATTTCCCATCTTGAATTTTAATTTCGAAATCATGGGTTGGTGAATTTTAACAATTTCAAACACGGTTTCTGTGCTTGAATCAGACTTTGTTTTACCCATGATACTCTTTGTCACTCTTTTGAACCAAAGGTAATTTTGTTGTTCCCAAAATCTGAAATTCGACACTAATTTACTATTCTTTTTTTTTTTGGGGTGATCTCTGCAGTAAAAGACAGATATGCAGGGGACTGTGTTAACTCCTGCTTTGAAAGGATTGAAGCATGTGAAGTCTGAGGAAGGTGAATTGCTGTCCAAGCCTTTCTTGGAGGTCTGCAAGCAGATACTACCTGTTATAGGTGAATGCTCTTGCTCCCGTTATGTGCATTAATGCATACCATAAATTCAGGAAACTGTATTCGAAGGTGGCAGCATTGCCATTTCTAATTTCTTATCTAGCAGCTGGATATTTAGTTTTTACTAAAACCATTCTATAGTTCCTACTTCCTACATTTTCAAACTTTCAAAACTTATTCTTGATTTGGATTAGGCATTGTTAGTACACTAGAATGTGTACTTGTGCAACTTCATGCCATGCGCTTGCACAATGTTAGATGATTGGTGCTTTTTCATGTGATATATTATATGTTTGATGATTTAAAAGACGTTATAATTATATCACCTTAATGTCTTCTCAATTATCAAATGTATAATATGAGTACCTGCTTCATTTTGGGCTTGTTTCTTAGGTGACAAATTTAATTACTTAATCATTATTTCTGATACTATTATTTCTCTGATACCAGATAAGTTCGGAGGTGCAATGGCTCTTGTTAAAACTGATATTGGTGGAAACATATCGGTAAGACGTCCTTATTATGTATTTTCCACAGTCATGTTCAGTAGTTTGTCTCTGAAATGAGTTAGTTTTTCTTGCGTTGTAAAGATTTCTCTATGATATTTCTTGTAGAGATTGGAATCTAAATATTCTTCAAATCCATCGGAATTCAACCACTTGTATAGCATCGTGAGAGCAGATATTGCAGCAAAAGGATACAGTTGCGTCGGTGCTCTTCTTTGGTTGACAAGGTAAATGGAATAAATTGTAAGAAAAAACTTTACTTAACCCTCTAGACTTTCGACGTTTGTAATTACCTATAAAAAAACAACTTTAAAAAAACTCTAAATTTAGTCTATCCAACTTAAAAAAGTTTGCAATGTTACCATTTTGTTAAGATTTCTATTAAATCCTAGTGGAGGACGCCAAAATATCCTAAATACCAATATTGAAAAAAAAAAAAAAAAAAAAAAAAAAATTTGTTGCCAGGAGGCTTAGCCACGGGCAAGCTGTGGGTTTCATTTTTTTTTGGGGGGGTTAAATACCAAATACTCTATGGGGTTTCATTTCTTTATTTTTTCTTTCTTAGGGTTTGATTTTTATTATAGGAGGTCCCTGTAGTTTTGATAATAGACCAAATTAGTCATTCTGTCAGTTGACCATTAGTTGATTTAACAGAAGTCCACATTGACCAATTAAATGTTGACACGTGACACCTAATTAAAATTTTTTAAAGAAAAAAAAAAGTATTTTTTTATTTTTTTTTTTAAAAAGGAAAAAAAATTGGCCACCCGTTGGCCATTTGGGGGTGGCCAAGTCACCCACTTGGCTCCAAGGGGGTGGCCGAAACCACCCCCAGTGGGTACTGGGGGGATGGCTCGGCCACCCCATGGAGCCTAAGGGGTGCTCGAGACTCGAAACCACCCCCAACCACCAATGGGGATGGTTTCGGTCACCCCCAGCCACCCCCAATAACCACTGGGGGTGGTTTCGGTCACCCCCAATTTTTTTTTTCTTTTTTTTAAAAAATTTATTTTTCTAAAATAAAAAAATTAAGTAGGTGTCACATGTCAACATTTGATTGGTCTACGTGAACTTCCATTAAGTCAACTACAGAAGGACTAATTTGGTTTATTATTAAAACCACATGGACTTCTTGTTATAAAAATCAAACCCTAGGGAGGGAAAAAATAAAGAAACAAAACCCTTAGGGGTATTTAGTATTTAACCTTTTTTTTTTATAGAATTTTTTAACTAATTAATTTTTAAATACAGGTTTATAAAGATATTTCATTTATATTCCGTTTGATTTAACCTCTAACTCTAATAGTAAGTGTGACATTGCAAATTTTTTAGAATTATATACATTAAATTGATAGTTTTTAAAGTTTAAGAAGATGATTGTAAAAATGTTGAAAGTTCACGGGGAATTAAGTGAAGTTTCTCCTAAAATTGTGTTTTTTTGGGTACCATTTGTATTTTGTTGTGTTGGGCCATTTGCATGCAGCTTTACGAATACTTCTTTAAGATCAAAGTGATTTAGTATTCTGGAAATGTAGAGGAATGTAGAAGAAAACGAGAATGAATAATGTATAGAACATTATTCTCTCTCTGCATGTGCCTTCGTATATACCCATTTTCGTGGCATGGATGTGTCTCCTTTGTCAATATGCTCTAAAAAGCTCGAAGCAAGTTTTTAATTTTTCGTTAGAGATGAATTGATCAATCATGTTCAGACCAAAGATTACTGCTTCAATAAAAAAGGTAATGCTTAATATTGTTGTTATCTAGCATGTTTTTATCTGAAAACATCTTAGACATGGAGCACAGGACCTCAAAGGGAACTTGTTTAATACTTGTCCCTGTTGAAGTGATTAAACGATTAAATTTATCTTTTCCTATCAGGTTAAGCTTATATGATAACTGATAATTTAACGTGGTATTAGAGTTAAAGGTCTTGGGAGCAAACCTTGACTTCATCGAATCACCTTTATTTAAATTAAACATTTCACGTGTTTCGCCAGTAATTTAACAGTGACAAGTGTTAGGTAAGTTTTGTTATTTCATTTGTTTTGAAATGTGAGACCTTCATATTCACGTTGTTAATTATGATAAATTTTCAGAGCAATGGATTTCTTGGTGCAATTATTTCGCAACTTACTCCAGCATAAGGATTGGGCAATGTCACAGGCCTGTTCCGACGCCTACGGCAAGACCCTGAAGAAATGGCATGGCTGGCTTGCTCGCTCAAGTTTCTCTGTAATGTCCTTGTAATTCTTAAATTATTTATTGGAATAGAAACTTTACTTGGATTCTTAGAATTAGCTCCAATATGGTCGCTTTTTAGTATTTTTAATATTGATGGAAACTTTACTTGGTGATTAGCTCCACCCTTTTTAGACTTTTTTCTTGGCTTGGTGATCTGACCTTTTAGACCTTTTGAATTATATCAATTGGGTATACTAGAGTAGTTTCATTCAGACTTTTTGACTTATTAGATATTTACTTTGCAGTTTGCCATGATGCTTGCTCCTGATAGAAAGAAGTTCATGGAGGTTATAGGGGGCAGTGGAGACATTTATGCTGACATAGGAAAATTCTGCACAACCTTTTCCCCTCTTCTTGAAGAGAATCACAAGTTTCTGGTAAGGTTTCTTCCATTAGTGCAGAACTGACTGACTTAGTTAAAATTTGAGTATTGGAGTCTGGCCGTATTCGCAAAATTTATGGCTAGTGACTACTGATTAGAGAACGAAGAAGAAGGGGAAAACGAATTCCTTACCAACTTTTGAATGATGGATGTGCTCCTTTTGGATAAAGGAAGAATGCAACTGTGAGATTGTGAATTTTGAGGCATGAGACTGAAATAATTGGGCAGAAGGGTTTGAGGTTTTAAGAGTAACATAATTCTGAGCACAAAAGGTGTAGCATTGGGCTTGAAGAATAGTGTGATATTTAGATTTTTGATTACCTTTGTTTTCCCAGCAAACAGATTACCTCGAGTTTTTTAATAGCTATTTATATTGTAATTAGAGCTCACAGAAGTTCCTCTCTTGACACAGGCTAGTGTTGGCTTTTGATGATCTGAAGGCTTCATGAGGAAAATGTCTCCTGATGAGTGGCGTCTACTTCAAGTTACTCTGTTTTGTTCGCCTTGTTTCTCTTTTATTTTTGGGTATTGGATAATTTACTTGGGCTTCTAAAGTATGAGTACTCATAAATTATAAGTTGCTTCAACCCATTCTGCCAATTACTCCTTCAAATCTTGTTTTTTGTTCAACTTTTGTTTTTACTTTTCCTGTGTCATGTCAGGGTTGGTTTTTTCAGTTTCACATTACCAGGGTTATCTCTTTTTAATCAGCTAATTGTAGTTAACATTTCACCAGAAATTGAATATATCATTTAGAGTGGCATGAAGATTCCACATATTAGCCTTAATTTGTTCTAGACTAGAGCCCCATCAAGCATTGATGCTGAATATCGATGTTTGACATTTTCATACAGAGTAACATCTAACCAATACTTAGCTAAGAATAAGAGTATCTAGAATAGTGATAAAGATTTGATTGTGTCATGTTTTGACTAAGAAAATGGAGATTGGATAGGGGAAAGAGATAAGACCGAGTAGTTCAACAAAACTTTCTGAGATCGAAAGTCAGAAAGTGCATGGTTCTATTTAACGAGATATGTTATACATCATTCTCTCAACCATCTTTCGACCATATTTTTTTGCAAATCTAATGAATCAATTATTGATTTGTGGACTTATGTGGGTCTTACAAAAATTCAATGGTAGATTCACCAATTCATTATAAAGAGATGGTTGAAGGATAGTTGAGAGAATGAAGTATATCATATCTCCTATTTGACCCCTTTACTTTTAACTATGCTAATTGGTGGATATGTTTAGACGGTTTCATAATCCACTGCAACCACTGTCATTGGATCTCTGAATTGGTCTTGGATGGTGCCAAATGTTTAATGATCAAATTGCTTTGCCATTCATTGTCAAAGAAGTAATGTTATATATAACGTTTTTATTGTACAATTATCTTACAATGCTTGATAACTTTTGTATATATATATAAAAAAGAAAAGAAAAACAGTAACTAATTCAAGGGTTGGTTGAAACTAACACGTCAGCATTATAATGAAGAGTTTGGGATAAAAACTATAATGGTTTGGAAAATTTGTAGAAATAACTTGGATACTAGAGATTAGAATAGGTCTCTGATCATTAGAGATCTGTCAATCATATGGGATGAGATTGTTGCTAGATGAGTAAAGAAAGGGCATAGGGTTGAAGTCCGTTTTGGTTATAGTTTTATTGGAGTGTTGTAAACTCAAAGTTTACTTTTAAAAATTTTGATCATTAAAAGAAAAAGAAAAAAACAGGACAGACCTGCCAACCTGGCCCTAACATGGTCCCAAGAAGTCTCATATGAACTTTACAAAGCAATGCAATTCTTAGGGTTGCAAAATAAACAGCAGAACCTTCGAGACCCACCCTAGCTCATAGAGTTGGTGAAAAGAGGGGGGAGGCAGTAGCGGTCACCCTCCCCCAACTTCACAACCTACACTGCCGGTGGAGGGGGAAAGGGGGAGGTGGACTTAATTGGGCCTCCCACCACCCACTCATGCACTAAATTAAAACTGCGCAAAAACTCAAGGATTAACCATATATAAATTTTCCGTTACTTAAATAATTAATATATTTTCATCTTTACTTTTCTCTTCTTAATATGCTCATTAGTTTCCAAAACTACAAGAAAATTCAAATTTTTAAAAATATCTCTTGTAATTGATCAACCCACAAATTAATTAATTTAACCAGTTTCTCAATGGGCTAATTAATTGCCCCACCATAACATGCCTCCACGATTGGTGATGTCTAGCTATGGCTGTTATTGGCTTGTATTTTTTTGTATTTTTTATTTTATGAAAAAATACTACTCAGTATTTTCAAGTACTGTTCATCTCTTACTATTCATTTTATAAATCTTTGGACAGGATTTGCTTAGTTTTGATAACCGTATTTTTTAAACCACATGTTTAACGACTTTAATTGGAGTGAAGAAGTAATTAATGCGTAAAGTATTTATTTTTTATTTTATGGGTCAGTTAATTAACCTATTCCACAGGTGCCATACATTTCATTCCCAACCGTTTTTCCCGCGCTTTCACAAACTGACCGTTGAGAAAGCCGGCCATATTTAGCCTATGGCCAATATGGATTTCTAGCTCTTCCTTTCAGGATGCATACCTGAAAATCCGGCAAGCTGCTGGTTTTAATCTGACTGGCAGTCGGAACGAAAACCGCGTTGTCGACAGTATCGAACAAAACCCATGTTCCTCATTTCCTCATCTCGATTTCCAATACACAATTAACAGTTAAGCAATATCGGTAGCTTGAGAGAGAACTATTTTGCATATTTCCATGGATTTCTTGTTTTAAAAGTTTTTTTGTTTTATGGTTACAATGTTTTGAAGACATGATAGTTTCATGTACAGTTGAGTTATGCAACGATGTGGTCGAAAAATGCTACGTGATTCCAACATAAGCACACCACCCTGGATTGTCAAGCACTTTTGCCAACTTATTATGCTCTGAAGGTGTTGTACGTGCTTTCTCTTTAGGCCCTTTTCTTTTCTTTCTCTTTTCTTGTTATTAAATTTTCTTTGCTGCTTTGCGTTTAGGGTTTAGGAAGCTGTGCTTGAACGAACGCAAACCTGCATTCTGCCTCTGGTGCATATAGCCAATTAGTACTACTTGACCCAAAATGGCGACCAAGGTGAAGGGTATTTTAAAAGGCCTAAGATACATATCACAGATATTTGGTAAGACTTCTTTCCCGGATTTAAGACATCCGTATTCCATCCACCAAAACTGATACGACGTGCATGGTTGATCCCTCCAACCAGGGGATGGAGCCAGAGTTTGGCATGGGTAGCCTGTAGGGGCCGATAAGCAAAATAAAAATAAAATTATATCCTATATATTTTATTTTTTGACCTTTACATTTTTTTTCCTTGGGTTGGGGAGCCATGGCCTACACCGGCAACCCCGAGCTCCGTCACTGCCTCCAACCAAAAAATTCATTTCTATCCACCAAATGTTATATATGGAGAATCATGTCATATCAACTTTAGTGGATGAAATACGGATTTCTCAACATAACATGCCATGGTACCACTTGGGATGCTATGTTTTTTTAATTTGTTGACACATTTTCCCATTTTTCCAACAAGCAAGCTTGAGCATTACTTCTCCTCAATGAGTAAGTTGTTTTCCTCGATCTCAATTGAAAAAAATACGAGGTGACAAAAACTGTCGATTATATATGCAGATGATCAGAAAGAACCAGAAATGCAAATTGGATACCCCACGGATGTAAAGCATGTTGCGCACATTGGGTGGGAGGGTCCGTCTGCGAATAATACGCCGACCTGGGTACGTATATATATATATATGCCATTCATTAATCATTTTCCTCTCTTCTCGTAATTGCCTCTTTAATCTCTTGTTATTAACCAAAGCCAATTTGTTGATGTTTCCAAGCTTCATTAACTCCAAGATTAATTGGGTATCAAGCAAATTTTCTGGAGATTATCTTACAAAAAACTATGATTGTGATGATATGGTTTGTGCAGATGAGGGGGTTTAATTCTACTACACCAAAGGTCTCATCCGGGCAGTTAGATTCTTTTGGAGAAGATAATAAATTGTCATCTGAAGGTTTGTTTGCTTCTTCTAAAATCATATTAATTATTTTATTTATCACGTATATAATTTGAAGGCTTATAGGCCTTCAAATTAGATATATATAGATGGTCCTCTATCTGGTTGTTCATGATCACTTGTATTAAAAAGAACAATAAAACTGAATTTTGAAAACATTTTCACATTATTTGGCACCTGACAAGACATTGGAGCCTAATAGGATCCCTTATACCACCGGTGAAATATTTAATTGAAATGTGAGGTAAATTGTGGAGTTAAGGTTTGAACTCAAAATATTTGACTTCAAGAGCCTGTTTAGGATTGCATTAAGGAGCTTTAAAAAAATGCTTTAAGTACTTGAAAAGATATGCCAAGCAAAAATGAGTTCGTCAGTAAAAACAACATAAAAGCACTTTTTTGCTCTAAAAGAGCCTAAAACGTGTTTCGGGAGAAATTTAAAAATTAATTATTATTTTTTTTGAAATGACAAAAGTTTTATTTTCCAACGCAATTCTAAATATGTTCTAATATTCTAAAAAATTTAGCTAATAAGAAAGAGTAAATTTAATCATTTAATTAATAATGTAATGTCAACATTTTTGCTGAGTTGACATGATTACTCATGTTTTGGAACATATCATTTACGTCAACGTGGATATATATAGCGAACTAGTAATGTTATATACTAGACAAGAATTTAGCTTTCATCCACCAAAGTAACTGATGTAGCGTGGTAATACTAACATTTGGTGGGTGTAAATGGTTTTTTCTTTTTTAATTTATTGAAGAAAACCCCGTTACATCGGCTCTATAATGAATGGAAGGCAAATACTTGTCCAGTATATGACATTACTTTAAACACGCAGACATGTGCGCCCGCGCGTGTGTGTATAAGAGTAGGTGTTGTATTGTATTAATTATTGGTGCATGGTTTAGTAGATGTAAAACGAAGTGGCGGTGGAATTAAAGAAAGCCTGCTGGAACATATTAAATCAGCAGGAAGTGGGTCACCTGCTAACTCCCCCCGACGGAGCAGTGATGCACCAAAGCACTCCCGGCGCTACCGCTCAACGGATGCATCAACGGATTCCCCATCCCGAGAATCACCGGGCAGCACACGACACTCAAGACGACACCGGAATTCGATTAATGGAAAAGACTTGCAATCACAAGACCTGCCAGCTGTCCCCAAACACTCTCGTCGGAGGAAGTCAAAGGGCTCATCTGGTGGCGGCTCAATAAAGGCGTTGAGGTCAAAAGACCAGAATTCTTTACCCGACATCCACTTCACAGATGTGGAATCCGGTTCCGGTTCCGGATCCGGGCATGGGCTGATGAAGAGCAATGAGAACCAACTTAACTCGGTTTTGGAAAAGGAAGGAGACAAGATATGACGATGATGAGAGTACGTATATACTTCAGGAGGAAGGAAATATTGTGTGAATGATAAAATAAAATAGAGTTGAAAAAACGTGACTTCAATTCATCTTCTTTTTCATTATATTCTTTCTTTCTCTCTCTCTGTTTTTTGCTTCCTTCTCATACTGGTATATATAGCTAGATTTTGGAGTTGGATTGCATGCCAAGAAAACAAAAGGATCGAAAAGAAATGATGAAATGGGATGTGAAGAACATATGTACAGCTAGCAAATTACCTCACAATATTCTAATTCATGGATGGATGCGCCTTCCAAAGGATCAGCATCTCATCAAGCTGTGGATCAGGAACTCAAACCAGAAAGGAGGAGCCTCTATGTTCATGAGCCATCAATGATTATCAGACGCAACAGGTTTAAATAGACTAAGGAACATTAATTCCCCATGCAGAAGATACGTGTACTGTTTCTGAAGCTAGCCTTTTCCAAGAGATAAAGGGAAGCACATGAGCTACTAGAGTGTTTTTTTTTTTTTAATTTTTTTATTTGTAGTTGACCCTGTTGGCATCACGTCTGAATAAGTTGTAAGGATTAACATACTTTCGTCATATTTTCTAATTATTAAATATTATAGATCGTTTTACATGGCTGTACATCAAGAGTACTAATGGTCTCCCTAATAATTAATTGTTTGATTAATATTATAGCACTGTCTTTTACAGTACTGAGCTTAAATTCTTTTTTAATAAGTGAGAATCAATCTGCGAAATATTTAACTGAAATAAGAGATGAATTGATAGAAATAAGGTTCGATTTAATTCAAGGTACTTTTGATTTTGATACCATCCATGATAAGAATAAGGTTGTATGCTAAATCACACTAAATGTACAGAAAGAGCCTATATATACAGGTCAATAATACAGATATATATACACATACGTAACTAATGTGAGACATACAATACATATAATCTAACAGTAGAAAAGTCAGGCTAAAAGAGTACCATACGGAGGGTGGAATCCCTAAGGACACCATAGCTTGCTAGATCACGGTTATCTTCAAGCCTTTTCCCATTGAATAAAATGCACTGACGAAAAAGGGAAATTCCTCTCCCACGAAGCTTATCCTTAACATCTTTGATGGTGTTACATCGTTGTACATCAAGAATAATTGTCTTCCCGGCCACTCCATGTCTTGAATAATATCTGGATCAAGACAGGAAAAATCTCTAACATGCATGGTTTCTTCTTTGACGTCAGAAGAAGCCAAGACATCACAATCCTCAAGTTGCTTTCCTGCATAGATCGATCAGTTTCCAATCATTACTCAGGACACCTGTCAGCTTCTGCAAAATCTTGTTCTTGACATCTCTAATGGTGTTATATCGATGTACATCAAGAGTAATGGTCTCCCCACTTCATGCCCTAACAAATATCTGGATCATGGCAGGAAACATCTCTAAGGTGGTTTCTTCTTTGATGTCATAAGAAGCCAAGGTCTTGCATGTGATCCTCAAGTTGCTTTCCCTCATAGGTCAAGATGTTCCTAATGCGGTTAAGATGTTCCACACCGGTTAAGATGTTCTTGTGGAGGGCTTTGAACAATTCACTCCCCACTAGGGTGAATTTATTCTGCAGGGGGTGGTGCAAGATAAGACATGTCCTATATGTGAGAGAGAAGAGGAGCCTGTGTAGAGCATATTCACTGGAGCTGTCCTTCGGCAAAAGACGTATGGGGATGTGGGATCAAAAAACTACAAAAGAGCAAATGTGTGGGAAAGTCCTTCATTAACGTTTTTGAGGAGCTTACGGACAGATGTGATAGCAATGATCTTGAGCTTTTTGCAGCGGTAGTGTGACGCATTTGGCTATTAAGGCATACAAGGCAATAAGACAAAGCAAGGAACGGAAACAAAGCAACAAAAGGAAAGACAAGGAGACAAAGCAACATAAGGGAACAAGACAACAAAAGGAAACATAGTAACCGCTATATTATAACGGCTAGTAAATCACTTGTATAACAGTGAAATGAAATGTATTAAGGGAAAAATGAAGTCCCTAAGTGTTTCTTCCTCTCTCCTTCCTTACATTTTCAATAATCAATAAGCTTCCATATCGTATTAGAGCAATATAGGCTAATGTCAATATTCGATCCAGTGGTCCTGTGAATTTGATTTTTCTTTCCTTTCCATCTTCTGGTTTATTGTCTTGTTCGTGATAGTCAATACTTTTGCAAATCTCATAACCGTAGATCTTGCATTGTATTCGACAAAAAAAAAAAAAAAAAAAAAAATCACTGATTGCGTCTTTTGGCTTTCTGCTATTTGGCATGGTTTCGCTATTCGGCGTGATTTGCCAAATCTGATGGCACCTTTGGTCCACCAAGGCTGGAAATCCCAAGTGCTGCCAAGATTTCCTTTCATCACCTTCATTGTGCATTAGTGGCCGAAGCAATCTAGAGATGTCCACTATGTGTGTGCAGAAGAAGCAAATTGGGCCGTCTATGTCCGTGAGCCACCCATATGCTCCTTGTTTCAGCAACTCCATCCGTTCGAAGAACACCCAAACAAGCCACGAGCAAGGAGAGATTGCCGAAAAAGTTTTTTAAAGCGAAAGCAAGGAAGATCATCAAGAGAGGTTACGACAACAGTGCTTTGATTTTTTGGGTTGTCTTTATATTTTGTTTTGATGATGCGATGTCATTATGCGAGAAAAAATTGAGAAAAAAAAAAAGAGAGGAAAGGAAAGAAAGAAAATAAAAGAAAAAAACAATTGAAACCGAGAAAAAAAAAAATAGGGAAAGAATCTCAGTTGACAAAAAAAGGAAAAAAAAAAAAAAAAAATCAAGAGGCCAAGTTGCCCATTTTTTGGCCCTTTGTTAGCCTAATCATTATTTGGTCTATTGTTGGTCCTTTGTTGACCTGACCCATTTTTTGCCCTTTGATGGCCCAATATCTTCGGCATTTGTGGTTTTTTTTAAAACCCCGGCCTATTTGAGCCCACAGTTAGTTTTTATTTCTGGCCAATAGTTGGTTCATTTTTCTTTGACCTTTGGCTCATTTCAGCCCATAGTTGGGCTCTCTTTTGGCCTATAGATGACCCTATTTTGTATTGTTATTTAAAGTGCACCAACCTCCTCCAACTTATAAAAATAAAATCAATCAAACTCAAAGTTTCAAGATCTTATGCATTGAGTTTGAGGGAGGATGTTAGAGCATATGTAAATGACCCTAAACTTAGGGATTTGATGAATATTAGATTAGCCTAACTTTAGGAATTTGATTATGATTTGATTACCTTAAATTAGGAGATTTGATTAATATTACATTTATGTGTAAGCTCTGTAAATAGAGCATTATGTATTGTAAACAAATCAATTCAGTAAGAGCGAAATGTAGTCTTAGGACTTTATATATGGACTTAGATCACAACTGTCAAGCAATAGAATTTTTGAAGGCCAAAGTTCAAATACGGGCTATCAGCTAAAATTACCGAAATCAAAGTAAATTCGAAGGCCACAATTGTCAAGCCCCAAGATTCAAGCATATCAATCAAGAGGTCCAAGATTAACACTCCTATCAGATCGTTCATCTTGAGGGGGAGTATTAAGGCATACAAGGCAAGAAGATAAAGCAAGAAAAGGAAACAAAGCAACAAAAGGAAAGACAATGAGACAAAAGGAAACAAGACAACAAAAGGAAACATAGCAACGGCTATATTATAACGGCTAGTAAATCACTTGTATAAATAAGCCATCAATGAAATGAAATATATCAGGGGAAAAATGTAGTCCCTAAGTGTTTCTTCCTCTCTACATCCTTACATTTTCAATAATCAATAAACTTCCATACTGGCTACGTAGAAATGCAGTGATTCACGGAGAAACATTCATGGACCCAAACCAACTTCTACGGCAAGCACGTGAAGCCCTGGAGGATTATCAAAAGGCGAACAAGAGGGAGGAAGTGGCACCATAGGACGAAGTTACTCAGAATGTGGGGAAATGGACATCGCCTCCAGTGGATTATATTAAGTTGAAATATTGGGACGCTGCGGTGGACGCGAAGCATGGAAGAATAGGACTGCAGCATGACAAAGGTGACAAGGGCGAAACCTGCAGTGGCGGAAGCTCTAGCAGCACTTTATGCTACTGTTTTCGGCAGGGAGATGGGATTCCAGCATGTTATTTTTGAAGGGGATGCCCAGACAATCATAAAGGAAATCAATGGAGAGGGACCTAAGCATTTATGGACATTTTGTGGAGGGGATTCAATCTGAAATGAGGACTTTTGAGAATGTTCAATTTATCTATGTATCAAGAGAAGCCAAACTGCTGCTCATCGGTTAACCAAAATGGCTACCACCCATGTCACAGATGCAACCTGGTTGGAGAATGTTCCACTGGACATCTATGGTATTGTACGAAGGGAAGAATCTGTCCCTTCTTTGTGATCTTTACCAGATATGTTACTGAGTTATTGAATGAGAATGAGAGATGTTCATTTTTCAAAAAGAAGAAAATGCTTTAAAGCATTAGATTAGTAGCAAACATGCTTAACCCTTGTATAATCAAGAAATTTGTTTGTTAGACGGAGTAATGGATTTGGGATTCATACAATCATTCATGCAACTAGATCGATGTTGCTGTATCCAAACATGCACGCTTGCTCAACCTTAATTAACATGCCCAATTTTTACAAAGTTGACAAACATGGTCTTATTTATAGAATCAAAAGCATGTGTGAAGCAGAAGCAACATGTTTATTGAATACCAATCTATCACTTGAGAAATTATTAAGGAGTTTATTGGTTTCATTTAAGTCATTCTCAAGAGAATTTATACTATTATCAATAAGCAAGGCATTAATCTTAGATTTAACAACATTGCAAATATCATATGAGTTTCTCAAATCAGCCACCAAACAACCTTTTCATGGTTAATCTCTTTGAGCTTTATAAAAACCCTTTTATTCAATCGAGCTAGCTGAGCATAACTTAAATGTGTACATTTTCTTTTTATTAAATTAAGCATTATCATAACGTACTGTTGTGCACTAATTTTGAGCTTAAAATGTTACATAAATGCAGGAAAACATCAATAGTAAAAATTGATAGAAAATTAGAAGGATTTTATTTTTTATTTTTTATTTTTTTTTTAAGAAACAAGAAACTAGAAGAATAAAAAATAAAATAAAATAAAAAACTTTTCACAAGAAGACAAAGCAAATGGCAAAGAAGAAGAAAAGCAAGAAGAATGAGAAGGTTTTGTTATGAATAGAAATTTCCATCTTTGAAACAATGGAATTCTATGTCAAGATCTAGAAGATGTTCTTGAGCAGTGTAGTGCGGGGCGAATGGTGTGTTTTGTAGATGGCGAAGACGGCAATGACGCAGAATTCAAGGGGGGTCAAATCTGACGGAACTTTCCCAAACACACCCAAGTCTTTCTTTGAAGATCGAGTTGAAGCTTGACTGAAGAAAATTATAAGCGTGAATCAAGCAGGAATTAAAGGCAGCAAAACCTCACCCAAAGTTAAATAATAAAATTTATTCTTTCAACCATCCTTTATCCATCTTCATATAAAAAACAGATGAATATCTACCACTAAATTTGCAAAAAAATATGATTGAAAAATGGTTGAAAGATAATTGTGTAACATACCTCGAAAAAAAAAAAAAAAAATCTATTATCATAAGAATTACAATTAAATACTTTTTTGCTCCTTGGGTTTAACAACTTTATTTTTTGACCCCTCATTTCATTTTATATCACTGATAGTACCTCGATAATGGATAAAAACATAGATGGTATCTCCATCTAGATGGTACCCAATTAGAAATAATTTTTTTTTTTTTTTAAAAATAATAAAATGATTAAAAACATTAAAAAATTAAATTAAAAAAAAAAATTAGAAAAGGGGTGGCTCCAACCACCTCTTTCGGGTAACAAGCCACCCCCATTTTTCCTCAAGGGGGTGGCCGGCCACCCCTAACCGATTTGAGGGTGGCCGAAACCACCCCCAAGGCTATTGGGGGTGGTTTAGCCACCCCCATTTGGCCTAGGGTAATTTTGGCCACCCCATATCAGTCGGTCTAAGGGTGGCCAAACCACTCCCAAGGGTCAACCCTAATTTTTTTTGTAATTGGCCTTTTGAGGTTGCTGAACTACCTTAGAGTACAGTTCGGCCACCTAGGCCAAATGGGGGTGGTCGAAACCACCCCCAAGGCTGAAACCACCCCCTAATTGATATATTAATCCAAGTAATTACATATTTGTAGCAATTGGAATACAATAAGACAAGTCAAGCGATATGTATAAAAGACAAAACAAAAACAAAAATAAAAAGAGAGTTCCTAAGGGATAGCTCAATCAACTTGTGAATCACACATCATAAAATGGAGGTCACTAGTTTGAATCCCCCTCACCTTTCTCTTGTGTGAACATGTCAAAAAAAAAAAAAAAAAAAAGATGGGACCCAATCACGGCTTGGAAAAAAGGAGACTTTTCAACTCAAAAACGTGGGGCCCACATACAAAGAAAGACAAAGAAAGGAGACTCAATAGGTTTTTGGTGCGTTGAGGCTATCAAAAAGTATATATGAACACAAGTATTTTGAACATGAACTAAAATACCCTCTAACCAATTATTTGACCAAAGTGTGAAAAATGCCATAATTAATTACGTCAATAATATTATAAAATGCGTGGAATGGAGTCCAATCCAAGACCCAATTGCCGTCCAGGACTTCTTCCTCTACTCGATCTTTCTTCTTCACTTTAGCGTGCTAATATTTCTTCTTAATTAACTCGCGTCAACGCTAATACTTGGTCTAAATATTGCGCTACTTCCAGGAAAACTATCGTCAGCGACTCACCACTATAAAAAGCCACGAGGCTAAGAGGATTTTGCAACATCCATCCAACCATGGCTTCTTTCAAAGCTTTTTCTCTCTTCTCATTGGCTCTCCTCCTCCTCCTCCTTCCTCTCCTTTCAGCTCATGCAACTAATTCACCAAATTCGCATGACAAAAAATCTTCACCCTTCGAGTTTCTCAAACACCTTCAGGGGTGTCACAAGGGTAATAAGACCAAAGGCATCCACCACCTCAAAAAATACCTGGAGCAATTTGGTTATCTAAGCTATAGCCATTCCAAAAACCACACCCATGCCAACGACGACGATTTCGACGAGCTCTTGGAATCGGCCGTCAAAACATACCAACTCAATTACCATCTCAATGCGAGTGGCACTTTGGATGACAAAACAGTATCAACGATGATGAGGCCTCGCTGCGGCGTGGCAGACATAATCAACGGTACAAATTGGATGCGTCCGGGGAAGAAGAGGCATCACAAGAGCCATGGCTCATTGCATACCGTCTCTCACTATAGTTTCTTCCGTGGACAACCAAAGTGGCCGCCCTCCAACTCCAGGTATCACCTCACCTACGGATTTGTGGATGGCACACCAAGTGAAGCCATGAACCCCGTCGCACAAGCCTTCCTGACATGGGCCTCAAACACGCACTTCACCTTCTCACAGGCTCAAGGCGTCTCAAACGCGGATATCAAAATTGGTTTTAGTCGTGGGGATCATGGAGACGGGCACCCTTTTGATGGAGCTGGTGGCACCTTGGCTCATGCTTTTGCACCGACTGATGGGAGATTCCATTATGATGGAGACGAGAGATGGAGTGTGGGTGCAGTGTCAGGTGCATTTGACTTGGAGACAGTTGCCTTGCATGAAATCGGGCACCTTCTTGGACTCGGGCATAGCGAAGTTGAGGGAGCTATCATGTACTCTAGCATCACTTCAGGAGTCACCAAAGGTCTGCATGCCGACGATATTCAAGGAATTAAAGCCTTATACAACGTTTGAAGGACTTGGAATTCGGAATTCTCCATCTCGATTACTTTTTAGCCACCCATGTCACCCATTTGCGGATGGATTACGGATTCTTTGCTGCATGCTCCTAGCAATTCTCGATAATAATATTTTAGAATAAAGTGTTCCCGCCATTTTAATTATAAAATAAAGTATTTGGCATTTTCGCCAAGAGAGAGAGAGAGAGATGATAGAGCAATTTGCCTTAATAAAATTTTTTTGCTTTTGCTTCAATGTATTTTTTCTTCATGTTGTAACAATGGCGTGCACCTGTGTCTATTGTGAATCTTGTAATGAATTATTTTTTTTTAAAAATAAATAAATACATCGTATTAAAGGCAAAGGGTTGCAACGAAACAAAAATCCAAAGAGGGGTGGGCTCCCCAATGCAAGGAGCATAGATAGGAGAATACTCTTCAACCCTACCCGAACCCCGGCTAGATAACAACATCTGCCGGGGGACGATTGGGGGGAAGGCATTGTCAAAATTCGAATGGGATCTCCCATAACTAGATCAAACCACTTAAGAGCAGGGAGACAAAAACCTAAAACAATAAAACAAAGGAAAAAACACAAAGACAAAAATAACCATAGAAAAACCAACAACAGTAGAAACCGAGGTGAAGATCGGTGATTGGGTGGTGCTTGTAAGCCATGCGTCGGCATGTGAAGACCAAGCTTTGGGTGGGCACCACGCGGTGGCACGTGAGAGGCGTTAGGAGGCTCAGAGAAGCTGAGAGACCACCAATGTGGTGATAATTTTATGTGAGATCATTTGTTTTTGAAATGGAAGTGGGTGGTGATAAAAAAAAAAAAAAAAATGCAAATGGTGCAAGATAAAATTCACCAAATCAAAATTCAGTTCTACATCTACTTTGGGTAGGAACCTGAAAAAATGTTTCAAGTTCATAGGCTCCAAGCAGCAAAAGGTTTTGTCGGAAATTTTTCCTCACATGCACGATCCTTTATCATGAGTATCACTTTATGCAAGTGGAGCATTAGCTATTTAACAAGTTTATGAAGGCTTGCACATTGCAGTGACAAAAAAAATTCTTGGGCTACTACCAAGTCTCTTTACTTTGCCAAATATGAATCAGAGAAAAATAAATTGAAAACTTTTTTGAATTGGGCTTACAAAGTTAACATCACAACTAGCACGTAGACTTTGTGTAAAAAAGTGTCATATATGGTTGTGACATGTCATTTTATAGAATAGTGTTTAAATAGGTATGTGTTGAACTTCTACAGTATTTTATATCCACACTCTCTACATATTATTGCTGATGCACTTTATAAATGTTTTATAGACGGAAGTATTAAGAATAAAATTTGTTCAATCACTATAGACAATGCAATGATAAATGATGTAGCATTGAGGCACTTAAAATATGTTTATAATATGAGAAAATCACTGATTGTTGGGAGAAAGTCGTTTTATGTGTGTTGTTGTGGGCATGTAACTAATTTTTGGTTCAAGATAACCTTGGCAAGATCAATGTGATTGTTGATTGTGACAGCTAACACAATCAAAAAAAAAAAAAACCAATATTGGTGACATGTGAACAGTACGGCATTTTTGAAAACGTCACAAAATGGTGACGTTTT
>NC_081544.1:25911566-25915838 GCF_901000735.1 Corylus avellana
CCACCCCCATTTTGGGTAGGGGGTGAGCCACCCCCAATGGCCGGCTAGGGGGTGGCCGAACCACCCCCTAGAGCCCCGAGCCACCCCCTCTGGGCCAAGTTAAAAATAAAAATAAAAAAATAAAAAAAATAAAAAAGGGTTGACTCTTGGGAGTGGTTCGGCCACCCCCAAGGGCCAACCCCTTCTCTTTTTTTTTTTTTTTTTTTAACTTGGCCCTTGGGGGGCCATGGGGTGGCCGAAGCCACCTCAGACCATTCCCCATGGCCTATGGGGGTGGTTAGGCCACCCCCGGCCACCCCCATTGCCTATTGGGGTGGTTCGGCCACCCCCTACCCAAAATGGGGGTGGGCGGTCACCATAGGGATGGGCTGGCCACCCCCTTCTTTTTTCTTATTTTTTTATTAATTTGTTTTTTAATTTAAAATAATATTTTATCATTATTTTTATTTGTGGGATATGTGTTCCATTTGTGGTCATAAGATTTTTGAGAAGAAATTCTAGTCATAAACTGAATATTCTCCGGTCCATAATGGACTGGAGAGGATCTTGTTCTGTGGTTTGAACAATACCACGTCAGTAATTAGAATACTGTTCACACGATCATTAATTTCAAATTTCAGATTTTGAATTAAAAATTTTTTTTTATCCCTTTTTATTCCTACTTCTTTCTCAGAGAAGTAGAAAGAAGCAGAGAAATTTCTCTGCTTCTTTCTCTTCTTTCTTCTCCCTTTTTCTCACGCCTCCCCTGCTTCCCCTCTTCTTTTCTCACCTCCTCTCCTAATTCTCTTCGTCCAGAACAGATCGAGAGCAGTGAAGAAGAAGACGACTTCCCATCAATCGAAAGAATCATCCCACAGACGAAAGTCGACTCCCTCTACCAATCTCATACTGAAAAGGTTTTTTGAACTTCCCTCACCTCAAACCCCCATGTTTACTAAAATCAACTACATCTTAGAATTACTCATTTTCTAGCTAATCATTGAATTAAACTGTTTCTTTGTGAGTGTGCTTGAACAAAGTTCTTCGTTTTGACGTGGGTTTCATTATTTCATATTTTCCAGTCCATTTGTGGGAAAATTCAGTTTTTGCTGTCCAAGTAGTCAGAAGAAGTGCTTAGAGAAGGAACCATAGCCGACAGAGTCAACAAGCGTAGTCCCTGTGTTTCAATTCAAGCATAGATTAGCATATTTTCAAGTCCATTTGTGGGAAAATTCAGTTTTTGCTGTCCAAGTAGTCAGAAGAAGTGCTTAGAGAAGGAAGCATGTAGCCTTACAATCAAGCCGCAGAAGTTCTGTTTTAATCTGCCAGATTAAAGTGGTTATTTCTAAGTCCATTACTTCCAGGGGAAAATTCAGTTTTTGCTGTCCAAGTAGTCAGAAGAAGTGCTTAGAGAAGGAAGCATAGCCGACAGAATCAACAAGCGTAGTTCCTGTGTTTCAATTCAAACATAGATTAGCAGAGGAATTTTCAATTTTCTTGTGTAGCAGCAACATGAGAGAGAGAGAGGTGAACCAGGATGTAGATGCGAGAAGCAATGACAATAGTGTGGTAGCGGCCCGGCCACAAATGCCCACAAATACGGAGTGGCGGATTCAGGATCTTCACTCATAAGGGATATCTATGTATTTGAAATATTTCAAATCATCTATAAATATAGTTGTGTACTCAAATCATATAATCAAGGAAATATGTAGCTTATTAAGGCTTTGATGTGTGGATGTAGGCTATATGCCGAACCACCTTAATTTATGTGTGTCTTTATCTATTTCCTTTATTTCATATTATTCCACTTTATATTTATCTTATTATATGTTTTTATATTGTATCAGAGCTAACAGGTTAATGGCAATTGTTATATCCTGAATTGCAATTTTTGTTAGATCCTGGATTGCAATTTTTTTATTCTTTACTTCATTTTTCTCCTCTATTCATTTTCTCTATGATTTTAATATGTATCTGAGAAGAAAACGATCTATGAGGTCCATTGTTTGCCTACCCAAAAAAAAAAAAAAAAAAAAAAAAATTATAAGAAGAGCTTCTCTTCGTGAAAGACAGACTAGGCAAAAAAAAAAAAAAAATTGCCCAAAGAGGCAGATGTTTTGGCCCTTGTGGCCCATTTCAAGCCCATAGTTGGCTCATTCCGGCCATAGTAGCCGATGTCAAAATTCCAGCCAAAAATTGTTGATGTCAAAATTCTGGCCAAAAGTTGCCGATGTCAAAATTCCGGTTAAAGTAACCGATACTAGCCAAAAAGTTGTCGATGTTCAAATCCCAACCACAGCTGCCGAAATTAAAGTTCAAGAGCAGCCGATATTTCAAATCAGGCGCAATCAGATTTAGATAATATTTGTTAATCCCGATTTAAGAGATATTTTTGTATTTGAAATATTTCAAATCACATGTAAAGCTCTATAAATAGAGCTGTGTACTCAGATCATATAATCAAGGAAATATGTAGCCTATTAAGGCTTTGATGTGTGGATGTAGGCTATATGCCGAACCACCTTTCTCTGTGTGTCTTTCTCTCTTTGCTTTATTTTCGCTTTATATTTATCTTATTATATGTTTCTATTGTCACTAACCTATTAATGACCTTTTTTGGCCCAAAAACGTCATTAACTGGCAGTCACAAAATCCTTAAATTTTTGTAGTTCAGGGACAATTTTAAATATCTAGTTACTACTTACATCAGATGGAAGGTTAAAGAAATTTGCAGGATTGGCAAAGAATTTGCAATTGTTTTCTAAGAAATTGTTTTTAGATGAACCTACTTGTTGGAATAGCCCATATTTGATGTTAGCAACTCTTGAGTTTAAGGAGGTATTCCCCATGTATGGATACATTGATCAACAATTTACTTGAGTGTCATCGCTTGAGGATTGCGTTAAAGTTGAAACTGTGTGTGAACTTTTGGGGTCTTCAACCGATTAACTAAGATTGTGTTTGAGAGTGACTATCCAACAATTAACGTATTCCTTCCTGAAGTTTGGCGAATGAAAATGACCACATCATATCCATGGCACAGAGTATGAAAGCCAAGTTTGATAAATGTTGGGGGTGAGTGCAATTTGTTAACGGCAATTGCGGCAATTTTGGACCCAAGGTTGAAGTTGCTATTGTTACAATTTTGCTTTCCTTTAATCTATCAAGAGGCTGAAGCTACTAAGAATATTGAACTTGTAGAAAGAATTTTGAATGAGATATATGATGTGTATCTTAATGAACATAATTCAAATTTTGTGGAACAAAATCTTCTAAGCAATGCTAAATAATGTTCTTCACATAGTTCTTCAATCAATGCAGTTGGTGGAAGTGTTTAGGGTGAAATGGAATTGTATGAGTCATTCATTAGAATGTTGATATAGTACAATAACCTATTAAATCATATTTAGAAATATATTTGGATGATGATATTTTCATACATTATAAGGGTTTGGGATTTAGTGCCTTGGAATAGTAGAAAGCGAATACCTTGAAGTTTTGTATTTTGTTTAAAGTGGCCAAATATATATTATCAACATCGATTACCACTGTAATAAGGCATGAGGTCAGGGGAAGAGATAAGGCAAGTGGTATTGAAATGACACTGCCTCGCACTTGTGTCTAATTTTACTCTCCAAGTCTCTTGTTCCTAACAGTTCCTTTTTTTTCTTTTTCTTTTTGACATGTCCGCATAAGAGGGGGGAGGGGGATTCAAACTAGTAACCTCCACTTCATTAAATGTGGTCCCAGCCAATTGAATTTACAGTTCCTTTCAAGGGGAGATGAATGTTATGATAATAACTTATATGGATATATATCGTTATCTATCAATTAAGAGTTTGACTCTATAGCACTACGATGTAGTGGTTTAATGGCAATAGGTTTCTATTGCTTAGGTCTAGTTGTTGTAAGAGTCTAGGTGCCAATAACATGTTTATCTCCAACGAGTTGTGGGAAGTTATCTCCAATTCTATGTCATAGTAATTTTCTTATTTAAAGGAGTGAGTGATTAATAAAATTATGTAAAAATTTAACCCTCAAACTTTATTTTTGTAAAAGGTCTAGGCTCCCTTTAACAAATTTAAAGGACTAGATTTCCTTAACACCTAACAATTCCAACAAGGGAAACGTCCACATACCCCCCCCCAAACTACCACTCAATTGACAATGTCCCTCTCAAACTACCAAAAATTATCAATGTTCCCCACAATGACGAAACTACCCTCAGTAAAATAAAAACAAAAAATACTAAAAACTTCTAAAAAAAACCTAAAACTAAAAATAAATAAA
>NC_081544.1:25915867-25916055 GCF_901000735.1 Corylus avellana
AAAAAAAAAAAAATCATTTTTATAAGAAAAAAAATTTAAAAAATTTGATTTTTTTTGTTATAAAAATTGAAAATTTTTGTTTTTTGTTTTTTTTTTTTATTTTTTATAACTTTTATAAATAAAAATTTCCTTTTTAAAAAAAAAATTAAAAATTTTCGTCTAAGAAAATAAAAATTTTCGTTTTCTAA
>NC_081544.1:25916075-25938904 GCF_901000735.1 Corylus avellana
ATTTAAAAGAAATATTAGTTTCTTTTAAAAAAAAAATAAAAATTTTCGTTTAAAAAATAAAAATTATTTTATTTCATTTTATTTTATTTTTGAATTTATAGGGGTATTTTTGTCTTATTGAGAAATATATAGGGGCATTTTTATCTTTTTGCTAGCCTTAGGGGGATATTGACAATGTTTTAATAGTTTGGGGGAAACATTGTCACAATTAAAAGTTTGGAGAGAACATTATCAATTGAGTGATAGTTTGAACGGAGTATATGAACTTTACCCTTCTAACAATCCATTCATGTATGTAGTTTTACCTTTGAAAACTTCAAAGGGTTTTTATTTCGTAACCAAAATATTTATGATGATTATTTATTGTGGGTTATTTATACAATAATTTACTGTTTTATGCTTGTTGTTGTGGGGTTGGACTGTCCTTTCACTCTTGTTTGGAAAGTTTTAAGATGAAATGCGATTTTAAGGGAATGCGTTTAATGCGATTAAATAATAGGAATTTAGGATTTGGTATTTAAATTAATGCAATTTTGAAAGAAATTAAGTATAGTTTTACTAAATTCTCTTTTTGGTCAAATTTCCAAGTGCCGTGTGACATTTGAAGGGAAGATTTTTGCAAAACTAAGGGCTAGCCGCTTATAGGGAAATTTTGAGATAGATTTAAGTGAAATTTAATGCAAAGTTTTAATTTTGAAAATTTGACTTAACTTATTCTATTAAAGGAAATTTCCTTTTCCCTTTTGGTTTTGTCTTGAAATTTTAAAAATTCAACAGTCAGATAGAGTTCATGCATCTAGGAGAAATAGAATTTCAAAAAAATAAAAATAAAATTGAAATTTAATTTGAAAGAAGGTTTAAGTCTTAAATTATTGCGATTTTGAAACAAATTTAGAGTAATTTTTTCGAAATTTTATTTTTGGTCGAATTTCCAAGTGCCATGTGACATTTGGAGGGAAGACTGTTGCAAAACTAAGGGCTAGCCCCCTAATTAAATTTAAGGGTGTACAACCGGTTGTGTTCAGTTATTCCTTCCTAATCACAACTACTAGGTAGGTTACCGGTTAACTACAATTAGCGGTAATTTGATTATTGAAGGTTAGTTATTAAGTCAAATTTTCAAGTGTCGTGTGACATTTGAAGGGAAGACTTTTGCAAACCAAGGACCAGCCGCATAATTCAGGGGTGTACAACAAGGAATTTCTTCTATTCATACACTATTCATGATTTGATTTACCCAACCTTTGCTAGCCAATGTATAGCAAAATTAGTTTTCCTTTTAATATGATTGATCTGGCAACTATGACGGGACTTTAAAACCTCTCTAATGTCCTCCACAATTTATCTCGTATTTACTCCAACTTAGACCCTCTTCATTAAAAGCATTGATGACCTGGAATGAGCCACCCTCCAAAATAATGCTTTGCAAGCCCAAATTACAACTAAACTCAGCAGAACATAAAGCAATCGTCACTTTCGTCATCATAGGCTTTTGAAAAACCTCGCTCTGAGCAGCACTAACCTGACCCTTGTAGTCTCTCACTATGATCCCAACTCCCATATGTCTATTGGTGGAATCAATAACCACATCCCAATTAACTTTATACCAACCTTGTGATGGATGCCTCTTGCACTGCACAGTTTGGATGAGTAAATTCCCGCATGGTTGCTTTCAGTTGTTTCTTCCTAACCACAACCGCTAGGCCAGTAAGTGGTTAATCGCAATTGGAGGTTATGTAATTATGTATTGTCCTCCCAATACAGCCAATTAAAAATGTTACGAAATCCCCCGTCCTTAGGGGATGCCCTCCGCTAGGCCATTTTTGTCATTGGGTGAAATTTTGACAATGTTTTGATAGTTTGGGAGGACATTGTCACAATTGAAAGTTTGGAGGAGACATTGTCAATTGGGTGATAGTTTGAGGGGCTATGTGGACTTTCCCCTAAAAATTTAATAGATTTTTTTTTTTTTTTTAGGAATGACTTTTGAATATCAATAAATTATTAAAAGTATAAAAATATTAAAAAAAAAATTGGGAGATCATGGCCCCGGATCTCTACATGAACCCACCACTATGTAATTATTTGTCAAATATGAAATTCCAATAAAAACATATGCGTTGCCACCAAACTAATTAATGAATACAAATAACAATTCCATTTCATTTCTCTCAAGGTGGGATGCCAGTGGGTTTGGCCTGGCCGGTGGCGGTGATTTTTTCTCAGAATTGAAGGTAGTGGTTTTATTTATTTATTTATTTTTGTATTTTTGTTTTATTTTTGTATTTTTTATGAAATTGTCTGAAAAGATGTGAGATATAATAAAAGGTTAATGAAGGGTTTTTTTTGTAGTAGATTTTAAAATTTGTATAATCCCGTGTTTTGGTAATATTTTATTTTCTTGTTTCAAGCTGACTCATATCAATCTCTAAATGGATGGCACAAAATGCTTAATTTGTGTCAAGACCTTATAAAAATTATTCTTCATATGGATTCTTAAAATATTGATGTTCACACACTTTTACAATTTTATGAAACACTTCCATTTTCTAGAATATTTCATAAATACTAAAACATCAAAAGTATGAATACAATTATCCCGAACATAACCAAAACTACCCGCTAAAGAATAATTGCCCAAGGTGTACTGGAAATTAACTTTACTGTCATTTTTTTTTTTTTTTTTTTTTGAAGTACATATATAGAACAAAGCAATAAGAAAGCAATACTAAACCGGCCTAAAAGAGAGAGGGCCCTTCCTAGTTCCCACTAACATTACATTAGGGACCGAGGGAGGTGGGGGAGAAGCAGTTAGATGTGGCCCAATGTGCCCTAGTGCATGTGAGTAATATCATTGACTTCTCAAAACTGCAAGAGCTATGCACCTACAGCTTCACAAATTAAGGAAAATAACCACTATAAAAAGCCCCGAGACTAAGAGATTTTTGCAACATCCATCCAACCATGGCTGCTTTGAAAGCTTTTTCTCTCTTCTCATTGGCTCTCCTGGTCATCCTCCTCCTTCCGGCCTCTCCTTTCAGCTCATGCAACTAATCCACCAAATTCGGTTGACAAAAAGACTTCACCCTTCGAGTTTCTCAAGGGCCTTCAGGGATGTCACAAGGGTAATAAGACCAAAGGCATCCAGGGCCTCAAAAAATACCTCGAGCAATTTGGTTATCTAAGCTATAATAATTACACCCATGCCAACGGCGACGATTTCGATGATCTCTTGGAATCGGCCGTCAAAACATACCAACTCAATTACCATCTGAATGCGAGTGGCACTTTGGATGAGAAAACAGTATCAACGATGATGATACCTCGCTGCGGCGTGCCAGACATCGTCAACGGTACAAATTCGATGCATCTGGGGAAGAAATGGCATGATCACAAGAGCCATGGCTTATTCCATACCGTCTCTCACTATAGTTTCATCCCGGGAGAACCAAAGTGGCCGCCATCCAAGTATCACCTCACCTACGGATTTGTGCCAGGTACCCCAACTGAAGCCATAAACGCCGTCGAGCTAGCCTTCCAGGCATGGGCCTCAAGCACGCACTTCACCTTCTCACAGGCTCCAAGCGGCTCACAATCGGATATCACAATTGGTTTTTATATTAGGGATCATGGAGACGGGGATCCATTTGACGGACCCGGTGGCGTCCTGGCTCATGCTTTTGAACCGACTGATGGGAGATTCCATTATGATGGAGATGAGAGTTGGAGTGTGGGTGCAGTCCAAGATGCATTTGACTTGGAGACAATTGCCGTGCATGAAATCGGGCACAATCTTGGACTCGGGCATAGCGAAGTCCCGGATGCTATCATATTCCCTTTCCTCCCTTCAGGAGCCACCAAAGGTCTGCATCCCGACGATATTGAAGGAATTAGAGTGTTATACAACATGTAAAAGATAATTGAAAACGGGCGGGAGTAATATCATAATATTATAGAATAAAATGTTCCCGCCGCCGCCATTTTATAAAATACAGCATGCATGATTATTATCAATAAAGAATAATTAAAGGGTGTGTTTGTATTAACTTTTCACATGCTTTTTCGTAAGTAATTATATATAGAAACAAATCCATCACTATAAACGGGACTATAATAATTAATTGATTAGTTAAATGGATTTTTTCATTAACTTTTTAGTTAATTTAGCCTCAATTTTCCCTCCTCCAGCAGTGCCTGTAAAATAGCATTTTTCTCTACTGGTGCTATTGTAAACTTTCATATTTACAAGTTAGTGTAGCAACTTGTAAGTAATATTTTATTATATTATTTTCTCTTTCTTTTTATTTTTTTAATCTTTTCTCTCGCCCTTTCTCTCTTTTTATGGGGAAGACAAGGAAATGATAAAAAAATTAATAAAATAATATTTAATTAGAGTAGATAGTTAAAATAGATGTTCTTGTTGGAGTGTATAATGAAAAACTAGTAGCTAAAATAGAAAAAGTTGTATTTTGAGTAGTTAAACTGAAAACTCTTGCTGGAGATGCTCTAAGACGTGCAAATTAAAGAACACAAAACCCAACGGCTTTTGTCACAATGATGCATTCCTTACGCAATTTGCTCGCAAAATTAATGCCTAATTAATCCGATTATGGAAAAAGAAATGCTAAAGTTTATCTTCATATATTGAATTGATGAATTTATCATTTAATTTATGTATGAAAAATGTTAGGTGCTCTTCTGATGTTCTCTTAGTGTCCTCCTAGTCTTACATGAATATTATTTTATAAATACTAAGTGAGAGAAAAAAAATAAGAGCAACTTTTTTTTTGGTTTTTAGAAAATAATATCCACGTAAGACTAGGAGAACATTAGCATTACCCATTGTGTCACATGCCTCATATCGATGGAAATGTTACATATATATAGCATCCAAAAGTTGACGGATATCTTGGACGGGAATTGGTCTAAATTATTTCTATTAATTATTTAAATTTTGGGTTTTTTTTTTTTTAAAAAAATGGAGTCTATTCTGGTCTGAATGGCATTAGGACCATAATCTCGTTCAAACACATATTTATACATCTTCATTAAATAACAAGCACCCACAAACAACGCACAAAAATACAATACTTTTTTATTTCTCTCTCTTTTTTTTTTTTTTGCCAGAAAACATAGAATACTTTTGATATGCTTCCATGTACATGCGACAAAATTTCAACTGAGAGAGAGTAGAAAAAAAAGCTTATGCACTATATATAGTTTACCATATCTGGTCCATGTGGGACAATTAGGACATGAGCATATGTGGGACAACGTACATATACTCTCTAACATTTCCCCTCAAACTCAAGGTGGAATTTTGTGAAATCTTGAGTTTGTTCCTTAATCAGTGACGGAGGAGACTGTAGGTGATGGCGCCGGAATTTGAAACATCGGCAGCTCTTAAACATGAACATCGGCTACTATGGCCGGGATTGGAACTTTGGCAACTTTTGGTCGGAATGGGCCAACAATAAGCCTTACATAGAAGCCAATTATGGGCTGAAATGGGCCTGAATTTCAAGTATTACCACAAATACCGGGCTTGGGTTTTAAACAATACCACAAAAGCCAAAGACATGGAGCCAAATATAAAAGCCAACAATAGACTAAAATGAGCTTGGGCTTGAAACAATACCACAAAAGCCAAAATACAAATAATGGGTCAACAAAATGCCAAGAAAAATAAACTAGGCCAAAATAATATAGGTAACTTGTGCCTCTTTTGTAGACAACTTGGGCCTCTTTTGTGGGCATCTTGGACCTCTTTTGATTTTTTTTTTTTTTTTTTTTTTTAAAAGTGTCCACAAAACTCGCCGGAAATTACAGGCTGGAAAGGCAGCCGGAGGTGGCGGCTGAAGGCTGCAGTCGCTGGTGCTGAAACTTGCTGGGCTAGAGAACGGGGCCATGAATTGGGCTGGAGCATGGTTGCAGGGGATTGGGCCAGCTCGGACATTTTGACCCAAAAGGAAAATGAACCTGAATTTTTTTTTTTTTTTTTTTTTTTCTCAGGCATGTGCAACAGAACCTCCTTTTTCTTCCCTGCATGCATGTGTGACAAGGAGCCCGAAGAAGGGGACAAAACTCAACTCCCCATCCTTTTGCCCCGGGTTTCAACACTTTATTTTTCCCGCTTAGGATTTTATTTTTATCACAGGAGGTACCTGTGATTTTCATAAAGACCAAAATTGTACCTCCGTTAAAATTCCACCCAAAACTTAACGAAACGTCACGTCAGCACCAATCAAATGTTGCCACGTGTCATATAATTAATTTTTAAAATAAAATATTTAAAAAAAAATTAAAAAGATTAAAAAATTATATTTTTTCAAACAAAAAAAATTTTGGAGTGTGGCTCGGCCTCCCCAAGGAGCCCACGGTGGAATTTCCAGTTACTGAGTCGTGCCATATGACTTGGGAGGGTAAGAGTAGTGGGATGGGAAGTGAGCTACAGTGCATAATTTGTGCCGAGTGCCGAAGATAGTTACATTGTGATCATACAATAGGCTAGAAAAGTTGCCACTTCTGCAGAACCAATTGTCTGCAACAGTTTCAAAATTGGCCAGGCCACCCCTTGGCTCCTTGGGGTTGGCCTGGCCACCCCTATCCGGCTGTGGGTGGCTCGCCACCCCCAAATCGGCCAGATGGGGTGGCCTTAATTAATTACATGACACGTGGCAACATTTGATTGGTACTGACATGACGTTCCGTTAAGTTTTGGACAGAATTTTAAGGGATGTACCATCTTGGTCTTTATGAAAACTACAGGTACCTCTTATGATAAAAATGAAACCTAAAGAAAAAGAAAAAAAAAAAAAGTGTAAAATCTCTAGCGGACAAAAAGTATTTAACCCTAAAAATAAAGACTGAAACTTTGTCCTTCACATGGGATACAACTCACCAGATAGTTCATAGTTGCACACTTGTACCCCAGCAAGAAAATTCTCCACAGTAGACGACAGGATGCACATCATGTGAAAAACTTTGTAAAAGGTATATTCAAAGTTGATAATTTTTACAATTACATAAGTTGAATATATATACAACTGGACATAAGACACGGCTAACCCTAAAATCAGAATCTACAACAAATCAATTTACTACAAGGAAAAGGAGATCTTCTCATTGGCTAGCTTGGTCTCCAAGTCTTTCAATACTTGAACTTCTTTCATTTTACAAATGATTTGATCACAGCCATCTAATACTCCCAAACCTAATTTACATGTTGTCATAGGAGGTTGAGGGATGTAGAGAATCTTTCCATATTGAGTTTCAGCTGTCCTGCAGCTGTGAGATTGCCTTGTACGCCTATCTGCGCTCGATCGCATCAGGCTTGCACTTGAGCGCAGATTAACCTGATTATTAACTTTCTCTTCTGGTACTGCGACCGATCATGCGATCAATCCTACGATCGATCGCACTTGAGTGTCAAACTTCTCTGGTACTGCGACCAATCCTGCGATCGATCGCACTTGAGTGTGACATGCTTTAACATCCCCCCCCGGAAGTTGATGGGGGGAGAAACCACCAACAATAAAAATATCAGCAATTTGATCATTTGTGGAGATGAACTTAATCAAGATATCACCATTGAGTACCTCCTCTCTAACAAAGTGATAGTCTACCTCAATGTGTTTAGTTCTAGCATGGAACACAGGATTGGATCCAAAGGCTAATGCTCCAATATTATCACACCACAAGACTGGAGGTACTGTAAGAGAAATTCTGAGTTCTTAGAACAATATGCGTATCCAAAACAATTCTGCAATGGTGATGGAAAGAGAGCGGTATTCAGCTTCAGTGCTTGACCTGGAGACTACAACCTGCTTCTTGGCACTCCAGGCTATTAGACATTCTCCCAAGAATACAGCAAACCCCGTGGTAGACCTGCGATGATCTGGACATCCTGCCCAATTAGACCACAAAAAGCATTGAGTTGGAGATTGCCCTTGGTGTAGTAAAGTCCATGATCAGTTGTGCCTTGGAGATATCTCAGTACTCTTTTGGCAGCAATCCAGTGAGTGGTCGATGGTGCATGCATATGTTGACACAATTGGTTGACTGAATAGGCTATTTCTAGTCTGGTAAGTGTGCAGTACTGTAGTGCCCCCAACCACTTGTCTATAAGGTGGAGGATCAGACAATGTCTCACCATCTAATCTGGAGAGTTTGGATCCAGAGGTGCAGGGAGATTTTGAGGGTTTGGCTCCATCCATTTGTGTCTTGTGTAGTAACTCTGTGATGTACTTGGTTTGACAGATGTGTAGACCAGATGCATCTCTGGTAACCTGTATACCAAGAAAGTAGCTCAAAGGACCAAGGTCTTTTAGTGGAAATTCAGATTGCAGTTTAACAATAATATCAGAGATGATATGAGGATGAGTGCCTGTGATGATAATATCATCCACATAAACGAACATGTAGATCTGAATCTGACCTTGAAGATAGATAAATAAAGATGTATCAACCAGAGAGCCTTGAAAGCCTAACAGCCTAACTCAAGCAAAAAGGTAGATAGCCTAGTATACCAAGCTCTTGGGGCTTGCTTGAGGCCATAGATAGCCATGTGTAGTTTGCATACCTAATCAGGATGTGACTTGTCTATAAACCCTGGGGGTTGTTCCATAAAAACATCTTCACTTAGATGACCCTGCAAGAAGGCATTGGAGACATCCAGTTGCCGAATGATCCAATCAAAATGTACTGCAAGTGTGAGGACAACTCTTATGGTTGAGGGTTTGATTACTGGACTAAAAGTCTCTGTATAGTCTATTCCACTCTACTGATCAAAGCCCTTAGCTACTAGCCTAGCTTTGAACCTTTCCACTGTGCCATCACCCTTTCTCTTAATTTTGAACACCCATTTGTTTCGAATTACATTGTGGTGGAGAGGTCTTGGACAGAGAGTCCATGTTC
This sequence comes from Corylus avellana, assembly GCF_901000735.1. NCBI lineage: Eukaryota > Viridiplantae > Streptophyta > Magnoliopsida > Fagales > Betulaceae > Corylus > Corylus avellana. The sequence continues at coordinate 25,924,992 of NC_081544.1, forward strand.
CATTCGAGATCAAGGCATCATATTCTTGCTGCATTGCTTCCATCCATCTAGAATCAGTGGCAGCTTGCTTATAGGTTCTTGGTTCACAATCAGAGACACTAGTATGGTAGAGCTGAAAGTCTGGGAAGGCTTTGGGTCGTAAGGAGCCTGTTCTGGACCTAGTGATCATGGAGTGGGTGGGTAGTAAAGGAGGTGATGCTGTAGGGATGGCATGTGGTGATCCTATAGGTGAGGCAGTGGGATTTACAGCTAAATTTGGTGTGGAACTAGGAGTGGGGGCTGAACTAGGTGATGAACTAATGGTGGGGGGTGAACTAGGTGATGAACTAGGTGGTGAACTAGGGGGTGAAACAGGCTCAGTAATGCAGGCATTAGGATTAGTACTAACAGGCAATGCACTAAGTAATGAAAAAGGAACAGAGAGAGAGAAAGGAGCTTCACCTTGAGCATTTATCTTGGATGGAAGGTGCGTAGTAGCTTGATCCTTGGCAGGGAAAGAATCTTCATCAAATATGACATGTCTAGACAAATAAGCTTTGTTAGTAACAGGATCCAAACACTTGTAGCCAGCATAATTGTATCTTAGGAAAATGCAGGGTTTGGACCTATACTCTAACTTGTGCAAACCCTAGGGTCGAAGAAGAGGATAGCAAAGACAACCAAAAACCCTAAGTTTTTCATAATCAGGTTCTCTATGATAGAGCTTGAAATATGGTGACTTGTGATCTAAAGTAGGAGTGGGTAACCTATTAATAATGTAGACAGCAGTTGGAAAAGCATCAACCCAGTATTTATTGGACAGGTGAGAGTGAGCTAGAAGTGTGAGTCCGGTTTCAAGTATGTGTCGCAGTTTGCGTTCTGCAAGTCCATTTTGTTGAGATGTATAACGACAAGATTTTCTATGAAGTATGCCATGATTGGTGAGAAAGGTTTGAAACTGAGTTGAGGTGTATTCTCCTCCTCCATCTAATTGAATTTGTTTGATTTTAGAGGAGAATTAATTTTCTGCAAGAAGCTTAAACTTAACAAAATTCTCAAACACTTCAGATTTGTTATGTAGGGGGTAAATCCAGGTGAAACGTGAGTAATCATCAACAAAGATAACATGATATTTATAGCCATTAATGGACTGCACTGAAGAGGTCCAAATGTCAGTGTGAATTACCTCTAAAGGTTGAATAGATACATGAGTAGAAGTAGAAAAATGGCTGCTTTTTGCTCTTGCCTAATTGACAAGATGCACAAGCAGAAGTTTTATTAAAATCAAACTTAGAAATAGGAAGGGATTTACCCTTAACAACACGGTGAACAACATCAAGTGATGGATGACCTAACCTAAAATGCCACACTAGAGTGGTGGTTCTTATTCCTATCAAAGCTGTAAAAGTCTTGGTGCCTTTGAGAAGATTCCTTCCTCGCCGAAGTGGATATAGGCCATTTTCACTCCTCCCCTCCAAGAGTGTTGCATGGGTCAGCAGGTCCTTGATATAATAATGAGAAGAGGTTAGGATAAAATAGCAAGAATTGTCATGGCAAAACTTTTGTATATAAATCAGATTAGTAGAAGCTTGGGGACAATGAAATATATTTTTGAGTTGGAATGAAGAAGTAGGAGAGTGTAAGAGAGTTAAACCAGTGTTCTCTATTTGTAGACCAGTCCCATTGCCTACTACCACCTCCTCTGTTTGTTGAAAGGGCTGATGAATCTGCAGGTTCTCTAGCTGATTAGTAATGTGGGCATTGGCTCCACTATCCACCAGCCATTGTTGCTCTTCATAGGCAGAATTGGTGTGGGCAACCATTGCTGCAAGTTGTGTAGGTGGATTTCTACCTTGAAAGGAATAGTCCATCCTATGGTAACAGTCAATGGCTAGATGGCTTGACCTACCTCAAATCTGGCACGGGGTCTTGAGCCATGAGAAAAGTTGCTACCTTGCTGCAAAGGATTTTGAGGTTGTTGTCTGTTGAAGGAGTTCCCTTTATTGTGTGCAGTGGAGCCACGGTTGGTTAAGGTGGAATGACCTTGAGGAGGTCCTTTATGATACTGTGAAGGCCCACGGTTGTATTGTTAAAAGGATGGTCTTGGTGTGGAGAACCCATGGTCTTGGTGAAAAGTTTTTCTGTGGAAATCTGGAATGCATAGGAGGTCTTCCTCTGAACTGTTGGAAGGGTCTGTTTGCTGTGAGTGCAAAGCTGGACTGATCTGGAGTGTGGTTTTGGTGTTGGTTCAGCAACATCTCATGACTAATTAGTTCATGTTGAAAATCTTCATAGCTAAACTCATTAGCTCTAGTGTGGAACGTATAGGTTGTGATAAAGTGAGTAAAGTTGGAATTCAGTCCATTAAGGATAGAAGAGATTAACTCTTCATCAGAGATAGGGTTACCTGCAGCTCCAAATTGATCTGCAATGAGTTTTGCAGATTGCATATAATCTAAACATGACTTGGGTCCTTGTGACAGACTTTGGGGTTGCTTTTTTAGATTAAAAATTTAGGATTTGGATTTTGAGGCAAACTTAGGGGTAAGGGCTGTCCACGCCTGGTTTGATGTGTTGAGACCATAGACCGTGGCTAGTACCTTTTCTGAAAGAGAGGTTGTTATGACACAAAGCAGGTATTGATCCTTCCTGTTTTAGGTAAGGTATTCTGGATTGAGTATCTCCTTTCCTTGATCATCGGTAGTCATCTTTGGAGGACATTTTTCTGAGCCATCAATGATGCCCATAAGGTCATAGGTGCGCAGAATAGAGTGTATCTGCGTTACCCAGCTGGTATAATTCCCAACATCAAGCTTGACAAGGGAGTTTAGAGTGGTATTTGGTGGTGTGAATGATTGAGTGTTTGAGGCCATTGAAAACAAAAAACTTTTGGAATTGGCGTTAGCCTAGTGTGGCTCTGATATCATGAAAAACTTTGTAAAAGGTATATTCAAAGTTGATAATTTTTACAATTACATAAGTTGAATAGATATACAACTGGACATAAGACACGGCTAACCCTAAAATCAGAATCTACAGCAAATCAATTTACTACAAGGAAAAGGAGATCTTCTCATTGGCTAGCTTGGTCTCCAAGTCTTTCAATACTTGAACTTCTTTCCTTTTACAAATGATTTGATCACAGCCAGCTAATACTCTCAAACCTACTTTACATGCTGTTATAGGAGGTTGAGGGATGTAGAGAATCTTTCCATATTGAGTTTCAGCTTTCCTGCAGCTGTGAGATTGCCTTGTACGCCTATCTGCGCTCGATCGCATCAGGCTTACGCTCGAGCGCAAATTAACCTGATTCTTAACTTTCTCTTCTTGTACTGCGACCGATCCTGCGATCAATCCTGCGATCGATTGCACTTGAGTGTCAAACTTCTCTGGTACTGCAACCGATCTTGCAATCGATCGCACTTGAGTGTGACATGCTTTAACAGTCACGTGGGCTTATCATTTGCCTTGAAGCAAGAAAAATAAGAGAAAGGCTTCTACAAGCCAGAAGATCTCTCACCGGCAGATTTGAAGTTGGAGAAGAAGGAGCTGATGAAGGAGCGGTGGGCCACATACTGAACGGTGGACTACCGTTGATGATGGCCAAGCGGTGGCAGTGCAGTTGTCGCGACACTGTGTGGAGGAGACCGTTGCTTGTGATGGGCTAGGGGTGGCCTAAGAAAAAGAACATTGTCACGAGCTTGTCTGGGAACGGTAGTTAATAAAAACAATTTATGGTAAAATATATTATTGTGGGATTCGGCTTCCATGCTATATTTATATAACAGCAGGATCTGCGGTAGTTAAATAAAGGGCCAGGATTGAATGTAGAGTTAAATCTAAAATATTCAAGTTACTTTCCAGATTTGACTTGCTTTTACCGGTTATCATTTTCCCCTCAAATTTTAGATTGGCCCCACCCATGCCTTCCCTCTTGATTTTATCTTCCCCTACTTTGATGTCCCTCTCTCTCTAAATAAACACAGAAAAAGCAACGATACTGGACCAAATCCTGACCACAAATAAACTACATTGTTGTCTTTCCGGTCACTGGAATTGGAATTCTATGTCTTTTTTATCCCGAACAATCCCTTAAGCTAGCTCATTTGCCTACTCATTTTCCCTGAGTGGAAGAGTGGATGAACCCAAAAAATAATACACAGAGAAAGAATGGCTTTTAAGAGTGAGATCGATAAATAAGGAGAAAATACACTTTACCCCCATAAACTATCTACCTATTAACACTTTTAACCCTAATGTTTAAAATGTGACATTTTATCCCTCAATGTATCTGACATTGATACTTGACCCCATGAAGTACATTTTACCCCAGAAGTATTTTGAGTTGACACTTTACCTCACAAAGTAACTAAGTTTTAGGGAGGGAAAGTGTCAACTCAGTCAAATATGAAAAAGTTGAGCAAAAAAAATTGATATCTATTAATATACGGAAATGCTAGGTGTTCTTCTAGTGTTCTCCTGATGTCCTCTCAACTGTGATGTGGTGATGTGGCTTTTAAAATTATAGTTGAATTTGAGATTATCATTATTGGCTTAATTTATTGATGATTTTAAAAGCCACATCACAGTTTGAAGGACACCAAGAGAACACTAGAAAAACACCTAGCATTTTCCATTAATATACAGGGTAAATGTATTATAAATCCCTGAATTAACGCACAAAAACTGTAAAATCCCTAAGTTTTTTTTTTTTTTTTTTTTTCGAATTTTACTCCGTTGGTCAATCAAAATGCAAAAAAATCCATACCGTTAGATTTTCCCCCAAATGTTTAACGCCTGTCAGTCCCAAACTAAACGCACTGTTTTGCCATGTCAGTATTTTTTATTAATTGAATTTAAAAATTAAATCTAAAAAAAAAAAGAAGTTGAAATTTTATTTGAAAGAAGGTTCAAGTCTTAAATTAATGCGATTTTGAAAGAAATTTAGAGTAATTTTTCATAATTTCATTTTTGGTGAAATTTCCAAGTGCCGTGTTACATTTGGAGGGGAGACTTTTGCAAAACTAAGGGCTAGCAGCCTAATTAAATTTAGGGGTGTACAACCAGTTGCGTTCAATTATTCCTTCCTAATCGCAACCACTAGGCTAGTTAACGGTTAACCGCAATTGGTGCTTATTTGATTATTGAATGTCAGTTATTATAAGTCCAATTTCCAAGTGTTGTGTGACATTTGGAGGGAAGATTTTTGCAAACTAAGGACTAGCCGCTTAATATAGGTGCACAACAAAGAATTTCTTCTATTCATACGTACCCTATTCATGATTTGTTTTACCCCAACTTTTGCTAGCCCATGTGCAGCAAAATTAGCTTTCCTTTTGATTTGACTGATCTGGCAACTATGAAGGGACTTTAACACGTCAGAAATTTGTTTTACCCCAATTTTCACACGTCAGAAATTTTTGACGTATTAAATATTGGCACGTCACTAAAAAAATAAGCGGGATATTCAGCTTTTTCCCTCTTCTTTTCCTTTTCTTATTATTTATTATTTCCCCACACTCTCTCTCTCCTCTCTCAATCTCCCTCTTCTCTCTGCATGGCCAGCTCCCTCTAGAGGGAAGAAGAAAAAGATAAGGAGAAGAGAAAAAGAAGAGATGCAGTAGAAGAAAAGCAGAAGAAGAAGAAGAAGAAGAAGAAAAAGAAAGGGAGAAGAGAAGAAGAAGAAGAAGAAAAGATAAGAAGATTTTTTTGGGTTTTTGAAGATTTGTTGGGTTTGACGTTTGGGGTTTTTATTTTTCAGGTTGATTTTTTGATTTGGGTTTTTGATTTTTTGAAGATTTTTTGGGTTTGGGTTTTTGAAAATGGAGAAAAGAAGAGAGAGAGAGTGAGAAAATGGAGAAAAGGAGAGAGGGAGAGCTGGAGAAACAAAATTGGTGAAAAAAATTAAAAAAATAATAATAATTTTAATTGAAAAATAATTTAAATTAATAAATTTTTTAATTGAAAAAAAGAAAATTCCAGAAAAAATTTAAAAAAAGAAAAATTATTTTTTTTAATAATTTTTTAAAATTTACTAACCTGTCAATTTTGACACGTCAATAAATTACTGACTTGTCAAAATTTCACGTGTTAAAATATAACACGTCAATAAATTTACTGACGTGTGTTAGTAAATTTTGACGTGTCAAACAGTAACACATCAGTAAAAAAAAATTACTGACTCCTATGCTTTTGACTTTCAACACACGTCAGAAAACTTTTCTGATGTGTTAGACACCATGACACGTCAGAAAACTCTCGTCAGGTAAAAAAAGATTTTTTGTTGTGTGGGCTGTCTGTGTCTGTGAGCCACCCATATGCTCCTTGTTTCAGCAACTCCATCCGTTTGAAGAACACCCAAAAAAGCCAAGAGGAGAGATTGCCGAAAAAGTTTTTCAAAGCGAAAGCAAGGAAGATCATCAAGAGAGACTATGACAACAGTGCTTTGATTTTTTAGGTTGTCTTTATATTTTGTTTTCGTGATGTGATGTCGTTCTGCAGAGAAAAAATTGAGAAAAAAAAAAAGTGGAAAGGAAAGAAAGAAAATAAAAGAAAAAAAAAACAATTGAAACGAATAAAAAAAAAAAGGGTAAAGAATCTCAGTTGAAAAAAAAAAAAAAATCAAAAATCAAAAGAGGCCAAGTTGCCCATTTTTTCGGCATAATCATTATTTGGTCTATTGTTGGTCCTTTGTTGACCTAGACCGATTTTTGGCCCTTTGTTGGCCCAATATCTTCAGCATTTGTGGTATTGTTTAAAACCCCGACCTATTTCAGCCCACAGTTGGCTTTCATTTCTGGCCCATAGTTGGTCCATTTTTCTTTGGCCTTTGGCCCATTTCAGCCCACAGTTGGACTCTCTTTTGGCTCATAGATGACCCTCTTTTGTATTGTTATTTAAAGTGTCGCCGACCTCCTCCAAAAATAAAAAATAAAAAAAAATAATCAAAGTCAAGGTTTCAAGATCTTACATATTGAGTTTGAGGGAGGATGTTAGAGCATATGTGAATGACCCTAAAGTTAGGAATTTGATGAATATTAGATTAGCCTAACTTTAGGGATTTGATTATGATTTGATCACCATAAATTAGGAGATTTGATTAAGATTAGATTTATGTGTAAGCTTTATAAATAGAGCATTCTGTATTATAAACAAATCAGTTCAATAAGAGCGAAATGTAGTCTTAGGGCTTTATATGTGGACGTAGGTCACAATTGTCAAGCAATAGAATTTTTGAAGGCCGGAATTGTTTGAATCATCTGGACTTCTTCCTAGTGTTACAAATCAGCAAGATACTCTTATTTGGAGAGGGACGGCAAACGGCTTATTTTCTGTGAGGAGTGCCTACTATATTCAACAAGAATTAGTTGCTGCCTCCATGGCAGAATGTTCCACTAGTGCTGGGAAGGTGGATGTCTGGAAAAACATCTGGGCTCTCTCTATCCCCCCTATTGAAAAGAATTTTCTTTGGCAAGCATGTCATGATATACTCCCTACCCGTGCAAATCTTTGGAAGAAAAAGATCCTCACAGATCCTTCCTGTCATTTTTGTGGGGCGGAGGTCGAAACTGCTTTTCATGTACTCTGGCAGTGTCCATCTGCCAGGGATGTGTGGGGCATGTGCTGTGCGGCAATTCAAAAGAGTCACTTTTCGGGCCCTGAGTTTTTACAGGTTGTGGAGGGAGTTTTCTCTAAGTGTGGGTTGGAGGATATTAAAACGTTTGTAGGAGTTGCTCGTAGAATCTGGATGCGGAGGAATGAGGTGCTGCATGGCGGTATCTTCTTGACGCCAAACACCATTATCAAGCTGACTCAGAAGTCCATGGCAGATTTTAGACAGGCTTTTGAAGACGGGGATGCAGACCACCCACCTGCATATGTCCAGGGTCCCTCGCAGTGGGTTGCTCCTGATGTGGGGTGGGTTAAGGCGAATTGGGATGCGGCGCTGGATTCTTCGTTGGGTCGGATGGGATTTGGGGTGGTGGTGAGAGATCATATGGGGTATGTACGTGCTGCACGATGTATGACTCAACTGGGTTTTCTCTCCCCGGCTGCAGCAGAAGCACGAGCAGTGTTAGTGGCCATTCAACTCTGCAGTGAGATGGGCTTCTTCCAGGTTCAGTTGGAAGGAGATGCTAAGGGCGTGGTTGAGGCTGTACGGGATACTAGCACAAATTATAGTCGCATGGGACCTTTGGTGGATGATGTTAAAGCTGCTGTGCAGGTCTTCTCTCAATGGCAGATAGGCTTTGTGAAGCGGGACAGCAATAGAGCTGCCCATGCACTTGCTAAGTTGGCTGTCAAGGATGTTCTAGAGAAGACTTGGATAGATAATGCTCCTGATTGTATTCGAGATTTGATTCAGCTAGAGCATTTTGCTCTGTTTGACTGATTTACAAATGAGAATTCCACTATTACCTCAAAAAAAAAAAAAAAAAAAAGAATTTTTGAAGGCCAAAGTTCAAATACGGGCTATCAACTAAAATTGCCAAAGTCAAAGTAAATTCGGAGGCTACAATTGTCAAGCCCCAAGATTCAAGCATATCAATCAAGAGGTCCAAGATCAACACTCTTATCGGACCGTTCATCTTGAAGGGGAGTATTAAGGCATACAAGGCAAGAAGACAAAGCAAGGAAAGGATACAAAGCAACAAAAGGAAAGACAAGGAGACAAAGCAACAAAATGAAACAAAGCAACAAAAGGAAACAAGACAACAAAAGGAAACATAGCAACGGCTTTATTATAACGGCGAGTAAATCACTTGTAGAAATAAACCATAAGCGAATGAAATATATCAAGGGAAAAATGTAGTCCCCAAGTGTTTCTTCCTCTCTCCTTCCTTACATTTTCAATAATCAATAAACTTCCATACTGGCTACGTAGAAATGCAATGATTCACGGAGAAACATTCATGGACCCAAACCAGCTTCTACGGGAAGCACGTGAAGCCCTGGCGGATTATCAAAAGGCCAACATGAGGGAGGAAGTGGCACCACGGAAAGAAGTTACTCTGAATATGGGGAAATGGACATCGCCTCCAATGGATTATATTAAGCTGAATTGGGACGTTGCAGTGGATGCAAAGCATGGAAGAATAGGATTGGGCTACATTTCCCGGACGTCAATAGGTGGTTTTCTGGCAGCGTGCAGCATGACGAAGGTGACAAGGGCGGAACCTGCAGTGGCGGAAGCTGTAGCAGCACTTTATGCTACTGTTTTCGGCAGGGAGATGGGATTCCAGCATGTTATTTTTGAAGGGGACGCCCGTACAATCATAAAGGAAATCAATGGAGAGGGACCTAAGCATTTAAGGACATTTTGTGGAGGGGATTCAATCCGAAATGAGGACTTTTGAGAATGTTCAATTTATCTATGTATCGAGAGAAGCCAATACAGCTGCTCATCGGTTAACCAAAATGGCTACCGCCCATGTCACAGATGCAACCTGGTTGGAGAATGTTCCACCGGACCTTTGTGGTATTGTACGAAGGGAAGAATCTGTCCCTTCTTTGTGATCTTTACCAGATATGTTACTGAGTTATTGAATGAGAGATGTTCATCTTTCAAAAAGAAGAAAATGCTTTAAAGCATTAGATTAGTAGCAAGCATGCTTAACCCTTGCATAATCAAGAAATTTGTTTGTTAGACGGAGTAATGGATTTGGGATTCATACAATCATTCATGCAACTAGATCGATGTTGCCGTATACAAACACGCACGCTTGCTCAACCTTAATTAGATTCCCCAATTTTTACAAAGTTGACAAACATGGTCTTATTCATAGAATCAAAAGCATGTGTGAAGCGCGCAGAAGCAACATGTTTATAATTGAATACCAATGTATCACTTGAGAAATTATTAAGGAGTTTATTGGTTTCATTTAAGTCATTCTCAAGAGAATTTATCCTATATATTATCAATAAGCAAGGCATTAATCTTAGATTTAACAACATTGCAAATATCATATGAGTTTCTCAAATCAGCCACCAAACAACCTTTTTCATGGTTAATCTCTTTGAGCTTTATAAAAACCCTTTTATTCAATCTAGCTAGCTGAGCATAACTTAAATGTGAACATTTTCTTTTTTTTTTTTAAATTAATCATTATCATAACGTACTGTTGTGCACTAACTCTTGCATTTATAGTAAATTTAGAATATGATTGTTCAACTATTAATTTTGAGCTTAAAATGTTACATAAAAGGACGAAAACATCAATAGTAAAAATTGGTAGAAAATTAGAAGTTTTTTTTTTTTTTTTAAGAAACAAGAAACTAGAAGAATAAAAAATAAAATAAAATAAGAAACTATTCACAAGAAGACAAAGCAAATGGCAAAGAAGAAGAAAAGCAAGAAGAATGAGAAGGTTTTGTTATGAATAGAAATTTCCATCTTTGAAACAATGGAATTCTAAGTCAAGAGAAGATGTTCTTGAGCAGTGTAGTGCGGGGAGATCTAGAATGGTGTGTTTTGTAGATGGTGAAGACGGGCCGGGGCAGAACAGTTCAGAATAAAAACACGGCAATGACGCAGAATTCAAGGGAGACAAATCTGACGGAACTTTCCCAAACACACCCACGTCTTTCTTTGAAGATCGAGTTGAAGCTTGACTGAAGAAAATTATAAGCGTGAATCAAGCAGGAATTAAAGGCAGCAAAACCTCACTCAAAGTAAATAATAAAATTCATTCTTTCAACCATTTTCATATAAATAACAGATGAATATCTACCACTAAATTTGCAAAAAAATATGATTGAAAATGGTTGAAAGATGATTGTGTAACATACCTCGAAAAAAAAAAATCTATTATCTTAAAAATTATGACTAAATACTTTTTTGCCTCTTGGGTTTAACAATTTTATTTTTTGACACCTTGTTATTTCATTTTATTTTTTGATGGTACCTCGATAATGGATAAAAATATAGATGGTACCTCCGTCTAAATTTCATCCAAAAATTGACGAAAATCCACGTCAGCATCCTAAAAAATTGACATGTGCCCATATACCCAATTATGAATAATTTTAAAAAATAAAATAAAATGATTGAAAACATTAAAAAATTGAATTAAAAAAATTAGAAAAGGGGTGGCTCCAACCACCTCTTTTGGGTAAAAAGGTGGTGGCTAGCCACCCCCATTTCACCTTAACAGGTGGCCAGCCACCCCCATTTTGCCTTAAGGGGTGGCCGGCCACCCCTAGCCGATTTGAGGGTGGTCGAACCACCCCTAAGGGCCTTTGGGGGTGGCCGAAACCACCCCCAAGGCTATTGGGGGTGGTTCAGCCACCATCGTTTGGCTTGGGGTGATTTCGGCCACCCCAGATCAGTCGGTCTAAGGGTGACCGAACCACCCCCAAGAGTTAACCCTAATTTTTTTTTTTTTAATTTACCTTTTGAAGTTGTTGAACCACCTTGGAGTATGGTTTGGCCACCTAGGCCAAATGGGGGTGGTCGAAACCACCCCCATATTTGTATGAATTGAAATAGAATAAGACAAGTCAAGCGATATGCATAAAAGACAAAACAAAAACAAAAATAAAAAGAGAGTATACAAGGGATAGCTCAATCGACTTGTGAATCATGCCTCATAAAGTGGAGGTCACTAGTTCGAATCTCCATCATCCTTCTCTTGTGTGGACATGTAAAAAAAAATAAAAATGGGACCCATGCACAGCTTGGAAGAAAGGAGACTTTTCAACTCAAAAACGTGGGGCCCACATACAAAGAAAGACAAAGAAAGGAGACTCAATAGGTTTTCGGTGCGTTGAGGCTATCAAAAAGTATGAACACAAGTATTTCGAACATGAACTAAAATACCCTCTAAGTAATTATTTGACCAAAGTGTGAAAAATACCATAATTAATTACGTCAATAATATTATAAAATGCGTGGAATGGAGTCCAATCCAAGACCCAATTGCCGTCCAGGACTTCTTCCTCTACTCGATCTTTCTTCTTCACTTTAGCGTGCTAATATTTCTTCTTAATTTACTCGCGTCAACGCTAATATATACTTGGTCTAAATATTGCGCTACTTCCAGGAAACTATCGACAGCGACTCACCACTATAAAAAGCCACGAGACTAAGAGGATTTTGCAACATCCATCCAACCATGGCTTCTTTCAAAGCTTTTTCTCTCTTCTCATTGGCTCTCCTCCTCCTCCTCCTCCTCCTCCCTCTCCTTTCAGCTCACGCAACTAATTCACCAAATTCGCATGACAAAAAATCTTCACCCTTCGAGTTTCTCAAACCCCTCCAGGGGTGTCACAAGGGTAATAAGACCAAAGGCATCCACCACCTCAAAAAATACCTGGAGCAATTTGGTTATCTAAGCTATAGCCATTCCATAAACCACACCCATGCCAACGACGACGATTTCGACGAGCTCTTGGAATCGGCCGTCAAAACATACCAACTCAATTACCATCTCAATGCCAGTGGCACTTTGGATGACAAAACAGTATCAACCATGATGAGGCCTCGCTGCGGCGTGGCAGACATAATCAACGGTACAAATTGGATGCGTCCGGGGAAGAAGAGGCATCACAAGAGCCATGGCTCATTGCATACCGTCTCTCACTATAGTTTCTTCCGTGGACAACCAAAGTGGCCGCCCTCCAACTCCAGGTATCACCTCACCTACGGATTTGTGGATGGCACACCAAGTGAAGCCATGAACCCCGTCGCACAAGCCTTCCTGACATGGGCCTCAAACACGCACTTCACCTTCTCACAGGCTCAAGGCGTCTCAAACGCGGATATCAAAATTGGTTTTAGTCGTGGGGATCATGGAGACGGGCACCCTTTTGATGGAGCTGGTGGCACCTTGGCTCATGCTTTTGCACCGACTGATGGGAGATTCCATTATGATGGAGACGAGAGATGGAGTGTGGGTGCAGTGTCAGGTGCATTTGACTTGGAGACAGTTGCCTTGCATGAAATCGGGCACCTTCTTGGACTCGGGCATAGCGAAGTTGAGGGAGCTATCGTGTACTCTAGCATCACTTCAGGAGTCACCAAAGGTCTGCATGCCGACGATATTCAAGGAATTAAAGCCTTATACAACGTTTGAAGGACTTGGAATTCGGAATTCTCCATCTCGATTACTTTTTAGCCACCCATGTCACCCATTTGCGGATGGATTACGGATTCTTTGCTGCATGCTCCTAGCAATTAATACTCGATAATAATATTTTAGAATAAAGTGTTCCCGCCATCTTAATTATAAAATAAAGTATTTGGCATTTTCGCCAAGAGAGAGAGAGAGAGAGATGATAGAGCAATTTGCCTTAATAAAATTTTTTTGCTTTTGCTTCAATGTATTTTTTCTTCATGCTGTAACAATGGCGCGCACCTGTGTCTATTGTGAATCTTGTAATGAATTATTTTTTTTTTAAAATAAATAAATACATCGTATTAAAGGCAAAGGGTTGCAACGAAACAAAAATCCAAAGAGGGGTGGGCTCCCCAATGCAAGGAGCATAGATAGGAGAATACTCTTCAACCCTACCCGAACCCCGGCTAGATAACAACATCTGCCGGGGGACGATTGGGGGGAAGGCATTGTCAAAATTCGAATGGGATCTCCCATAACTAGATCAAACCACATAAGAGCAGGGAGACAAAGTTCTTCGTTTTGACGTGGGTTTCATTATTTCATATTTTCCAGTCCATTTGTGGGAAAATTCAGTTTTTGCTGTCCAAGTAGTCAGAAGAAGTGCTTAGAGAAGGAACCATAGCCGACAGAGTCAACAAGCGTAGTCCCTGTGTTTCAATTCAAGCATAGATTAGCATATTTTCAAGTCCATTTGTGGGAAAATTCAGTTTTTGCTGTCCAAGTAGTCAGAAGAAGTGCTTAGAGAAGGAAGCATAGCCGACATAATCAACAAGCGTAGTTCCTGTGTTTCAATTCAAGCATAGATTAGCATATTTT